>NC_136067.1:247757660-248219741 GCF_964261635.1 Lissotriton helveticus
GAGATCAGAGGAAGAACTTGTGCATGAATTAGGGAGAGGAGCACGAGGCAGCGGTCGCAGGGGCGGCAGTGGTGGGGCCTCTAGGCACAGCAGCTGGGTCTGTGAGTACCAATACTGGTTGGGGGACTGGTCCACCTATGTCAAGGGGACAGGGCCTAGACACCTACTTAACTGTAGGTCTGTGCTGCGGGTGCCATTAAGTAAGTCTGTAGAGAGGAGGAGAGTGCAGGGGCAGTGAGTGGGGCTTGTGGAAGAGCAAGAGGACAGGTAAGGAGCGGGGAGAGGAGAAAGTGGCCGCAGGAGGTAGGTAAAGAAGCAATGTAGGGGCAGGAGAACGAAACAGAGGAGGCAAAAGGAAGAAAAGCTACAAAAAGAGTGAGAATTAACGGAAACACAGGCAAAACAGAGGAAAAAGAGTGAAAATACCAGAAGCAGAGCAGTGCACAGGCAACAGAGCAAGATGGCCGCCTGAAGAGGAGCAGCCTATGGACGCTCCCAAGGCAAGGGATCGCCTAAACGTATATCCTGGATTAGCCCTACTATCACACCTATCACACCACAGCTGAGCCTGAAATAAAGCCTCGATAGCTCAGGGAAGTAGAACCCGGTCAATGAGATCCTCGGATAATTGCTCTCCACTGAGCTCGTAATCCAATGGCTGACCTGGGTCAGTTTCCCTGCCGCGACTAAACTGGCAGCAACGTCCAAGGATCAAGAACACAGGGGTAGTTGAGCGATACTGGACGCCCCGTCAGCTGAGCGACGACTTGCTAACAAGCGGTGAGTCCACCATCCCCACCTCATCTGCCTGGGCTGCTTCACTGATCACCTGCCTCACGCACATCGTACTGATAGACTCTCAGCAACTCCTACTGTGGGGCAGAACACATTCTCCCTGTCTCATTGCCCCTCGCGCAGCCAGGTTCATAGTTGCGGCTGGTAGAGGGAACTCTCTTCCGGGGAGGAGGATACCATGGCGGCCTCTCCCAGCTGGCTCCCTTATACCGGGCATATACACATTAAACTGCCTTCACAGCCAGGATCGTAATTTTTTGTTTGCAACAGTGATACGATCAGCACTCCATCTCAGACAGCGCTCGCTTGCTGCCACTGGCTTCGACAAGTACCCCATGCTGCTTGCATCCAGGGCACCTACGGCTGAAAATAAGTAAGGTGACTGAGAAGTCAACCTATGGGTCTCAGAACATGGTTCCCCTTTGTGCTGGTACCTCACAGAGAAGATGATGGCTGCACGATTGACTCTAGCAGCCTGCCTTGGATCTGGGTACACGCCGCAGGAAGTAGTGGCTCGTGGATGGAGTGCTGCAGGGCGGTGAGGGGGGGAGGGGAAGGAAGGAATGTAGTAAACTCCGGCTCACAGCCGACCGGAGTAATGTAAAGAAATAAATAAATAAAACGAGCATTTGGCATATCAGCGTGCACAATGAAATTCATTTTATTTATTTATTTACATTACTCCAGTCAGCCATGAGCTGGAGTATACTACCCCCACCCTGCCCCTTCCCTGCTGCACTGCCCCGCGGCACTCTTTCCATGAGTTACTACTGGCTGAAGGGTTCAATCCATGCTTGTTGTTGGAGTTTGCCTCCCCTTGCCACTGCTGCCCATGGTTGGATTATTTTCTGTTTTTCACTAATTTCGAATTTTGGGCTACTTCTTAGTATGGCTTTTGGGCTACCACAACAGCATGACTCCTCTTTGGGCTTCCAACTCAGTCGGAAATGCGCCATTTGGGCATCCTCTTCAATTTGAACTCTGCTTAAGCTTTTTCACTGGATCCCCTTTATATTTTGGCATCCTGCTTATCTTGTGTATCTACTGTGTTTCCCTGCACATACTGATACACATGCCTACTTGTTTTTTTTTTAGCTTTTTTACACCATATTGGTTCCCTATGCCGGCACTGTGTTTCCAGGTCCTTTCTGTTATTTATTGCCTGCTTTGTGGCTCCTGTCCATTACAAGCTAATACTGGTTTTGGTGCTCAACCATATCTACGACAAAACATGTTACTGTACACAGACACCATCATTTATTTAGGCATTTAGTGTGTTTCTCTGCGCTTATTGTTTCATTTGCTTACATGATTTTGCAGGTATGTGTGGATCATTCAGCCTATCTCACCCCAACATTGAGCCCCTGCTGCATTCCCTGTGATCATCGTTGTTGCTGTTATCTGTTCCCTTCTAGACGTTTCTGCCTGCCTATCTATGTTGGTACCCTGTGCAGACAATGAGTTTTCCATGTTGGTGCTATCACCTGTCGGCTTCCCACATTCAAAAACAAGAATATCATCTCATTCCCCTTACCTACAAAAACGAGATTATCATCTCTCACTCCTTCAGGTCATCCTGTCCTAAGATTAGATCTGTAAACAAATTGTACCTCACCCCAGCTCTACTCTTTCACACTCCATCTAACTTGGTTTCTTCTAACCCATCCCTGAAATGTGCACTACTTAACTGCCGTTCCCCTGTGAAATATGCGACCAGTATAGCTGCCTTTATCTCCGACCAAGACCTCGACATACTCATGCTCATGGAAACCTGGCTAAATGGCACCTCCAACCACACCTTGGATATCTTGGTCCCTTCCAGTTATGGCATCATTAGGTTAGTCCGCCCAAAACTCACTGGTGGTGGCAAAGCTTCTATTTACAGAGCCTCGCTCTCTATTAAACAGTCTCCCATTTTTTCTCTGCCCTCTTGTGAGTATCTTAAAATTGACATCTTTACCACCAGAAAATCCAAATGCTCCCTCTATATGTTATTTCACTCCCCTAGGAATATTCGCTCTTTCATCGACCAGACCTTTGAGGTTATCAGCTCTAATAATGACGATCGCACCAACCAGATCTTCCTTGGTGACTTCAACATACACTGGAACAATATCAATGACCCGATTGTGAAAGGCTTTAAATCCTTCCTCCAAAGTCTCAACCTCATCCAAGCCTGGGATGTACAACATTACAACGCATGCTTTTACATCGCATGCTTTTACAACGCGGTTTTTACATCGCATACCATTTATTTTATTTTATTTAGAAAGTTTTATATAGCGCGAACGTGACCCTTGGGTATCAGAGCGCTTCACATAATATATGAACAGGAGGTATATTAGAAATACAGAATACATATACATGAGGTAGATTAGACAAACCATTCACATAGCGTTACCCAAAAGGGAATGAAGGTAGGTAGTTATAGTTCCATACATTAGGTGTAACCTACTGCTACAATTCACCTAGCATTGTCCTACTGGACTATGGTAGGTTATTTATACTTTACATAACTAGGCGTATCATACTGATATGAGGTAGATGCGGTTAGTACTAACACCAGGATAGCATAATGCTAAAATTTTCAACCTGTGTCTGTCCCCAAGTTGACATAAAAGTTTATAACTTTTCTCCAATATCCTGTTAAATTCAATGCTGAGTTCCTGAATAGACCATACTGTCTTGGCTTTGATTATGCAACTTCATCTAGTTCTCTCTGTGCTCTAGCCTCTAGGTCGTTACTGCTTACTGGACATTGTTTCTAGTTTCCATTCGATGCTCCGTGTGGGCCCTTTCCGATGCAGTGACGTTGAGGTCCGTACTTGACTATGTAAGGAACTTGTTGATTAGGAAGCTCTTAGCTTCCTTTTTGAATGTAATAATGTTAGTAATTTTCCTGATCTTCGGAGGGAGTGAGTTCCAGACTCTGGGGGCTGCCCCAGAGAACGCTCTGTCATAGGTTTTCTTTTTCCTGAATATGGGTGGCCTCAACAGCAGCTCCTTGGCACTTCTGGCAGGTCTGCAACCTCCCGATATCTCAATCTTCTGGGCCAGGTAACTCGGTGTTTTGTAGTGGAGTGCTTTGTGTGTGATACATGCCATTTTAAATTGGATTCCCGCTTCATATGGAAGCCAGTTTAACGCTTTTAGGTGAGGTGAAATATGGTCGAACTTCCTCGATCCGGTGATGAGCCTTGCCGCTGCATTGAGGCATGCTTTTAGAGGTGCCGTGGACATTTTTGGTAGACCTGCTAAGGTTGTACATCCGTATTCAATCCTTGAGATAACTAAGGATTGAATTGCTAGTTTGAGGTCTGCCGATGAGATGAACGGTTTCATTTTCCTTAAGTAGTTCAAGTGAAAGCGCGCACTTTTTGCCATTATTTTGATGTGTGCTTTCATGTCTAGATTCTTATCCAAGGTGACTCCTAACGATTTGGCTGAGTCCACCAGCGTAGGGGTGCAGTTTAGTGCTGTGATCATTTTGGTCCACTCTATCGTCTCTGAATTGATCTTAGGTGGTGAAATTAATAGGAATTCAGTTTTTTGAGCATTCAGTTTCAGGTGATTACTGGTTAACCAATACATTGTCTTTCTTAACGCTTCATTGATTAACTTGATGTCTTCTAGAGATGCTACTTTGATGTAGATCTGCGTGTCGTCCGCGTACATGTGATAGGATATGTTTGCGTCTTGGAGGATTTCTGTCAGAGGTTCAACGTATAGGTTAAAGAGTGAGGGAGATAAGGTAGATCCTTGAGGGACCCCGATCGAGTTTGGACAAGAGGGGGATAAAGATTGGTTGACCAGGAATCTTTGTGATCTGTTCTGAAGGAAGGATTCAAACCATTTCAGTACCAGACCTGATATTCCCATCCTCTTGTGTAGCCTGTCTAGTAGTTTCTCATGATTTACCGTGTCAAACGCTGATGATAAGTCTAGAAGGACCAGTAGACATGTTCTATTAAGATCTAGGGCCTGTAAGGCGTCATCCGCGATATGTAGGATCGCTGTTTCCGTGCTGTGTCCTGTTCTGAATCCTGATTGGCAGTTGTCCAATAGTCTGAAGTTTGTGATGTGTTGGCTTAGTTGATTTTGTACACATTTTTCGATTAGCTTGGCCAGTAATGGAATATTGGTGACTGGGCGAAAGTTATTCGGATCTGCTGGGTCTGCTGTTGGTTTCTTGATGATCGGTGTAACTTTTAACCATTACAACGCATAGTGCTTTTGGGCGCTGGATAGTGAATAGTTTAATTTACTATTCCAACTCCAGTCCCCGTGGACAATAGGGAAGGTTGTTGGATAGTAAATTAACCTATTCCCTATCCTAGAGCGCCCCCCAGCGCAATGCGTTGTAATGGTTTGCGTTGTAATGGTTGCGATGTAAAGGCACTGCGTGGTAAAAGTTGCGTTGTAGGTGATGTTTCCCCCAAGCCTGCAATGGTCCAACCCATGAGAAAGGAGCGACCCTTGACCTGATCATAGCTAATGGGAACATCTTAATTGTTGACTCTATTCTCCCTTGTGATTGGAACGGCCACCACTGCATTACCTTCTCCCTAAATAAAAAAATAATCACCTCCAAGGGTCAACCCAAGAAAGCCAGACAATGAGCACATGACAACCGTCACATTGACTCTTTATCCACCGCACCCTGTGAAACCCTTTTTCCACTGCTCTCTATGACAGAAGCCCAAGACTTCCCTGATCACTACTTCCACTCTATGTCAATCATCATGGATACCCTAGCATACACACAACTAAAAAGAATCCCATCCAAACGATCCAACCCCTGGTTCAACACTGATCTTAATGAAGAACTGCATCTCCTTAGGCTTGCTGAAAGAGTATTGAGACACACCCCTTCCTCGGCCAACCTCCTACTCCTGCGTCAATGACGCCACCCTTACAATAGGCACATTATGAACTGAAAAGCAGTGTACTTTCAAAAACGACTAGGCACTGCTAGTATTAGACACAAGAAACTGTTTAGAAATTATCATAAACCAGTCCACCTGCAAAAGCGATCCTGCTTCCACTAATAACAAAGCAGCCCCTAACTGTGAAACATTTGCTTCCTTTTTTGCAGAGACAATATCGTTAATCACTAACGACATTGAGACCACACTCAGACTTATACCGCCCCTAAACCCTCCGACTCTCCTAAAAATTATACCTCCTGGTTCAGCTTCACAACCCTAGACGAGATTGGCACTCTGAATCTTCTGAACTTCTTCAAATATTCCAACCACTTCATTGATTCCCCCATCTAAACTCCTAAATTAGTCCATTCACCTCCTGCTTCCTCTGTGGACTAAGATAATCAATGCCTCTCTCTCCCAGGGCTTCCTGCCCGACTGCCTCAAAATTGGTCAGGTGACCCGTATCCTAAAAAAACGAACTCCGAGCAGTTTGATCCTAACAAATACCACCCTATCTCCAACATCCCTACTGTGGCCAAACTCCGTGAAAAATTTGCACACTTACAGCTATGAATTCACATTGAACAATTTCAACTTCTTGGCCAGTGCCCATCTGGCTCCCGATGGCTCACAATAATATAACTGCCATGATCCATATTGTCGCTCTATGCTTGCTTGACTGGAATGAATCTTTCCCTCTGATCCTACTGGATCAGCAGCTTTTCACACCATCAGTCACGCTACCCTGCTTGACATTCTAGAACAGAGGATGGGCCTCTCTGGCACTGAGCTAAACTGGTTACCCTCCTTTCAACACACCAGGTTGCAGCGCTTACTTATTAATGACACAGTATCTGGGCAGGCCCCACTATCGCAAAGCATCTCCTTAGGCTCTATCATTTCAATGACTCTGTTCAACCTCTACATGGGGCCCCTGACCAATATCCTCAAATCCTCCCACATCTCCTGCCATATGTTTGCCGACGACACCCAACTCTACATGAGAATAACCTCTGTTGAGGACATCCTTGCCCTTAATAACACAATGACATTAACTCAACAATGGTTGACATGCAATCACCTCAAACTCAATGCCATTAAAACTGAATTCCTACTCTTTGCCCATCTCAACTCTATCTCTAATGTCAAAGAATGAATCCCTTTTCTTTCTGCCTTTAATTGCACCCCACACATCATCGACTCTGCCAAATCCCTAGGCATCACCAATGACAAAGACCTCTTCAAGCATAAATCCATCAGCATTGTCATCAGACCTACGTGCTCTGAATTGGCTGCCACTTGAGGCCGGATGCATCTCAAAATTGACTGCATGACCCATAAAGCAGTGCACTACAATATCCCTTCCTACCTGTCCCAGAAACTGACCCTTACAGGTGGGAACAGATTCTCCAGAAGTACGAGCTCCATACTGCTCGAACCACAAAAATTTAAGAAGAAGAAAATCTACTTCTGTTCCTTCTCTGGAATGGCCCCTAATTTCAGGAACACTCTCCCCACTGAGATCAGATGTAACCCAACCTAATGCCTCTTCAAGAAAGATGTACAAAAAAATCCTATCCATCAAATTACTCTCACTCTGAAGATATGGCCATGCACCCATTCCCTTGACACCTCCCCCCATTCAGTCCACTGCCGGTTATTCTACGCATCGCTACCTTGGGAATATCTGTGCCACTAGTTCTCTCATCCAGCTTCCTCCCTCCTTAACTACCTCAGTACTTGTGTATACACTGTTGTTCGTACTCTTTCTTCTTTACTGTCTATCTGCACAGCTGTTTACACTTTCCATAGCTTGGATAACGCAGCTATTCTGCGATATTTCCCACTATTCCTGGTGTACTACATATTTTATTTTTCTCTCTATTTACCTCAAGCTACTAATATCATCCCTGCCTTATAGAGATCCAGTTGCCCCAAACACTAGTCTAAGATACCTTGTACCTTCACTACCTTCACTACCTCGGACGAATCTATGCATCTACTCTCCCTCCCATGGCAGCTGCCTTTCATATCTATTTCAGGACAATTGGTACCTTGTATCCTACTGTCCTTCGGACACCTCTTTTGCAAGATTGTTGCTATTTATTTTGATTGCCACTTTATTTAACCCCAGTATGTGCTGCTAGTTTGCTCCATATACCTTGTATCCCGTATGCATTTTTTTTTACCAGTCTTATATTTATATTTATTTACACTTTATGTACCTCGTGTTATTATTGGTATTGTGTACCGCGTGATTTTATTGTTTGTTATTGTGTGTGCTTACCCTGTAAGGCGCTCTGATACCTTTGTGTCAATTTTGCGCTATTTAAAAAATTAATTAATTAATTAAATAAATAAACCGAGGAAAAAGAGTGAAATAATTTATGATGTTTAGGAGAAAGGTATGGGTCAGTGTTCGTTATCATGATGAGTAGGTGGGGTGAAATTAAGTTAAAATTAAAAAAATATATATTTTTTTCCCTATCGATTCTGCCATCTCCTAACCCTAGGTCCCATGATGAGAGTAGAAAAGGCAATGTTTCTAAGGAGAGTGAAAAATAAGCACATAAATGATAAAAGAAAGGGCATGCAACCCTGCGTGGCTTAATTTTGATATGGAAATTAATACCTAATATCTTATACCTTGTTGGTTCGTAATACAAAAAAGTTGAAACAACGTCGATTTATGCTTTGTACCTTCTTTTTGTAACCCCACATCTGGTGGGCAGAGAAAGTCACAGCAACACAGCGATAATCAAGTTTATTTTTTTTTTAAAGAAACAAAATTCAATGGGAACACTGTCACCTCACATATTTGAAATTAAAATGAAAAAGCATTCACCTGTTGCCTGACACGAAAAATAATGGTGTTCCAAATATATTTGGCAGGAGTAATAGTGATAAACGATGTGTGGTGTTTTATGTAATGGTGTATTTGTTGAACAGTGCAGTACACTTTTAGTCAGCTGGAAATGTATGTGTCCCAGAAAAAGTTTGATTCGATTCTGCTAACTTTGATGTATTAGGCAAAAGGGTAAGTAAATGAAATAGTCTAAAAATAGACCATGACTTCACTAATCACTACGAAGTGCATAAGTATATTTTCCATTGAATCTGTCAGCAGTAACGCCAAGCATAATGAATATAAAAATGCATTCTGTGCTCTGTTCATTTTCTATTAAGTGTTCTAAGTATTTAAAATGTTTAAATTATTCTGTTTACTAGACAAATGAGATTAGCCGGTACTTACAAAAAAGTAAAGAGGCTAGATATCAGGCAACACTTAAAATGATGATTACTACGTAATTATCAAAAAGTATACAAACATACAAAATGTTCCCGAAGCAGCACCTCCTGCAATCAATCAAGACACCTGATTTAACGCATGGCAATGCAGTGCTTATAAGGAAGCTGGGAAACAACGTTTACAACGCAACTTTTACAACGCACTACCATTACAACGCAACTTTTACACAGCAACATCCATTACAACGCACACTTTTACAACGCAGTCATTACAACGCATGACACTACAACGCATACCACTACAACGCATACCATTACAACGCAGTCATTACAACGCATACCATTACAACGCAAAACTTACCATCCAATACTTACCCTACTGTTGCACCCCCTGGAGTTAGAATAGTAATTTTAACCCCTACACTATCCAATATTTTCCCTACTGTTGCACCCCCTGGAGTTAGAATAGTAATTTTAACCCTTATACTATCCAACACTTACCTTAATTGTAATGTAATGTAATGCGTTGTAATGGTATGCGTTGTAAATATACTATGCGTTGTAGTGGAATGCGTTGTAAAGGTATGTTTTAAGAATTCGTTGTAATGGTATGCGTTGTAAAAGTGTGCGTTGTAATGGATATTGCGGTGTAAAAAATGCATTGTAAAGGTATGCGTTGTAAAAGTGTGCGTTGTAACGTCATACATCCAAGGAAGCTGCATGCTGCTTTTTGCAGAACAGTGGTGTGAACTGGCACAATACTTACTATACGGTAACTTATCCTACTGCTGTGTCTTGGAGACCAGTCAAAATTAAAAACAGATGTGTAACTGCGAGGTCAGGCAAGACCCAGTGGGAGGTGAGCATTTTGATCATTAGGCAGAAAAAATTCCCAAATGTGAACATTCTCTACACAATGAGCTACAACAAAACCAGACAGCGACAAATAACCAATTTATATAATCGCGCTATTTAGTTTAAAACTAAAGAAAAGATTGATTTCATGTCGACAACTATATACACTCAGTTGAGGACAGTATCACACGGTTTGTTCAGATGGATGTGCCTGGATTAAACCTCTATCCTACAGGTGCCACTTTGCTCGAATCAGATCATAGGCCACATTTCACCTGAGTAAAACGGGCATGGAAGTGGGTTTTTGTTTAGGGCGTTGATCACTTGATCCGATAGGACTATTAACTAGACTTTCTGGCCTCATCTGTCAAGGTCTAGATGGATATGTGAGGGCAGAATCTAATCAAGCTCCACCCTCACCTTGACGTGGCAGCCATGACATAGTCTCAACTGGCGAACCTCAGAAAGGTTTTGGCAGAAAGTGTTGGGTAGAGAGGCAGGACAGTAGCTCGTGCAGAAGAAGAAAAGCTAGTTACTGGTGAGCAATTACAAAAGGAATTCTTACCCTTCCATTACTAGCAAAGTAGTACACCACTCGTACCTGATTCTCCTCTCTGGTGGAACATTTTTTTTTTGTTTACTCCTGAAAATGGATGAAAGACTTGAGAACCATCCACAGTGGTGAGATTCCGTAAAGATATTTCAAGATGGCAACTCTCAAGTACACCTTCAAATTACAACCCTAGTCTCAGAATTCCCCCAAAACAAATGCACTCCTTTGCCTCAACCACTGCATTGAATTAAATAAAGTATTTGCAAAGTTCGTTTTATGATTTCTTAATGTTACATTTATTTATTTATTTTATTTGCGGGTTTATAATGCGCTTGAATCACTCCTGCCGGAGTATCTCTGCGCCCATAACACCAGAAGCATGATCAGGCGGTCCGTAAAAGCAGATTAATTCTGAAAAAGGAAAGTTTTGAGCTTCTTTCTGAAACTCAGATGTTCTATACATTGCCTCAGCTCAAGGGGAGCTTGTTCCATAAAGTAGGGACAACTACAGATAAAGCTTTACCACCTTCTCTGGCCTTTCTTACAGCAGGCACTCTCAGGAGAAGCTGGTTGCTGGACCTAAGGGACAAACCGGGTTGTATGGAATGAATTTATCTCTCCAGTGCAAAGGCCCTAGTCCGTTTAGGCTTTTATGTATTAAACAACAGGTCTTGAATTTTACCCTGTTACGGACTGAGAGCCAGTGCAATTTATCTAAGAGAGGTTTGGACGGTGTTCTCGGGGGGGCATTTAGTACCAATCTGGCAGCGGTGTTTTGAATCATTTGGAGTTTGGTCAGTACTCCCTCATTGGCTGATAACAAAAGGCCATTACAATAGTCAAAACGACTAAGTATTAAAGCTTGCACCAAGGTTTTCCTGGTGAAATCCGGTAGCAGGGGAAAGACCTTTCTCAACAATCCAATGACATGGAAGCAGGAACCCACAGTGATGTTACAGTGCTGCTTAAAAGAGAGTTCACAATCCAAGCGCACTCCTAAATTTTTCACAACCAGTTTAGGGTCAGGGACTGGGCCCAGGTCTTGCGGCCACCAGTCCGGGGTCCACAGGATCTTTGCTTCCCCAAAGAGCATAATCTCCGTTTTACCTACGTTGCACTGTAGGCAGTTAGAGGTCATCCAATTTGCCACCGCATTCATACCACTGCGGAAAGAAGTTTTCACTTCGTCGGTAAGAGTTTTAAAAGGAAACAGGAGCTGGGTATCATCCGCGTATGATACTGGGATGAAACCGAACTCTCTCAGGATTTTAGCCGGGGGGCCACATAGATATTAAAAAGAGTTGGACTCAAACAAGAGCCCTGTGGCACCCCCTTGGTAATCTCAGTTTCCACCGAACGAAATGTGCCCATGCTAACTGATTGAATCCGGTTAGATAGGAAACTTCTCAGCCAGGCCAGTGCTGTTAGTAAACACCAGGTTAATGAGGTTAGTTCACTTTATCTATGATATCATACTCCTTGGCCCCTTAAACATACCTCTTCCTCATTATCTTTTACAGAGGAACTAAGCTCTCCTTCAAACCCCGTGGGGTTGAACTGTTGTCAGAAATGAGATTCCAAATGTTTTCTACATTAGAAATGAAAAACACTGATAGTGAAATGACGTCTGAGAGGAAGTTACCCCATCATGATGTATAAAAGGTTATAAAGGGTAAAACCCCTTCAATTTGCTAAACAGGAGGGTTTACGACCATTGAAATGCAGATTTACATTTCCTAAGCACATTTACTGATTTGGAAAAGTGTTTCCAGATAGGTGGATACCTTTAGAAATGGATTATGAATTTTTAATATTTGGAAGGCATGGGTTGTGCCGTTGTGGGAATCCCGGTAAACAACCTTTACAACGAAACTTTTACAACGCACTACCATTACAACGCGGTCATTACAACGCAAACCATTACAACGCATTGCGCTGGGGGGCGCTCTAGGATAGGGAATATATTTAATTTACTATCCAACACCTTCCCTACTATCCACGGGGACTGGAGTTGGAATAGTAAATTAAATAAATCACTATCCAGCGTCTAAAAGCACTATGCGTTGTAAAGGTTTGCGATGTAAAAACCGTGTTGTAAAGGCAGGCGTTGTAATAGCCTGCGTTGTAACGTCATACATCCGGGAATCCCTTCCAAATTGTGATTCGTACCCTGATGTATCAAAGATTTGTGATTGAAATTCTGTTCACAAACCATTGGTCAGTTACCAACCCCCAATTTGGGCTGGTAGCTGATTCACAAATACGGAGGATTCCCATTTGGACCCTTACTCCTTTGTAAATGCTGAAAATCGTTTCTGGGAGAGTAGGCAGCGGGCCACAGGGCCACTGCCAACTCGCAGTGAAACATTTTGAAGAAGGAATACCTTTTTCAACAGAGTCCTGTTTTCTGGAAAACAGGCTGCATTAAAAATAAGTAAAAAAAAAAGGTTTTCTTTATTTAGTCATGGTGGTCTGCAGACACTTGTGGGCCATTATACCCATGATTGTGGCCAATAGCAGGGGGTCACAAATTACAACCTTTCGAATGAATGTTCACAACATAAGATTGCAATTTGGGACCACTTCTTGCATACATAACTTTTGAGCACTGGGCCTGTAGTTCCTGGAGTGTTGATTTCAACTCTGCTGTAAGGATGTGGGTTTTAACCTCACTGATTCTAATTTGGTGCTGAGGAGAGATATTTTCTCTTAGGGGCTGGGAATCCAGTTGGAAAAAGAGAGTACCCTTTTGAGTTATCCATGTCAGCATGAAGCAGAAGAAGTGATTTTCCCAATCACAGAAATAAAACATCTTTCAGTCTGCTGTGTGCCAAGCCGATCTCAAACTCAATAAATTAATATTGATTTTAAAAAATTGGGGTTGTAGTGGCTAGAATTATTTCAACTCGATTGCATTACAACAATTGCAATTTTTGTGTGGGGGAAAAAAGTTTCAAACATAAAACTGGTGTAATGGAGGGTGGAGATGCCTTTTAGGGTTCAGGCACCCTGCTACCAAAGGTTGCATATATACATTATCCAAAGTTAACGTAAAGAATAGATTAGTCGGAGAGATCATTCGCCGATGGTATGTGAGAACACCATGGACTATTGGCGTTTCAGGACATGTACAGGAGCTTATCATGGACTCCGTCTTTTGCGCTCAACTATGCTGGCTACCTGGTGCATTACAATGTTGCCATACATTTTGTCGATATCACTCATTTTGGATTGTTTTACTGCTAGAAGAACTTCATTTGTATACTTTCTTCAGTGTTCAGTGGATGCTGCTTTTGTGTTACAGATAACATTTGACGTTCCCCAGTTTCTTATGACAATAGATTTCTTTAGACTTTGGAATTCTTTGACCTTCTATCACAACGGACCGTTAGAAGAAACAGGACTAGACCGACGACATTACCATCTATTTAGCCATGAAAAAGTCAAAAATTGACGATACACCTGTTGGCTGCTGTGTTCATTCTGGACTAATCAACATGAGCAAAGATTGTAAACCATATCATCTTTTGTGGATTACAGCCTCGATGTTTTGACCTGTATCAACATATTATCGTAATCATGTTGAATAATATACAGAACCATATCTAATGAATAAGAGTTCATACAGTCTGGACATCATAATTTGTTGAGAGTGCTTTGGTTCCCTATAGTCAATAAATAAATAAATAGGACCAAACAGAAAGAAATGTATGTGATGTGTCAGTAGTTCCAGAGATGTAAAATTCAGGTCTAGCACCAACATCAGTTAGGCTTTGATAAGTTGAAACAAAAACATAACAATTAGTTGCCTAATAAATAGAGTTGCAGCGGTATGATCGTCAACCAATATATTACTGTACCCAAAATCAACTGTTTGAAGCAAATACAGTCCAGAATTGCAGCAAACTCATTTGACCTCTTGAGTCCTCATGAAGAGGTCAGCTCGTCAAGAGCCACGCTCGTCATGACCGCGCCCGTTAGATGGAACGCTCGCACGCTGGGCTAATTCCCCCACTGTGCTGAGCGTTCCATTGGAATGAGCGTGGTCATGACGAGCACCGGAGCACCGTGGCTCATGACGAGCTGACCTTGTCATGAGCACTGGGGCGCCATGTGCGCCCCCCGCCCCCCAAGCACAGCGGGGGGAAACAGCCCCGCACGGAAGGGGTTAAGTCATAGAGAAAAGTAGAGGTGTAACCTGTGTAAAACGAAGAAACCAAGGCCACCAATAGAGAAAAGGCAGGAGTCATGGCCAAAAGAATAACAAATATATGAGTCTCTTCAAATAGGAACGCCCAACAGAGAAATGTTTATGTTGCTCCATGCAATGACTGCACTGGACCTCCTCACGAGGGTGATATTTGTGCACAATCTGATATTAAGAGATATTGCTAAAAAAAATATAGATAGGACCAAATCTTGTTTCACCTACCAAACTAGGAACAATGGGGCATATTATCAAGGGGGTTTATCTCCGCTTTTTTGGCTTTAAAAGCCAAGAAAGCGGAGATAAAATTTTCTCCCTATTACCTAGCTGTCGCTAACACCAGTTAGCGACAGCTTGTAGGAGATAGCGACCATCTTGGGCCCCACTTTGCATGTCAGTGATATTTATCACTAATGACATGCAAAGTGGGCGTGCCAAGATGTTAGCGACTGGAAACAGTCGTTAACATCGCTATCTCCTATTACCAACTTTTGGAGATATTCGCGCTAAGCGCGAATATCTCCAAAAGCTAACACCTGCCCTGAGCAGTTCTTAGCCATGTTATCCAATGGGAGGTGGATAACATGGCTAAGAGCATTAGCTCGGTAATGCATGAATATCGCGGACTTTTCAGCGATATTCATGCATTGCGGCCGTTTTTTATCGCATTTGCGATAAACCTTGGTAATACCAAGGTTTATCTGCGATAAAAATCGCCGCAGCTCAGCAGTAAATTTTTGTCTCTAACCAAGCAATAGCGATAATTATCGCTATTGCTTGGTAATATGCCCCAATATTCTTTCATAGCTCCAACCTCAGTGTGAATGGTAAGCAGATTCAAAATCCTGTCAGATTTACCTTACTCAACTAGTGAAGGTCTTGGCATCTAACAACAAAAACTGATTTCAGACAGACCTGATGAAGCAGGGAGGACTCTATCTTCTGTTGCAAAGCTCTGTCCGGTCCTGGATGGGTAAAAATGGGCTTACCTTTTGTGTGGATACTCTTTTGCTCCTTTGCCCTGCTGTGCTCAAGCAGCTTTAAAATGATCACAAAGTATTGGGCGATATGTAATGAGGCGGAGTGTTCAGAGGGTTAGTTAACCTCTGCTTTTGGCTCTGACCTGGAGGCAATCAGGTAGGATGAAAGAGGGTCATATAAAAAGAGACTACGTAGAGAATTGTAATCACTAAGGGCCAGATGGAGGTAAATGCATGTTTGCGATTCCTTAATTATTAATTATTTTCAGGGAATAGCTATTAAGGAATCGCAAAATGCCATCTAGGTAGGATATGCAATATTTTTAGTGATTCCTTAATTGTGAATCGCAAATTGCGATTCGCAAGTAAGGAATACCTTCCCATTCATTCTTATGGGCCAAGAGGCCCATAGGAATGAATAGCAATTGCTCCGGCAATTTGTGAGTCACCAAGAGGCACTCGCAAATTGCTGGCGCAATTTCAAGGGCGCCAGGGTTCCAAATGGACACACTGTTGCACCCCTGAAATGTGCATGTGTGCACATGTGGCACACATACATGCCCTATGGGCATGAATGTGTGCCACATGGAAAGCATGTGTGCCACAAGGAAAGCAAGAAAGCAAAAAAGTGCTTTTTTAAAGGAAATCGCTAATTACCACCAACTTGAAGTTGGTGGTAATTAGCGATTCCTTAAGGCTATAGTGCACTTTATTTTGTGCTACTTACATTGCATTTAAGGAATCGCAATTCGAAATTCCTTAAATGCAAGAGCAAAATAAGGAATCGCTATTTTGGGATTCGGTATGTTGCTCGTAGGTTTCAACTTACCTACATTGTGAATTTCAGCTTTAGCGCTCGCTATTTGGCCACCTACATCTGGCCCTAACTTAACAAACTTAACTCCTCAAATGTACAGAAATGCATGCTAGCTACGTATTTGGAGAGTCAATTAATAACATGACAATAATTAATCTACTAGTTTAATGCGCAACAATAAACATCAAATATGTTGCAGAGAAGACACATTTGAAATGTGCGTATTCACAAAAGACAGTCATAGTAGCCGTGTATGTCATGGAAAAGCCATGAAGCAATTTTCCTTTAAATAGAAGCAAAACCTAATATTGCTGAAATGTGCACAACATGAAGTAGAAGCTTAACCTTGAACTGACATGTTTAGAAAAGTTGTCATAAATTCAGAATGATCCGGTTTAACAAATGTATTATTTTATAAACGACACTTTATTGATTTAATGTCATGCACTTCCTCCTTTCTCATATTTCACATAACATTTGAATAGAATAAATTGTGCATTTCAACAAAGATGTCAGATTTACCTTCCTCAACTAGTAAAGGTCATAGCATCTAGCAACAAAAACTAATTTCAGCCACACCTGATGAAGCAGGGAGAACTCTTTCTTCTAGTGCATTATTTCTGGACCAAGGCACTGTCTGTTCCTGGATGGGCAACAATGGGCTTACCTTTTGTGTGGACACTCTTTTGCCCCTTTGACTCCTTTCCTCAAGCAGCTTTACAATGATCAAAGAGTATTGAGGGATAGGTAAGGAGGCAGAGTGTTTAGAGGGTTAATTAACCTCTTATGTTGGCTCTGACCTGGAGGCAATCCGTTAGGGGAGAAGAGGGTCACATAAAAAGAGACTGCAGAGATAATTGTAATGATAAACATAAAAAATAAATTACTTCAATGTGCAGAAATGCCTACTACATAAATAATCATATGTAGTGCGAGAGTTTATTAATTAACATAAAAATAATTACTCTTGTAGTTTAATGTGCAACAAAAAAGATAAAATGTGTTGCAGAAAAGACACACATTTGAAATGTGGTGACTCCCAATAGCTATTGGTTTTGACAAAAACATGTATAAATAATCTCTGTCACACTATATACTTATTTGAAAATTATATTTCATCTTGATCTCAACCATAATGTTCATAAAGGTTTTACATGTATAAAATCACAGTTTATAACAAAATTATTCCATGTTCAACATTTCTCTTGCACTTAAAGACCTTATCGGATGTATGAAGTTACAACGCTTACTTTTACAACGCCTACCTTTACATCGCAAGTTTTACAACGCATACCATTACAACGCATAATGCTTTTGGGCGCTGGATAGTGAATAGTTTAATTTACTATTCCAACTCCAGTCCCCGTGGATAGTAGGGAAGGTGTTGGATAGTACATTAAACCTATTCCCTATCCTAGAGCGCCCCCCAGCGCTATACGTTGTAATAGTTTGCGTTGTAAAAGTTGCGTTGTAATGGTAGTTCGTTGTAAAAGTTTCGTTGTAAAGGCTGTATACCACCTTATCTTCTCAAAATAATGATTCATCAGTCCACTATGAATTAAAATTAAATATAGATAAATAAACCCACTTCACTACAGAAATCAAATTTTTTTGATAAAACACATCATAACTGTCGACACAGCATTTCGGTGGAATAAGGAATGGTTCACACCACTTTCTTCAAAACACAAATTATTGATGGTATATAATTTCTTTTTACAGCTCCTACAGCTCCAGCACCCTCCTTTCGTGCTCCATGGGGCTCATCATCTCCCACAAGTCTATGTGTAAACAACTATTATCAGGAATATGCTATGATATACGACTAAAATGGTGCTGCCCCTCTCATTCAATTCTTTTAGACCATTTTGGGGGATGTTCACTATTATTCTCTCTGGTCCGATAATATCCAACCAGAATCTCTATTAGCATATGTCCATATTCAATTGTTTGAATACGGATGTATACCGATAAGTGCTATCTTCATGTCCGCACTCGGGCAGAGATTTGCCCTGAGTGAGAACATATAGTACTGTTAAATGCCCTTTGTGAATTCCCAAAGTTGTAAACTTAGACATTTGGTCTAAGTTTAGATCAAAGGTCTAAGTTTATCTCTGTAAATCTGGCCCTCTAAATGCAGATAGAATATGTTTGTTTTATTAACCCGTTGAGTGCTTGTGACGAGCTCAGCTCGTCATGAGGCACAGTGCAGCTGCACTCATGACGAGCTGAGCTCGTCACGGCCGTAGGAACGTTCGCACGCGGGGATATTTTCCCCGCTGTGCTGAGCGTTCCAAAACGGGTGTGGCTGTGACGAGCTCAGCTCGTCATGAGTGCAGCTCCACTGTGCCTCATGACGAACTGAGCTCGTCACAAGCACAGCGGCGCCGCGCGCGGCCCCCCCCCGCACAGCGGGGGGGGGAAACACCCCGCAGTGAAGGGGTTAACCTGGATGTCAGACTATTATGCCAGTGACACAGCAGTCATAAACGATAGTTCCTACAAAACTGTCTCCTTCTTGTTGCATCGGAAATCCTAGAGGACCAAAGAATGGTTCTTTGCCCTGCATCCCTTAATGTGACATTAGTGCAAACAAAATCCTTAATTTTGCCAACATTACAGAGATGTCACTGAGCAATTATCTAGAAAACCTAATGTGGGGCCTTGAGTTTTCCAATCCCAGTCAAAGCTGGCCAAAGATGGGTGAGAGCAAGGGACAGGCTTCTATTACCCCTGTAGGCAGCCTCTCCAAATCCTTATCCAATAAGACAGTGAGCGCAATAAACCTCCTATTTTCCTGTTAGTCTTTGGTTCACAGATGCATTTATTAATTAGGAAGATTAGCAAGATGAAAGTTGAAATGTATGATCCATACACTGTCAGGAGATGGCAGCTTCCTGAACCAACCACCTGATTATGAAGCTATGTCTGGCTTTACAAACTAGATTTCCTTCAGCCTACTAAGATGGGTAAGTCCGTTGCTCCCTGATGTTCTAAATTGTCAAAAGATTGCTTTCACCCTCTCTCTTCTGTTACCTCCATGCCACTCCTGCTCACTTACTGCCTTCCATAGTCCTCACTGCCTCACCAGCGCAATCTTTTTAGATTTGGTGAGTAGACTCCTAAAGTCAACAATACAGTGTCACTTTGCTGAGTGGGAATAAGGAAATATGGGCAAGTGTCCTCCCCACTCCTTACACTTACCAGAGCTAGCTTTAGTGCTGGTGGTGCCCGGTGCAACAATCTTTTTAGTGTCACCCAATGACCTCCTTCTCAACGGATTCCCTCACTACCACCATCCAACAGTGCCCCTCATGTCTCCCTATCCCCTCTCCTTTTGTGTCAGAGCACTTTATATCACAGAGAGAACGACTCATACATGTGTAAATCAGTCTATAGGAAACGTTGCATATGACAATGAGCGCTACATAGTGTAGGAATCACATGTTATCCATAATAGTAGGCAGTATATTTTAAAAGGGGAAACAACCTTTACAACGCAACTTTTACAACGCACTATCATTACAACGAAACTTTTACAACGCAACATCCATTACAACGCATGCATTTACAATGCAACCATTACAACGCATGACACTACAACGCACACCACTACAACGCATGTAATTACAACGCAGTCATTGCAACGCATACCATTACAACGCATAGCATTACAACACATAGTACCCTTAAACTATCCTACACTTACCCTACTGTTGCACCCTCTGGAGTTAGAATAGTCATTTTCACCCCTACACTATCCAACGCTTACCCTACTGTTGCACCCCCTGGAGTTAGAATAGTAATTTTTACCCCTACACTATCCAACACTTACCCTACTGTTGCACACCCTGGAGTTAGAATAGTAATTTTTACCCCTACACTATCCAGCACTTACCCTACTGTTGCACCCCCTGGAGTTAGAATAGTCATTTTTACCACTACACTATCCAACACTTACCCTACTGTTGCACCCCCTGGAGTTAGAATAGTAATTATTACCCCTACACTATCCAACACATACCCTACTGTTGCACCCCCTGGAGTTAGAATAGTAATTTTTTACCACTACACTATCCAACACTTACCCTACTGTTGCACCCCCTGGAGTTAGAATAGTAATTATTACCCCTACACTATCCAATACTTACCTTACATGCAAAGTAATGTTATGCGTTGTAATGGTATGCGTTGTAAAGGTAGTATGCGATGTACTGGAATGCGTTGTAAAGGTAGTTTTTAAAAATTTGTTGTAAATGCATGCGTTGTAATGGAATGCGTTGTAATGGATGTTGCGTTGTAAAAAATGTGTTGTAAAGGTAGGCGTTGTAAAAGTATGCGTTGTAACGTCATACATCCTTTTAAAAGTGTTTGGTCTAGATAAGAACAAACTCAGTATTTAAGTTACCATGGTTTTGGTTGGCTTTACTAATAAGAATGTATTTCTATCCAAAGGAACCCTTTTTTGCAACATTAGGATAATTAAAGTCATGGGGAAAATCATAACATTCTAATCTATACCATGCAATTTGCATGCAGCTCTTTGATGACAGCTGGTCACTGTGGTAAATTAGGATTGCAATTTATGAACTGCAAGTAACAAAAGGATCTCTGTGACACAAGCACTAACCCACTAAGCTATCAACAGAAAATACAGTCTTGTTCTTCGCAGCAGGCCTATTATTAACCCTCTGCACTACGTTATGAAGAGTCAGACTGCCACTAGACAAAACTCTGTGATCTCCTTCCAGCAGGAACATTAATCACCAGAGTTATCTTGACACAGAAACTCCTGGATACAGACAGAACTCGGCAGCAGGTGCTTTTTAGCCCATAAATGATTTTTAAACACAGCGTCCCCTCCTAGTTAGCGCTTGCTGAGGCTGCACTGGTCGCACCACCCTAAAGTCGTCCCTGACACTTATGTTCCCTGCTTTCCTCTGTCCTGGTTCACCCTTTGCTCACCATTATAAGGTGACCGTAGTGGTCAAGAAACCAACATAAGATCTAAGGAAAAGTTAACAAAATGAATGCGAAGTGTGCTCCTAATCTGGTCCATAATTATAGAAAATCTTCAATTGCACCCACCTTCAAGCTGTGTCCACCTTCAAGAAACTGCAAGAAGGTAGCCACACAGCTGCAGAAAGAGCATAATTCCACAAAGCCATGGTTTCGAGGAAAGAGTGCCACTACAACAGGTGGTGTGGTCACCTGGGTGCAAGGCTTTGGCAGTTCTAGGAACAATTCATAAGATATACTCTACAATGTAAAACGGTATGGTTCTCAGTTCAATGTTATTCTACTAACAAAGATCCCAACCTGTGATTTCTGCCTAAGAACTTGGATTAAAAAAACATGATGCTTTGCACAACCACGACATAGGGATTAATGAATAAGTGCAACAATCTGGAGTAGATTCATACTGCAAAGTGAAAGGTAGAAGTCAATGTGGAATACAAAGGTCAATAATGAATGCAGCACCTCATATTCTTCTGTAAGTGGAGAGGAACTGGGTGACTCATGTCATCATTAATGGAACAAACAAAGAACCTTAAAGGAATGTCACACCACCAGGGACCAACTGAAGGGAACATGATGCAGCCAGTTTTGATCATGCGTCTTCCAGCTTCTGAAGTTGAACCTCAGACTTGTGCATGTGCGCAGTCGAGCTGGCGAGATTTAATGACATTGAGTATTTTTCTCTGCCATTGGCTGGCATCCCCGTTCATGCTAAACGGTGGCCAGCCATTGGAGAAGAAGTCCCAGTGACGTTCTTCTTTCTCTCTTAGCCCCGTCCTTTTCAGACTGGGCTCCTTGACTTACTACTGGCGTAAAAGGTTTCTTATCTTCTTTATGGGTCCAGATTGCCCCATAAAGAAGATAAGGAACCTTTTATGCCAGCAGGAAGTCAGGCGCATGTTCCGAGCGCTTATTTTTTTACTGATAAATACAACACAAAGTTCTGTGTCACTTGTTAGAGTATAATACGCTCTTTAATGCGTCACTATTTAGGTTTTCTATAAAAAAAAAATTGACTAATGGAGCATGGCCAGGCATCTTGGCCGACAAGCCGCATTTCAGCGGAACTTCCGTCAGCAACTTCAGGATCCTGTGTAAACTACTATACATCTGGTGCCTTCCCTGTACCCACAGCACTGTATTACTGCCGGTGATACCCGGACCCAGTTTGATAGCAAGTTTGGAAAGGGTGATGCGCCGCAGCAGCCTTGGAGTCTGGCCGTGGGCTGCACGGCATGGTGCCCCCTCGAAAACCCGAGCTCCGGCAGAGCACTGGGGCTGCCTGGTCCTGTCGCTGCAAACCAATGATAGGATTGGGGTGGAGACGACTCCCCGCCTTCCTAGCCGACTCGGTTGGGATTCTAAGCCTAGCACAGGCAGACATTGGGCCCCAAGAGCGCAGTGCCTCGCTGAACGACGTCCTGGGGCCCGCCATAGAATTCGCATTTCCCCCTTGCAGAGAGTGCATTACCTGGGGCAAGCCCGGAGTAATTGGGTGTTTTCAGGCGGGGGTCAGCCTGTTGGCAGGCCGGTGGAGCCCACAAGTTGAGTCTTGTGTTTGCAGTAATTTTTTCACCATATGGCATGCCCTCTCCCCCTGCTTGCTGCGATCACCTGAATCAGGGTGACTGTCCTCCTCTGACTCAGCGCAAAGAAGCCGCGATTGATTCCTCGTGCCCTTGAGCCTCCGGCAACACAGGGGTGGGAGGGGTTGATCTGGGGCCGGATTCTATACTACGCCATACCACAGGGGCTCTCTAGCTGCTCACCGTCTCCCCCACCCACTTCGGGCCACATTGGCTAGCCCTGTGCAGCCCTCCATTTCTATAGGTCCCGCTCTGGTGTTTCGGGACGCCAGGGAACTGTAGTCGTGGGGCCCTCGATTGGAGACCCTGCTCCATATTTCTCCCTGGGACTGCTCTCCCCCTAAGTGCCACTCCTCGCTCCTGGATCAAAGCCCTGTTGGGAGGCCTCTACCTTGAGTCGAATCATTTACCTACCTTATGCGTCAGCTGGGAGGCGTGACACACTGTTGTTGTTCTACTGTGTGTTCCAGTCTATAATATTCTTCTGTCGAATTATTGGTTCACAACAGACTTTTCAAGCCAGGCTGTAAGACAATAACGACGACCCGTCTTCAACTACACATGTGCCCTCATCAGTGCTGCACCTACCAAAATAAGTATTTTCTTTTCACCAAAATATGTATTTACTTTCATTTGAAATTGGAGACGCATTCTATACATTTACTGATCCATGCTTTTGCTATTTTTCATCTGCATAATCATGGGATTTCATTCACATTTGAAGACTGTAAAGTCAAGTTTGTGTTCCATTTTCCTAAATTTACCCACTGGAAGCCTCATTTGGAAGCAATTGTAAGGCTGGGGCTGGTGGAAAAGCCATGTCACTAATAAGGCCTCAATGGTCAATGAAAGTGCTCGTGAGTCACAAGGGAAGGAGGTGGCAAAGGGACATCCCGGCCTCTTTGTTGGTTGCAGGTCAGGAATTTAGAAATGATGTGGGACTACTTCCTCTCTGTGTGACTGCTTCCGCTCTTAAGGGCAGGCTATGAAACATGCCCAAAGTGGACGTAGGCCGTTTCGGTACACTTGCAATGTGAGTGGACGTAGGCCGTTTCGGTACACTTCCAGTGTGAGTCAGCGTGCATATTTTTGGCATTGTAGGGCGCTAAAAGTGGTTCCGTTGCCGCTGCATGCCCACCAATCCAGCCGACATCCTTTTACAAGGTGCCTCTCTGGATAATATTTTGACCCCATGTCAGCTCACCACAAAACTAAACGCTGCGACAGAGAACGCAGCCCAATGCAGGCTGCCGCCCCTGCTTTCACTAATGTGTGCAGGCTAGGACTGGGGAAGCAAAACCAGTCCTGGCAATATCCAACTAGCCCCTTCTCCTTTCGCCTCCTCACGCATTCTCTCTTTTTCTGTCCTTACATTATTTCTCTCCCCTGTTTTTTCTCCCCTCTTTCTTCTCCCTCACTGATTGCTGCCTCTCTACCCCCCCCCCCCCCTCACTCCAGTATTTCTCTTGAAGCCTCAGTGGCTACTGCAATTTGAAAGCTGGGGAAATTGAGAAAAGTACAAGGAACTGCTGTGTATTTTCAAAACAACAGTGGCGACTCCTCCTCTAAGGGGTAGGAGCGTCGCCAACCTGCTTTGCAGCAGTGAAATAAAGGGGGGCGTGCAGTAAAATTATTTGTACTCACTGGAAACCCACAACCCACACCTGCAGCGTGAGAGACAGCAGTGTGTATGAGAAACAGCACTGTGAGATAGCATTGTGTGTAAGAAAGACAGCAGTGTGTGAGAAACAGCAGTGTGTGTGTGAGAAACAGCATTGTGTGTGAGAGAGACAGCAGTGTGAGAGACAGCACTGTGTGTGTTCTAGGGAGAGCATGGTGTGTGAGAGACAGCAGTGTGTGAGAGACATCAGTGTGAGAGGGACAGCAGTGTGAGAGAGACAGCAGTGTGTGTAGGAGAGACAGCAGTGTGTGAGAACTTTTCTTTATCAGACCCCCCAGGATATAGCGGCATGGATTAGCAAATTTGGTGGCACAAAAATGGAAATTTAGCAGCACAAATATGGAAATTTAGCGGCATTTTATTTGGCGGTTTTTCCTACAACAAACACAGATATCTGTGTGTGTTGGTCCCTGGTGTGTCTGAGGTCTGTGTGTGTTAGTCTCTGGTGTGTTTGTGGTCTGTGTGTGTTGGGCCCCGGTGTGTTTTATGGTGTGTGTGTGTTGTTCCCAGTGTGTTTGTGGTCTGTGTGTGCTGGCTCCAGTGTTTTGTGGTCTGTGTATGTTGGTCCCTGGTGTGTTTGTGGTCTGTGTGTGTTGGTCGCTGGTGTGTTTGTGGTCTGTGTGTTGTGGTCCCTGGTGTGTTTGTGGTCTGTGTGTGTTGGTCCCTGGTGTGTTTGTGGTCTGTGTGTGTTGTTCCCTGGTGTGTTTGTGGTCTTTGTGTGTTGGTCCCTGGTGTGTTTGTGGTCTGTGTGTGTTGTTCCCAGTGTGTTGGTCTGTAGTGCAGCGACGCCTGTGCCGCCGGGCACTGATGTTTTCCTCTTGTCCTTGATCTATCTGAAGCTGCTGCTGTCTACGGACACTGAAGTCCCCCCTAGGGCCCTCAGGGGCCCGGGCAGTGCACGCCTCCAGACAAGGGCCCATCCGGGAGTCAGGAGAGCGAAGGAAGCCCCCAGAAGGGCTGGGGCAGAGTCAGGCTTTTCGGCAGGTACTGATCCCCTGGTCTGCAGCCACATTAAATGTTCCTGTAATTACAGACATGGCTTTCTTTGAAAGAGCCATCAGTGACAACACCCGCCCCCCCGCACAGGTCGGATGCTCTCCTTGGAGCCTCCAAGTTACAATGCGCCTCTCTCCCCCCTCGATCGTGGGCTCAGCAGAGAGCACCCCTGGAGGGTCCCACAGAGCGGCCCCCACCAGGCTTCCCACGGAGGGAGCGGATGCTGCCACTGCCTCCAGAGGCCTGAGATTGACCAGATGTCTCTTTCCACCCCTCCGGCCCCGCCCCCTTGAAAGGGGTCTGGATGTCTAGATTTCGCGGGCACTTTTGTAAAAATCCCGCCATTTTTACAAAAGTGCCGATTTCGCAGGACGTTTTGTAAAAATCCCGCCATTTTTACAAAAGTGCCGATTCGCAGCAAACCACGAAATCGCGAAATCACGATATCCTGGAGGGTCTGCTTTATGTTTTGGTTTTTGAAACAGAAATAAAACGCATTGTTATTTGCAATGTCAATAGCTCAAACGTAAATACGAGACCTATTGCATTGCAATACAATAGGTCTCGCATTTGAGAGAGATTAAGCTATTGGCATTGTAAATGACAATGCCATTTATTTATCTGTTTTCAAAACCAACACATAAATAAACAGTATGTCATTTACAATGCCAATAGCTCTAACGTTTGCAAAGGCGAGACCATTGCATTGTAAATGCTTGTTTTTCCTTTCCTCTTTAGCATGAGATGGTTTTGGCTCAGTGAGCCGGCACCTTCAGCCGGACAGTGCTCACTTTGAAAGAACATGGCAGGAGCTGCTAATGCCACACACAGTCCTCACTCCCCAATTGCACGAGCAACGCATGGCCAACTTGTGGTTCACTCAATTTCTGCAATCAATACTGGAAACACCACGGTAATCAATCAAGGAATTGTAAGAGCGCTACTCACCAGCGAGGGTGTCAAGGCACTGAGGGGGAGGGGGCAGGTAAGAGGACACGCACTCTACAAAGGTATGGGATCACTAAATCCTTCACCCTTCAGAGGCTCACTAATGCCTCAGATGACAGAGTGGTGCATGGGCTCCAATCAAATAATAACACAGCAGCTTCCTAGTCTCACACTCACAATTCCTGCACAACTGTTACCACAGAGAAATTTAGGGTGACTCACTCTTCACCCTTAAAAGTCAATGTCAGCACTGGTATGTCTTCATATGCTGCTGGTTCACACCTGAAATGCTAGGATCATCAATCAGCATTAATCTGCATACATAAGCCGCTCCAATGCCCTTACTCTTCCGTTGTATGCAGGCTGTCTGACGTAAAAGACACTAATGGGGCCTTCAGGGCGTTTCTCTTTTCTTCTTCAGCTGCAATCTCTTTTTTCTTCTTGCTCAGCCACCCTCTCCAACTGACACTTTTACAACTCAGGCACTCATCAACATTCCATTATATCACACACACACACACTGACTGAGCAGCAGAGAACTAAGATACCATGGACAGGGTGCATTATAACAACTGGCAGATTGCAACATAATTTGATGTCCATGGGAACAAAAGTGGTATAAAACAGACAATGTTAGTCTATGTGCATTACTCTGAGTCACACCAAAACCAACAAGCATTGAAAATGCAATAGGTCTCACCTTTAATTAAGTTAAAGCCATTTGCTTTGCTAATGGTATTGTATAGCAAAGCAAATGGCTTTAACTTAATTAAAGGCGAGACCATTTGCATTTTTAATGCTTGTTTCTTCCTAAAGTGAAGCTGGTGTCTACCCCTGTGCTGGGACTGGGCCAAGACGGGTGGGGTGGGGGGTAACGGTAGGCACGTGACCAGGGTTTACAGTCACTTGTTGGAGAGTGTACCCTTTACCCTCGGACCCAGGGGACTGACGTGGGTGTTCACAGTACATCAGGGGAGGGGTAGGGGGACATTGCCAATGCTTGTTTTCATATGTGGCTCTCTGTCATTTATATTGGTTAGTCAAAACTTCCTCAAATGAACATACTGTCCATATAATTGTAATTTGCTCATGCCAATTTCAACATTTAATTATACTGCCATGTCTGTTGCAGATTTTGGTTTTGAAAACCTGCACATCCTGAAAATACCATACATTGAATTATTGTAAACGTAAAAAGTCCCCTTTCAATATGGCCGCTAGGAATTCACAAGAGGAAGGGGAGGATGCTCGAAGTCCTATTTTCTTAGTACCACTGTGGTGTCTCTCTTTTGTTTCCTTGCACCGCCAAACCACCAGCTCTAGCTAGCACTCAGCCCTTACTCGGTAGAGCACCAAAGGATCGAGCTTAAAGTGTGCACTTTGGTATTATATGCCACCATGTTGAAGATAAAACAATCTTGTGACTGCCCTATGGATCGTGACGTAACGCAGGTGGTCTAGGATCTAAGTTCCTACAGAAGATAAAGGGGCGGGCTAAGAACATGTCTGCCATTGACTTCGATGTTGAAGACGAGCGTGCGCCCCTTCTTGGATTGACCAATGAAAGGTGAGGAGGGATGGGGCATGAGATTGCAATGCTATGTATATTACAGCAGTTCTATCAGGCTGCTTCCACATAGCACAAAGTATGCTGCTACTTATTAGGGAAAGAGAGGTACAAAGGCCGGGGTGTGTTGTGTGTGTTTAAGGCCCATTTGTGATGTTAATGAGGCACTTTGTGTGATGGGGCGCACTGGGGGCGGACTATGGTTTTACACAGAGTGAAGATTGGGGGGTGGGAGTGACCCTGGCAGTGATGTGACAGTGACAGAGAGTGTCAGAGGCAGGGATCGGGGAGAGAGGGGCGGAGGGTCAGGGGAAGGTCCGTTGTTAGGACACCAAAATGCACAATGGGGTTGGGCTGTCCACAGTCCCTACGGACTACGGACACGTGCATGCTGTCTGCTATGGACAAATGGCAAGAGCAGCCATGTTTGTCCATGCAGACGTGTGCACGACAGAATCGATTCCAAAAGGTACTCACAATAGTGAGAGCACTGCATGCGCTGCTTTCGCTAGGCAAGATCTAACAATAGTGAGAGTAGAGCATGCGCGGCTTTCGGTAGGCGTGACCTAAAAAGCAGTTGCCCAAACTTCTGTGTTCCACGGAGGCCTGAAGCCAGTGATATGGTCAATTAACTCTAACAAGCATTTGCAATGCAATGGGTCTCGCAGTACTGAAAGTTTGAGCTATTGGCTTTGCATTATTATTTGCAATGCCAGTAGCTCAAATTTTCTATTTATTTTTTTATTTTTTAGGCAATTGCAGCAGCACAAGCGCTGCCTAGACGAGACCTAAACAAAAATAAAATCACACTTGGAACTTTTACAATTTAGGAATGCCAGGCTGCCAAAACAAAACTGGCAACTATGTATGTGTATTTTTAAAGGGATCCCTGAATAGAATTGTAGTGGCCCTTCATGCAGTCTCTGGTCCTGAGGAAAAAAATGTAGACCAGCATGACACGGCAGAAAAAGGTGCCATGCCTGTTGGAGCCTACAGACCTTGGGTCACATGCTACTGCTACAGCTTCACACCTCACACCTTTGCATTTGATAGTACCAAATGGTGGTCTCCTTTACAAAAAACACAACTGTGCCCTTTTCCGCCAACGCACTTGAAGCAAATCCCCTATTTCCAATAACAGTGCACTAAACAAATCTAGATGTATACTGCCTACGGATAATAATGCAGCTCAGTGGCTTAAGCACGAAGTTACTGCTACATTTGCGACTGATTAAAAACGAATTTGGATCCTACCAAATCCAGAAGAACCTCCCCTCTTCTATGCTCGGCACATTAAACCTCATTACATTAGGGAAGAGTCGAGGTTATAGGGTTGAAGAGTAATGTTATGTATGGCCTTAAGAACTGCTGTAATGTTTCTAAACTGCTATTCATATAGCATAAAGTAAGTATATTGAGGCATTATCAGACATGCTGCTTCCAGCGGCAAGTGTCAGCCATAAACCGCTCTGTCTGGAAGGGAGCAATCACACCCAGAGAAGGACCCATCGAGTAACTCACAATTATTGTGCCCCGCCCCCTGTAATCTTCAAACCTGATTCCATTGGTTGTAAGAGCTGCCGACTCATGCAACAGTTGTAGCAAGGAGGCCACTTTAGATGTTAGCCCACCCTCAAATGCCTCAGTACCCCCTGTACTTCACCAAGGGTCAGCCTCAGGGGTCCTCAGTATTTACAAGTGGGCCAACGTCTTACTTCTGGGCAACCCCAGAACCCTAAGAGCCTCACCTCTGCACAACACAAATGACCCCGGGCCTCACCCCTGCACAACATAAGTGACCCCAGAGCCTCACCCCTGCACAACACAAGTGTCCTCAGAGCCACATCTTTGGGTAGCATATCCGGGCAGTTGCTCCCTGACACCAGCGCCTCGCCCTAGGAAGCCTAAGTTACCCCACTGCCTGTTCACTGGGCAGCCTCAATGCCCCCCAAAGCTTCACTCCCTGTCAGCCTGTAGAACCGGCTTTTGGAGACCCCTCCCCACTGAAGGGTCAAAGCCGGCGATGCACGGGACACCTAAAATCTACGGGTTCACCTTCTTTACTCATACATTACCAAAGAGACCAGGACAACTTAGCTGTGGAGGAAAGTAAGTTACTTTATTAGCACGAGATAAGGACAGGGTCCCAGAATGGTACAAAGACAATTCTACGGAGACTGCTGCTCCACTCCGCAGCGCACACACAATTATAGCAATGGCCACACCCTTTACACATCCAATCAGAATACAAGTTCCTTATCAGTCTCGGGTGGCGTAATCGTGGCCAGGGAGCATCTGTCTCTGATTGCACATTGTACACAGCCTCTGGCTTCCGCGCCCAGATGGCGGGGTCACGGAGCACAGCCGTTGGTCTGGGAGGCTGAATTACCGACAGTTCACAGGATGTGGCTAAGTCTCTGGCACAACCGGGGGCGAGGTACACAATTAGCTTCTCGGAATCGGCTTAACCGCAAGGAGCGGGGAGGGCTAAGCAAGTTCTAACAGAGACACAGAAAGCAATCCTTCACCAGGTTGCCGAGAGCATGGCAACACAAAATGGAGTCTCAGTGGCCATTTTAAGCACAGTTCAACAGTCCCTCCTTTTGCCATGCAGAGGCAACTATCAGTCATCACCTAGGTCAATGTCCATCATATTCTGGAACTCCTTCTGAAGCATCATCATGGCATTCTGGTGGTGTGACTATGTGCACAGAGGCCACATAGCGCGGGCATACATTGAACACAGAGGCAGCAAGAAAAGAATGCGGCTGCAATGATGGCAATGAAAATCAATATCTTCCATCCTCACTGAGAGATCAGGCCCCAAAACCAACCGGTTAGGGACCATGAACCCTCATCCGGATGGATGTCGTAAGTAATCTTATGGAGCTTCTGGATTGCTTGATAAACTGTTGGTGCATTATCAGGTATATATACACAGCAGCTGGTTCCGATCAATCTACAGACTCCCCCACGATCCGCTAGGATTATGTCAAGAACCATCCGGTTCTGCAAAGTCATGAGGCGGTCCGCTTGAAGTTCAGCAGTGATGTTACTGAGAGCACCGGCAGTCACGTTGATGGTGGCCTCTACCACTCTTGTAAGATGTTGAATATCGCGACTATTGACCATAGGGCCCCAGAAGGGGAGGAGCACTTTAGCAAAGTCTCCAAATTCTTGACCAGCTGTGTCTTCAGCGTCAATTACACCCCTCTTCTGGATGTGGTGTGTTGCATCGACTGTGTAGGTTGGGGGCAGCAACCAAGTGATATAACAGGTGCCAGCCCATGACTTGGGCAGCCAGGTGTAGGCCTTGCTCCCGCACACAAAATAGGTATTGAGTGAAGCCACCAGAGCTGGGCGAGCCGAGCGATTAAGCTGGAGCGTGTAGGCACATTCACTCTCCCCCACCCATACTGTTCCACTGCTCTTGATGCAGTATCTTCCAGAATGTGGGTAGACAGATAGGTCCCTGAGGGGCGGTAGCCGTTGTCTTCCTCCACCGCCGATGAGGCTCAGCGGATAGAAAGACCCGTGGTTGTTCTCATATTCATCCTTTTCGGGTGAAGCCTTATTCATATTTGGCCACTCTGTAGCCATAATGTGGGTGAATGCTTGCTTGCTACTATTCTTCCCTAGGGATCGCGTAGATGTGTTACCTGAATAGAAGACATCAAAGAATACCGTGCACCATCCGTAGGCTGAACTGGCTCGAGAAAAGGGAGCAAGAATCAGGGGCATCCCTATGCTCGCAGTATGGAGCAGCAACCCACATACCCAACAGTTTGTTGTATTCACCACAAGCTGGTCCTGTTGTAACATCCGAATGAAAGTATTGTTATAAAATTCTGCCCTTCTAGTTTGCACGTGGGGGGGCAATGACACATGCTGATGAGGAAATTCTGTAAAGGTAGGAGACTCAGGCCCTGCAAGGGCAGCGTGTGTTATCCACCCGAGGCAGGCCAGTACGAGTAAAATAATTATGAGTACAAGTAGACAGATCGTGTACCGGCCATGTATTATTATTATGTACTTTCTCTTCTTCATTTTCCTGTCCTTCATGCTTTCAGCGTTCCTTTTTGTCACCGTCATGCCTCACCCGGTCTTCCCTAGTTGCGGCCTGTGATTGGTGGTTGCTTCAACGGACAGTGATTCCAGCAGTCCTATTGACACACTCTGGTCCGCTGCACCTGCACCGGTCAGATATATTCGCCGGCAAATATCACAGCCCTGCAACGAATGTCAGGCCAGGTGAGGTGGAGGGGAGAGACCTTTTGTGTCTTTAGTCCTATTTTCTGGGTCGAAGGTTGTACCTGGTGGATCCGGGCATTGTTTGATCAGGAAATAAAGGCTCCGGTTGTTGAGTGTCCCGCAGCCTCAAACGCGGAAGAACAGCAGATTGCAGGATGTCGTCGTCCTCTCGCTCAGAGGAAGCCCAGGCAATGTTAGCATCACTGAAGGGGACTTGTTCACATTTGTCGTCTCCCAGGCCCTCCTTGGCCCACTGGTCATATGGCAGTGGCAGAGGCACTAGTTTGCAGTGCGTCGCGTGTACCCAATTCTTTCTTCCTGCCACTTTCACCGCAGACCTGGTAGCCAACAACACTTGCTGGGGCGCTTTCCACCTCAGCTCCAGGTTCTTGATCCTCTGGAAGTTGTGGATGCAGACCCAATCACCTAGCTGGTTGGTGTTGCCAGGGCCCTCAGGTTTGGGTGGCAGGATGTCCTTTACCTGACGATGAATAAGACGCAGGTTAGTGGTCAATTCATGTAAATAATGAATCAACAACGGGTATTCGATATCTGAATATTTCTTTGGGTGGGGCACTCCCCAAACATTAGCTGGTCGACCAAATACTATTTCATAAGGAGATAGTCCGGTGCGGGAATGTGCCGTGGCTCTAGTGGATAAAAGGGCAAGAGGCAGGGCGTCCGGCCAAGACAGTCCTGTGTCAGCCTGTATTTTAGCTAATTTCAATTTCAATGTCCCATTGTGGCACTCAACCAAACCCGCTGACTGGGTGTGATTGGCGGCATGGAACGTCTGTTTGATCCCCATCCCTACACACACTTTCTTCATTATTTCCCCTGTAAAATGGCTTCCGTTGTGCCTCCAGATAATTCTGGGCATTTTGAATCTGGGAAAGAATTCCTTTAACAAGATCTTAGCAGTGCTGATAGCAGTGTTGTCCTTAAGGGGGTATGCCTCAATCCACTTACTAAAGGCACACACAACCACCAGGACATATCGGAGATTGTTGCATTTTTTCCATCTGAATATAATCTATTTGGAGCACCTCGAAGGGGCAAGATGGGGGCGCAAAATTCCCAGCAGGTGTTGGTGTGCCCTTACCTGGGTTGTGCATCAAACAAATCATGCAAATCTTGACTAGCCTCTCAGCATATTTTGGGATGTGCTTGTTTTGCCATACCAGAGCTAGAAATTTACAAATACCTTTTGCACTAATATGAGCTGGGCCATGAGCCATAGTGACCACTGGCAAAACATAGGCATCGGGTCACAACCACCGCCCGCTGTTGTTCAGACAGATCCGTCCAATATCCATTTTCATCTCACCAGCCTGTTTGCTCTTCCCATGGAGGCTTTACCTCTCTAGTTGCCTCCGCCTGTATTTCCTTCACATTTTCAAGAGTGTCCTCATGCATCCCTCCCTCCGGTACCCAATTTGAGGGGCCAGCTACCTACATACGGGTGGTGACATCTTTGGTAGTTTCCTTTGCAGTCTGGTCAACAAATGCATTTCCTCTTCCTATGTCATCTGTTACTTTCTTGTGGGAGCTACATTTAACCACAGCTATCTTCGAAGGAAGAGTCAATGCTTCTAACAGCCCGCTGACCAGTTGACCATGTTGTATCTTAGTACCGTGAGAGGTTTAAAATCCCCTATCGGGCTAAGAAATTATCGCCCAAAATTATAGGCCACTCCGAAAGCATACTGGCTGTCGGTGTAGATGTTGACGGCCCTCCCCGCACTCAATTCACACGCTCTTATCAGCGCCACTAACTCAGTGGCCTGTGCTGTTTGGTAAGGTATCCTCTCACTCTCCACCACTGTCTGTAATGTGGTGATAGCATAGGCGGTAGTTGTGCTACCATCAGGAAGTTTGAAACAAGAACCATCCACATACAGGGTACCATCAGGATCAGTGAGGGGTGTGTCAGTCAAGTCCACAAGGCCTTTAGTCTCTTCCTCCATCCGGAGGACACAATCATGCAGATCAGAACTAGTGTCACCATCAACAAAGGGTAACAATGTGGCTGGATTCAGTGTAGTGCAGCGGCGGATGGTGATGTGACTGGCTAAGAGAGTCAACTCATATCCGGACAAACGTGCACTAGTAAGGTGTTGAGTTTTTGTCCTATTCAATAAAGTATCAACTGCGTGAGGAACCATAACTGTAAGCGCAGTATCAAGAACCAGAGCAGCAGATTGGCGAATGGATATGGCAGCTGCGGCTGCTGCTCTCAAGCAACTGGGCAACGTGCGTGCCACGGGATCTAGAACTGCAGAAAAATATGCACAGGGACGATGTCTGTCACCGAAACGCTGCGTTAATACTGACATTGCACGGGAGGATGGTAAGAGGGGCAGGGGACGGTCTGAAGCCCGGAGTAGGGCTAGAGGGCACACTGGACTAGAGGTGGATCATCCCAATAACCGTCAATGATTGGAATGCTGTGATTTTGGCACTGTAAGCTAATTCTGCTCTTTCACTGCTCTAAGGATGTGTATTATGGTGGAACTGTTTTTCTTTCAATAAAAAGATGTTTAAAAAAAATACTGACATTGCACAACCATCGCGCTCATGTACGAAAAGAGTGAACGTCTTCTGATAACTAGCGGTGCCTAGCCCCGGGGCCGAACACAAGGCGGTTTTCAGTTCTTCAAATGCACGATGGCACTCATTTGTCCAAGGAAGCGCGTGAGGAACATCATTAAGTGTGAGGGCCAACACTGGAAACTACTCTGCAACTACAAGGAGCAGCGCAGAGCGTGGCGCGCTCATAGGGGCGATATTGCAGGAGCTATTGCAAGCATTTTTTAAATTCCCGTTTTGTCATTTTGCTTTGTGCTAATTTCTACCTTCTACCCTGTTTTTAAATCGGCCACTCACTTGCACTATAAAACTTGAATTACACCGTGTTTGGTGCGGGTCCTTTTCTCCCTCGAGCAGCACTGCGGCGGACATCTTGGGTGGGGGGTGAAGGCCCAGAAGCTTTGCACAGTCTAGTCGTCACAAGGACGCTAGACCGGTACTTAAACCGGGTAAACCAGGAGGCCTGCCACTGGAAACTACTCTGCAACTACAAGGAGCAGCGCAGAGCGTAACGCGCTCATAGGGGCGATATTGCAGGAGCTATTGCAAGCATTTTTTAAATTCCCGTTTTGTCATTTTGCTTTGTGCTAATTTCTACCTTCTACCCTGTTTTTAAATCGGCCACTCACTTGCACTATAAAACTTGAAATACACTGTGTTTGGTGCGGGTCCTTTTCTCCCTCGAGCAGCACTGCGGCGGACATCTTGGGTGGGGGGTGAAGGCCCAGAAGCTTTGCACGGTCTAGTCGTCACAAGGACGCTAGACCGGTACTTAAACCGGTCATGCTGACGCGCAGCGGTCACGCGCAGCGGGCTCGCCAGAGCAACGCCGGAGTCACGCCAGAGTCCAGCCCGTCTGCGCCCGTCCGCGCACGGACGGGCTCCGGGGCCAGGACTTCTGACCACCGGCTAGTTTACTCGTCGGAGGAGCTGTTCCAACTAGATAACGGTGAGCTGCTATCAGACCTTGCAGTTCTGGCAAAGCTGAATAAGTATGCCATCAAACGACCCTACAATGGCAAGCTTAGAGCCCAGCCCTCTCTTTTAAAGCTAGCCAGTCTAAATACTAGGTCGCTCCATAAACATTATGTGGAGATTTATACCCTGCTTCAGGATAATGACATTGATGTTCTGACTCTTACAGAAACCTGGATGGGTGATAACTCCATGCCAGATATTATTGCGGCTCTCCCAATTAACTATGATGCGATATGGCACAACCGTGCAGGAAGTGCACGGGGGGGGGGAGTAGCGATCCTATTAAAAAAGAATCTGTCAGTAGGAAGAATATTGTCAGAAACAGTGGACCTATCTGACCTGCTAGGGGTAAAGATTACCTCGAATAATTATTGCCTGGTAGTCTTGTCGGTCTACCGTCCACCTAATTCTACCCCACTATTCAATGATCTATTTGCTCCCATTATGTCTGACCTCTGCACGAGATATAAAAAAATCGTGGTAGCTGGAGACTTTAATTTACATTGGGAAAATCCTCATAAGGATTTGGCTACACGCCAATTGGATACCATAATGTCCTCTTTGAGCTTCAAACAACTCGTGGAAGTACCCACACACATCAAGGGTCACACCCTTGATCTTGTATGGACCTCAGATCCAAACGTGATTCTCAGAGACGTTTTACCATGTATATGGACTGACCATTATTTAGTGAACTGTGAAGTCCATATTGATGGCCATTTAAGTCACTTGTCTCTGGGAGTTAGGAAAATCCGTAAATGGAATGAGGTTGATTTAAAAACCCTGACCGAGACATTTCCGTAAGTGGCCCGACCTTTTGGTGCTGGAAGCAACTTGGACCTGGAATACACGGATTTAACGTGGAGCTTGTGTCAAGATATCGATCAGATAGCACCTGAAAGGACACAGCTCATTAAAGGACCAGGCAAAGGAGCTCCATGGTTCACCCCGCTCCTGAGGGAACATAAAAGGAAGCTTCGGGCTTCGGAGAGATCCTGGAGGAAAACTAAGCACGACATAGCTAGGGATCAGTATAAAGTTTCCCTTCATATGTATAAAAAACTTATACTGCAAGCAAAGGCGGAGCATTATGAGTCTCGCTTAAACAAGGCTGGGAATATCCAGAAAGAGACCTTTAAAATCCTATCTGAGCTGAGCAAGAAACCGGAAAGCTCAGAAATTACTATAAATTGTAATACCGTTCAGGGATATTTCCTCGAAAAAAGTGGAGAACATCATTTCGGAAATAAAAAGTAATACGGTGAATGGGCTTGTCCTACACCCTGACCCCCATAATTCCACTGATTGTACTATTGTGGAGTTCCCAGAGATAGTTGTGCTGAGTTTGGAGCAATTGATGGGTAGAACTAAATCTGGCTCCCCAGCAGACCCGTGCCCCCCTAGTGTATTTCGCGTGGCACGCCCCATTTTGGAGGAGCGTATTATCTCTCTCCTTAATAGATCACTAGAAACGGGGTACCTACCTGTTGAATTTAAGGAAGCGCGAGTTGGGCCCCTGTTGAAGAAACCCGGTGCGGACCCTGCGGTCTTGAAGAACTATAGACCAATCTCCCAGCTGCCCTTTCTTTCTAAGATTCTGGAACAGCATGGCCTGAAGTCTCTATCTCTTCACTTGGAGTCTCATTGTCTACTCCACGAGCGACAGGCAGGGTTTCGAGCACATCACAGCACCGAGTTGGTGATGCTCTCGGTGCTGGATGAATTAAGAGGCATGGCTGACATTAAGAGACCGAGCGCCCTGATTCTTTTAGATCTGTCAGCGGCGTTCGATACTGTCAGCCATGCCCTGCTCTTGGAAAGACTGGACGACTTTGGGGTCCAAGGCTTGGCTTTTAATTGGCTGCAATCCTTTCTTTTGGGAAGGACACAGAGGATACAACTGGGGGATTTGATATCAGATGTGGGGACCTTAGAGTGTGGGGTGCCACAGGGCTCCGCATTGTCCCCACTGCTGTTCAATCTTTACCTACAACCTCTGATTGCATCTCTGGCCAATATGGGCTGCAGAGTTTTCAACTACGCTGATGATACTCAGCTTGTGCTGAGTATCGATAACACAGAGGCCGCGCAGTCCCAAGCGCAGAATATCTTGAGCTATACGGTTGGGTGGATGACTGGAAATCTGCTGAAACCTTTGGCGTACTGTGCCCTCACCTTTTTGGTCCTTGGTCCTTGCTGCCTATTTGCGTGTCCCTGCTGGGAGGAACCAACATAGCGCCTCGCCGGACCCGCTCCGCGGGTCCCGCAGTGCTGTTTGTTTTGTGAAGATGCTGGCTCCAGGTTGAAGCTCGAGAGTAGTGCGGGGCAGGTGATTGTGTCGGCGGGGCTGCGAGCACAAGACAGGGACTCCAGCGTCCAGGAGTCCCTGCGCGCCCAACCAGCTACACCTGGGCTGCTCTCCCCGCAGGTCACGCCCCCGCCAACCGAGTGAAAGGCGGACTCCGACAACGCTGCCCTGGGAAACCTTTGGCGTACTGTGCCCTCACCTTTTTGGTCCTTGGTCCTTGCTGCCTATTTGCGTGTCCCTGCTGGGAGGAACCAACGTAGCGCCTCGCCGGACCCGCTCCGCGGGTCCCGCAGCGCTGTTTGTTTTGTGAAGCTGCTGGCTCCAGGTTGAAGATCGAGAGTAGTGCGGGGCAGGTGATTGTGTCGGCGGGGCTGCGAGCACAAGACAGGGACTCCAGCGTCCAGGAGTCCCTGCGCGCCCAACCAGCTACACCTGGGCTGCTCTCCCCGCTGGCCACGCCCACCCGCCTATTATCCAATGAGATTGCTGCACTTGTTGTTTTAAGGAGACTAGTCCCACCGCTTCGCGGGAGTGCACCCGGGAGAAGCCCGGGACAAGGGCGGGGCCGTCTGTGGCCGTCAGGGGCCGAGGGAGGCCGGGCCGGGCCACCCCACTAACATCGATCCCAATAGAATATCATACCTCTAGCGTCCTACTGTGCCACACTAGTGCCTACCAGGAAGTGGTGAAACAGGGCTGATAACCTTAAGGAATGTCGGAAAGCAGCACCGCCTTGAGGACCCCACCGGGCGATGCCGGGCAGCTAGTTGTTGGTCCCTTGGATAAATTCTTCAATCGCCCTCTCCAGTTGATTGACAAAGAAATATCGCTTGCTGAGAGGCGTGCAGAGCGGAGATTATCTATCGAACTACTAAAAAATCCTGTGGACAAACGCTCTGCACAAATTTTTCCTGCATTAGTTACACCTCTGTCATCACTAAATCTACCCACTGTATCCCTTTTAGCTCAGGATGTAATTACTAATAAGGAGATCCAGGGTACAGCGGGCGATTTGCTTCCTCCTTGTATGAGCTATACAGAGTCTAAGACCGGTACAGCTGAAGCTTGTGCTCCACTGACCCAACCAAAATCAGGTCTTAAAAGAAAAGGTAATACTCTATCCAGGAAATGTCTTCCACCTAAGCCACCTCATAAACTTAGAAAAGTCAACAAAAGTATGTATTCTAGTAAGGCAGCTCCCGAAGTAAACCGTGGGAGGGAAGCCACACAAGAGGGGGCTGTGATATCACAGGATAGCTCAGATCTTAGCTCTACCATTCCTACAGACACAGGGACGGCAACGGCAGATAAACAGCCATCCCTGAGCAGTTTGCTCCCTGACTTAGAACGGTTGTTACGGTCTATATTGCTCCCATTAGAGGAACGCGTTAAGAAACTCTCTGACCGCTTGGACCATTTTGAGCAGGCAACATTAGACAATTTCTTTTCCACCAAGGCACTGATAAAAGTTCAGGCCAGGTTGGATGGAAGTAGTAATTGCCAGAACACTACTCAAGCTCCTCCACAAGTTATGGGACAAAGGCAACAATCCAACTCTCCACTACCTGTAAAGATTGACAGTGCGGCAGCGAAGAGACCCCTGAAGCCCCCTAATTCAGCACCAATGGGCCCTGTCTCAAATCCTCCTATTACTGTAGTACCAGCTCAGATTGCGGCGCAACAACCGCCGCCTAGCATAAAAACCTTGGCTACTGCAGTGGCAGGAGGTGTTGAGGGCATTAGAAGGGGTACTGTTATACCATCTGCCCTACCTACTGGTAATCAACCTTTAGTGAGTAAATCTATACCCCGCCCTGTCTCTACTGTCTCCAGACCGCCCGTACCACCCCCGACAAAGCCACCCCACAAGAAACCCCCCATGAACCTCACCCCAGACTCCTTCCCCTTTGTAGCAGTCCTAATAAATGTTCCACCTCTTCCACCGGGTCAGAGAGAAACCTTCCAGATGCTTAAAAACAAGGCTATGCACTGGCTAAGGGTGAACCGGCCTCTACCAGGGGAAGTTGATGGTCTTATATTGGGAGTGAGACGAATAGATTGGATAGGTTCTACCGCCAAAAGTCTGGGTGGGGACTGTATTGTGGTCAATTTCCAAGATCCTAGGGTGGTAGGATGGATAACAAGACAGGGCTGGTGCACAGGCAAGGGAGGAATTGGTATTGTCGACCTCACTTTCTTCTACCCACGTCCCACTAGTGTTTCGACCTGCTTGCTTAACGAGCAAAATGGCCAATCAAGCTGTCTGTGGCCAGGGATAGTTACACCAGCTCCACCCACTCAGTACTATAATCGTACTACTGTTCCGTGCACCAACGCTTTGGGTGGTTGGCAAGATTTAGGGAGGGGATGGTGACAATCCCTTGAACACCAGGAAACTAGTTGGGTGGATGTAACATCCAATTCAAGAAATTCCAATTCTGTACTGGAATTTTACCCATTGTTTACTTTGGGGGAGCACGTGGCTGCAAGTGTTACATGGGAAGCAGGGGTGGTGATGGCTCAAACTGAACCTACAATTGCATGTCCTTCCATGGGAGACACAGACTTGGTGGATATTGCCGAGCCCGGTAGCACTCCGGCTGTGACGGACCCATTTGTTAGGGTTCTCAGTTGGAATGTGGCTGGTCTGGACAGGAAATTGGCCCTGCCTGACTGGAACGCTCTGGTGGAGGATTAATCCATATGTTTGTTCCAGGAAACCTGGTGTAGGGAGCCCCCTCACAAGGCGGGTTATTCATCCCATCATATACCGGCAGTACAACCAGAGAGTGGCAGGGGTCGTCCCTCGGGAGGCCTCCTGGTTTGGGTAGCCACTGCACTTAATTGTAGGGTGGAGGAGCATGATACCCAGTGTCCGGACCTCCTTAATATCACATTGAAGAATCCAAAGGGACAGGTTATCCTAAATATTTTTAATATTTACGCCCGAGGTATGAAGGGGGGTAGAGAATCCCCGACCATAGCCCGCCTGGAGGCCCTGCTTCGATCCTCTTCACATAAGCATCGCACTTTGGTCGCGGGCGATTTCAACTGCACCTTCGAGCCTCTAGGCCCTGAAGTTCTTCAGGATCAAGAGGTTGACGACAATAGATGGGGTATACCCTCCCTAGAGCTTAGCCCAATTAAAAAATGGACGGAAGTGGTGCTCCAGGTTAATTCGATCACAATCGAGTTTGACCTGAGGGCCCTTAATGGTAGGACTAGTTCTGACAAAAAGGGAGCCCACACATATAACAGGCCCGGGCATACGTCTAGAATTGATTATTTCCTCCTTGACATCCACTTATGGAGCGTGGTTAAGGATATGGTTATCATACCCTCTGTAGAGAGTGACCACAACCTTCTCTCGCTTACCCTGACCCATAGGTGCCTAGACGGTATAGGTAGCAGAACCTCTTGTTCTCCTGTCCCGGACATGTCGATAGTTTCCAATTGCGGTCGACGGTTAAAGTGGGCTAAGCTGTCGCTCTCAGCGGAGAAAACATCCTCTATATCGCAGCTTTTAGCTGCAGCACTAGAAAACCTTGACCCTTTGGGGGGAGGGTTGGTGGATGTGTCTGTCAGATTTTGTAACTTAACTCTGGCTCTTAGCGATCTTTTTATTGTATCAGGTAGCACCAATGGGAAGAAATCAGGTCCCCGGGCAGGACAAGGCTGGTTTAACCACAAGTGCAGAGAGGCGAAGGCCTTGCTTGTTGATGCCGTTAAATCTAAATCCCAAATTAGGATTAGGGAGGCTCGTAGGTTATACTCACACTGTCAGAAAACAGCTAAGGAAGAGTGGGAGGACAACTTTTGGCAGGATCTCTTGACTGCCAGTCGAGGGAGAGATGCCAAAAGGTTTTGGGACTTGGTGGGTAGTAGGAATCGCCCCGACGATACCTTGAGGACTTGTTCTATCACTGCCAAGGCGTGGTTCGATCACTTTTTGGCTCTCTACTGTGCTATTGAAGGCACACTCAATGATCATTTTATCCTTCCTCCCTTCTCTCTGGACAGAGACACAGATCTTTTTTCTGCACATGAGGTTACGAACCTGATTAAAACTCTTACTCCACTAAAAGCAGCTGGCCCGGATGGGTTACCAGGGGACCTTCTTCGTGCTTATCCAGGTGAATGGGGGGCGTTGGTCTCTGCTCTTTTAAATGCCATCATTGTGGGAGGATCTGTACCAGAGTCCTGGAAAGGGGCAGAGGTAGTCCCAATTTTTAAAAAGGGTAGTCGGGATTTACCAGGAAATTACAGGCCAATAAGCCTTATAGATTCGACCCAGAAGGTGGCGGGATGCAGGCTGGGTTTCGCTCAGGTACAGGAACAATTGAACAAGTCTTTAGACTCCTGTTAATATACTGGAAGGTGGTGGTGCTGGGCAAAGGCAGTCTTTATCTGGCCTTCATAGACCTGAAGACTGCCTTTGACCTAGTTCCTAGGGAGGAACTCTGGAGGGTGTTGTATGGTCTTGGGATGCCCCCTTACATCTTGAACCCCCTCATGAAACTGCATAATGCCAACTATGCCCAGGTTAGATGGGGTTTGAATGGGGAAAAGACCGATAAGATCCGGGTTGATAGGGGTGTCCGGCAGGGCTGTGTTCTAGCTCCCACCCTATTCTCGCTCTATGTGAATGGGGTGGAAAAGCATCTGCTTGAAGAACCTGCAGACGCCCCCACATTGGGTGGCGTCAAGATCCCAACCCTGTTGTTTGCCGACGACACCCTTCTCATCTCGAAAACTCCCCAAGGCCTCCAGAAGCTCCTGAACCGGTTTCAGGATTTTTGTGTAAACAGAGGACTTGTCATAAATGTGGACAAAACTAAATATCTAGTCATGCACCCTCCCAGAAACTTGGCAGCCCCCCCATCCTGAATTCTATCCCCCTTGAAAAAGTTTCAGAATTCGATTACCTGGGAATACGTTTGAGTGACGGTATGAACTGGATTCCCCACATCAATAAAATGATTCTGGGTCATAAAAGAGTGGGGGGAGCCTTGTTAAGGGAGTATAACACTTCATCTAAACACTGTGTAGCTCCGATATTTGATATATACAAGGCTAGAGCAGTATCTGCATCACTTTATGGAGCAGAGTTATGGGGTCTGGGCAACATGGAGTCTCTGTCTAAGGCTGAGAATAAATTTATTAAGGACCTACTGGCAATCCCGATGAGTACCCCGACAGTCCCGGTGCTTATGGACGCGGGCTGTAAACCAATCAAGGACTTGGCCCGCCTCCGGCCTCTCTTATTGTGGGCCCGCCTGTGGAGGGTTCCGGAACTAAAATCCTATGCAGACGGGCTGGTAGAGGTAATGCATTCGGATGGCTGGCAGAAGATTAAATGGCTAAGGGACATTAAACACCTGCTTGGGGACCTGGGATTGGGTTCATGTTGGTCCACCCACTCAGCTCCGCCGAAGGAGGCTCTGAAAAAAATATATTGGGAATGGGTTTCCTCAAAGCACATCAGCAACCAGCATCACTGTAATTCCACCGCAGCTTACTTGAGAATAAAAGATGTTGTTGCCTTCAAACCCTTTTTGGACATTATTACCATCCCAATGGACCGGGCCATATATATTAAATTTAGACTAGTGACCTTACCCCTAGCTGATCTCCTCTCCAGATGGAACTTGAATAAGCAGGTATCACGCAATTGTGCCCTGTGTACTGACAGACCCGAAACCGTGGCACACTTCCTCCTTGAATGTCCGCCCCTATTGGCTCAAACCACTTTGTAAAGCGTTGGGTACCCGTCAGCATTCAGTGGCTTTACGTATTTTACTGACTGATACAGCTCCTCCCATTGTTTGCGCTGTTTCCAAATTTTTAAAATGGGCCTGGTTGATTCGCTTAAAAAGACTGTCTATATCGATTTAATGCCTTTTTAAACCTACTTATCATGTTACATAGTCACTTTTATTGGTGTTTCATATGTACAGTCTATGTTTTATGATGTGCTGTTTTATATATTTTTGTGTAATGCTTTTATGATACAAGCATATCGAAATAAAGCTATCAACCAACCAACCTTAATAGATCACTAGAAACGGGGTACCTACCTGTTGAATTTAAGGAAGCGCGAGTTAGGCCCCTGATGAAGAAACCCGGTGCGGACCCTGCGGTCTTGAAGAACTATAGACCAATCTCCCAGCTGCCCTTTCTTTCTAAGATTCTGGAACAGCATGGCCTGAAGTCTCTATCTCTTCACTTGGAGTCTCATTGTCTACTCCACGAGCGACAGGCAGGGTTTCGAGCACATCACAGCACCGAGTTGGTGATGCTCTCGGTGCTGGATGAATTAAGAGGCATGGCTGACATTAAGAGACATTAAGAGACCGAGCGCCCTGATTCTTTTAGATCTGTCAGCGGCGTTCGATACTGTCAGCCATGCCCTGCTCTTGGAAAGACTGGACGACTTTGGGGTCCAAGGCTTGGCTTTTAATTGGCTGCAATCCTTTCTTTTGGGAAGGACACAGAGGATACAACTGGGGGATTTGATATCAGATGTGGGGACCTTAGAGTGTGGGGTGCCACAGGGCTCCGCATTGTCCCCACTGCTGTTCAATCTTTACCTACAACCTCTGATTGCATCTCTGGCCAATATGGGCTGCAGAGTTTTCAACTACGCTGATGATACTCAGCTTGTGCTGAGTATCGATAACACAGAGGCCGCGCAGTCCCAAGCGCAGAATATCTTGAGCTATACGGTTGGGTGGATGACTGGAAATCTGCTGAAGATCAATCCGGACAAGACCGAGGTATTGGTAATTCCATCTACCACCTCACCTTGGAGCGATCTCTACTGGCCACAGGAGTTAGGGCCAACTCCGAAGCCGAGCGCAAATGTAAAGAGCTTGGGGATTAAGCTGGACTGTGACTTGTCAATGGGCAGCCAAATCTCCTCTGTTGTTGGGAGCTGCACGAATATCATCAGGCAGTTACGCAAGCTAGCCCCCGTTCTTTCTCAGTCCATGTTGCAAACAATTGTAGCGGCGACAATTATCTCAAGAATAGATTATGGGAATGCCCTTTATCTAGGCCTCCCCAAATCTCTGACTAATAGACTGCAGGTTGTGATGAACGACGCGGCGCGACTGATTTTTAGACTCCCCAGAAGGACCAAGGCTTCTCCCCTCGTACAGAGCCTGCATTGGCTCCCCATAAAAGAGAGGGTAGAGTTTAAGAGTCTATGCACTGCCCATAAGGCAATTTATGGCCATGCACCTGTTTACATCAGAGACCGTCTGAAAGTGTATAGCCCAAAAAGAACACTCAGATCTTCTGATTCTCAGTTGCCAAGGGAGGGAGAGCCTTCTCAGTGTTGGTCCCTCAGCTATGGAATAAACTGCCTGAGGGGCTACGCAGAGAAGTCAATCTCCTGCGGTTCAGAAAGTCCGTAAAAACATTGCTGTTTGGAAAGGTTCTGGGTGCAATGTAAGTTGGCGGCTGCACTATCTCTTTGTGTTGCATGAAGTTATTGTATAAATTCCATCAATTTCCGAGTGCCTAGAGACCTGTAGGTGATTTGGCACGATATAAATCTAACATAACAATAACAATAACAAATGTTTAATGAGTAGAGAAAAATTGGGTATCCATTGGCGGCAGTATGAGGTGATACCAATGAAAGCACGGACCTCTTTCTGCGTTTTTGGTGGGTGCATTTTATTGAAAGTCTGCATTCGTTCAGGGGTGAGGCCGCGTCTTTCCTTCGACAGGAGATGACCTAAGTAGGTAACCTCATGTCGACAATATTGGAGCTTGGAGAGGGAAACTTTGTCATTGAACTGTGCAAAATGCAGGAGCAATTTAATTGTAGCTTCTTTACATAATGCCTCGGTTTCTGCCGCTATGAGCAAAACATCAACGTACTGGAGTAATGCGGTACCTTGAGGTAGGGACAGTGTTAGACCTGTCTGGATTTTTTGCGCAGTCCCTCCTCATTATTCTTTATTTTGTCCCCTTTTTGCCCCTCACTCCCTTAATATTTTCGTGTCTACTACTTTTTATAGGTGTTGGCCATGGGGATAGGTGTTCTTTTTCCCCTCATGGTTTTTCCCCTCAGGCCCAGAGGCCTGTTCTGTCAGGAAATGGCAGTAATTCACAAAATGGAGGGCTCTAACTGTTTTCAACTGCCACATCCTAGACTGCCCCATAGGATAACCATAGGCTTTCCAGAACGTTCTGGACCCTACTAGACCCTGGGTGGATTGTCTATAAAAGGGCAGGGGTCAGGAGGCCATTTTGTGTTGACCAGAGAGTGGAGGAGTGAGGCAGTGGTGAGAGGAGGAGGACGCACTGGGAGCAGTTAGTTTGTCCTTGTGACAGACAGCCACTACAGGGAGACGTTCCCCCTTCAACCCCTGACCAATCCCTCCCAACCGCCTTCTTCTACTGCAAAGATCGATCTACCTGCGGTGGAAGCCCCCCCCCCCTCTAATCCCTGGCCCCCAGTGACCACTGTGGGACGCTCCTGCTGAGAGACTTCACCCTATTCCCCCATTAGCGGAGCTTTGCCTACCAGCGTTGTGGAGGGAGTGAATCCAAGCCGGGTACTGTACTTCCCTGCAGCTGTGAGGGGGAGGCGAGCGTCTGCCGAGCCTTCGTGGCCTGGGGGAGTGAGCGTTCCGCGCTGACAGCGCCTTCTGTGGAGCCAGGTGAGCTGAGAGACTGCCGGCATAAGAGCGGTGACAGGCGGCGCCAGGCGGGAACACTAGTCCCTCGCGCCCGCGCTGCCCCGCTCCGTGACTGTGAAGAAAGAGCCGGTGACGCGAGTCCTGCGGGAGGCGGGGCCGGGAGAGGAGGTGTCTCAGAGGCGAGTCGCATCAGTGTGCAAGCGGCCGGAAACGTGTGTGAGAAGCGTCAGGGAGACGCGCAGGCTCCTGTGTAGCGTCTCAGCAGGACGCGGAGAGCTGCTCTTCTGCCCTCGTTCCTTGCCGCCAAGGGAGCCCTCGCCTAGCCCTGTGACAAGGTAGTGTGGCTGCACTGAAGGGGACCGGCAGGGAAAGCAAGCCGACCTCGAGGAGCTCCTCATTCGAGCCTTTGTTCCTCTCCACCCCCAGCAGTACTGTGCAGTGTGGAAAGGGGATCATCAATAAAGTAAGGAGAGTGGGGGTGTGAGAAAGTCGATGAGCAGGGAACCTCTTCTACCAGCAAAGAGTTCATGAGTCTGTAGGGGATTTCTGAAACCTTATCAATTGTCCTCAGGGATTACAGGCAGACAGGAACCTAAAGAGTCTGATCAAGAGATATCAGAGGAGTAATCCCAATCAACCTACTGGGTGTCATCTGGGGTTGATTGCCTGGAAGAAACCTACCTCTGCTGACCTCGCCAGTCTGCCCCTAGATTAACTGTGATTATTGATCTTCCCCACTTAAGCCAATGGATTTATGATTGTAACCTCTGTTACTATAAAGTGTGTGAGACAGGGGGTTATATGTGGAGGGAGTTACAGTTGATTTCTTCAGTGATCAATTGACCTGCGTTTCCCCTTTATTTGAATTGTAATGTTATGAAATTGTAACACATAGAAAGTCTATTGTGACTCCTACTGAAATTGAAAATGTACTAAAGTGAACTGTGATGCCAGTAATGTATTAATTTGGTAACCTGGAAAGTAATAACATTTATTCTCAATATAAGCTGTAAAATACTAAACTGCATTTTTGAACCAGAAAACAGAATATATATTATTTTTATAAAGCAGTACTTATTTTCCTATACTTTGGTGTAGTGTTGTTTTTGTGTGCTATTGCGTGGCTTTACTATTGGGTGGTTTGCAACCCTTGCACTGTGCCTCTAGAATTGCATGCCTTACCCCTAGGCCAGGCTACCCTAGGTAACCTGTCATCCCATGTTCCAACATTTGGTGCCTAGCGGTGGGATACTGACTTGGTTGCAACTACTCATTAGTAATTCAACGCAATACACTGACCTACACCAGGAGTTTTCTCCTTGCGGCCCTCCTAATTTGAATTTTGTTTTTTCTAAATTTATTTCTGGTGGTGGGTGGAGGTTAACCTCAGGTCACTTCTTGGTTTTCTCCTGTGAGTGGATTTTAGTCCATAGCAAAGATGGAATTGAATTTTAAAGAGCTAGAAGCCAATACTGTGGCCCAACTCAGAGATTGGTGTCAGCATCAAGGGGTATTTTTTAATAAAGGTGCCAAGAAAGGCGAGTTGCTGGCAAGCATAAGGGCATGGGTGGAAGCTCATTTAAGGGAGGAACCAGAAACTGAAGAAGGTGACGGGGACACTGTTCTTGAGGCTGCATTGTTGAACATAGCTGGAAGGGGGAATCTGCTGACAGGTCCCAGGATACCTTCGAGGGCGGTCAGCAGCGTCTCAGACAGGGGTTTAACTGACGCCGAGCTAGAAGATAGGAGGGAGGAGAGGAGAACAAGGTTGGAATTAGCTAGGATGGATATGGAAAGGGAGGAAAGGAGGTTAGCTCATGAGCGAACCATCAAAGAGATGGACCTACAAGCCTTATTAAGAACGTCTCCCAATCCTGATAATGGTGGCAGCGAAAATAAAGTGAACACCAGGGAATCCCGACCCTATTTACCTAAAGATGTCATCGCTAGCTACACCCCAGGTGATGACATTGCCAAGTGGTTGGCCGCCTACGAAGTTTCTTTAAGGGCTCACGGGATCTTAGAAACTCACTGGGGAGGTGGGCTGTATAAATACATGCCACCTGCTGGCAGAGACACCTTGTTGGCTCTGGAGCAGGATGAGCAAACCCACTACCCTGCAATGAAGGTGGCACTGGTGAAAAAGTTTGGACTTACCCCTGAAAGGTACAGACAGAAATTCAGGGGAAGTCACAAACTGAGTACCCAGAATTGGGTAGACTTTTTAGACTACGCCAAGAAAGCTTTGGAGGGTTGGGTCAAGGGCAGCGAGGTGAAAGACTATGAGGGGCTGTACAATCTATTTTTGAAAGAACACCTCCTCGAGAAATGTTTTCCCGAGTTGCGCCAACACCTGGTGGACAGCAAGCTGACCGATCCCCGGAAGCTTGCAGAGGAGGCGGACACTTGGGCAAGTACCCGGGTGTCCTCAAAGGGGACTGGAGGGGATTCTCAAAAAGCCGGACAGGGCGCCCCCCAGAAGAAGGAGGGAGGAGATAAAAAGGAGTTCTCCAAAGGTCCCCAAAATAATTTCCAAGGTAAGGGAGCAGGTTTCACCCCTAGGGCAAACCCGCCCAGAAACCCTAATCCTGGCCAAAGCCAGCAGCCAAGGGTTCTCCACTGTTTTGAATGTGGTGGTGTTGGACATTATAAGGGAGATGTCAGATGCCCAAAGAGACCACCCCCTCCCACCGGAGGAAAGTCACCGGGAGTAGCTAGTGTAGCGCTCGGGGAGGAGTTGCCCTTAGATAAGGGGGGTGAGTGGGCGGGTGTCACCTTAGTGTCCCTGGGAGAGCGGGAGATGGTACCAAAGATCCAGGTGCCCCCAAATACTACAAAGTATGGGCAATGGGTTACCATCAATGGCCAAAGAGGGGAGGCTCTGAGAGATACAGGAGCCAGCATGACTATGGTGAGAAGTCAACTGGTGTCTCCAGAGCAGGTTGTTCCTAATGTACTCCACCCCGCTGCGATGGCTGACGGCAGAATGGGCCACTATCCTGTGGCTGAGGTTCCCTTTGAGTGGGAAGGGGTTGCAGGTTCACTTCGAGTTGCCGTAAGCCCTGCCGTGCCAGTTGATTGTCTGTTGGGGAATGACATGGAGCACAACACTTGGAGAGAGGTGGAATACCGGACGCATTCTGCGATGCTGGGTACACCTGACTGGGCCTGTGTAAGCACACGGTCTGCGACTGCCCGTAGAGGGAGTTCGCCTGGGTTGGAGCCTGGAACAATGGCCCAACCCGCTGCCAAAAAGGGACAGACTCGGAGACAGGGACAGCCTGCTTCGGCTTCCACGCCCCATGTGACAGATTGGCCACCTGCGGTGGTAGGCCAGGAGTCCATGGAGGGGGGAGTAGACTCTCTGGAGGATTTACCCATCCCTGCTGAATGGCATGTGGAGGGAGGACCTACCAGAGAGGAATTCTGTAAGGGGCAGAGGGAGTGCCCTACCCTTGAAGGACACTTGTGGAGAAGTGTGGCTCAGGGGTTAGAGGCAGCAGACCCGGAAGCTGAGATCGGTCCTGGACCAGGGTTCAATTCCCCGCCTCGGCGGGGTCTTGGGCAAAAAATTCCACGGACTCGATAATTCTCGCCCCGGTGCCTCCTCGACTCACGGGTTCACACTCTGCGACTCTGGGCAATAGCTTGCTTAATCTCCACAACGGCCCCTCGCGGTGGGATGCCTGACTTTCACCTTGTGGATACCCTGCTATCTCACAGGGGAATACCAGGAAGGGTTCCCTAAGCAAGCGCCGGGAAACCCACTGCGGGTAGCTGTGCGCTATATAAGCTCAACTACATTTACATTTACATTTGAGGGACTGAGGCGTCAGGCTGAAGCCCAGGCAGCAGGTGATGTTACGGGACACTACCATCTTTACTGGGAGGATGGACTCCTCTACAGTGAACCCAAGGTACCCTTACCTGACTCATCAAGGGCCTTGGTGGTCCCGCAGCAATACCGAGCCTTTCTGCTGGAATTGGCTCATGCGATACCACTGGCAGGACACTTAGGCCAGGACAAGACCTGTGCACGGCTTGTCCTCCACTTCTACTGGCCTCAGATGAAAGTGGCGTCCAACACATACTGTAGGACATGTGTATCCTGCCAGGCTAGTGGGAAAACAGGGGTGAAGCTAAAGGCTCCCCTGGAACCACTTCCAGTCGTTAGCACCCCCTTTGAAAGGGTGGGCATCGACATTGTAGGGCCATTGGATCCACCAACAACAGCTGGTCACAGGTTTATCCTGGTTCTGGTGGATCATGCCACACGGTACCCAGAGGCCATCCCTCTGAGGACTGTTACTGCACCTGTGGTGGCTAGGGCCCTGATGGGAATCTTTACCCGTGTAGGATTTCCCAAGGAGGTTGTGTCCGACAGGGGGACCAACTTCCTGTCAGCTTACATGAGGACCATGTGGAAGGAGTGTGGGGTGACCTAACGGTTCACCACTCCTTATCACCCCCAGTCCAATGGACTGGTTGAGAGGTTTAATAAGACCCTGAAGGGCATGATAAGAAGTCTGCCGGAGAGTTTACGGGGGAAGTGGGATGTCCTCCTACCTTGCTTGCTGTTCTCTTACAGAGAGGTGCCGCAGAAGGGAGTGGGCTTCAGCCCGTTTGAATTGTTGTATGGTCACCCTGTGCGTGGGCCTCTCAGCCTGGTGAAGGATGGATGGGAGAAGTCTCCCAGAAAACCTCCCCAGGATGTGGTGAGCTACATGCTGGCCTTCAGAAGCCAGATGGCCAAGTTGTGGAAGCAGGCTGCTGACAACTTGGAGGCCAGTCAGGCAGTCATGAAGGAATGGTACGACCAAAATGCTCACCCGGTGGAGTTGGAGCCTGGCCAGAAAGTTTGGGTGATGGAACCTGGAGAGCTAAGTGCCCTTCAAGATCGTTGGACAGGCCCATTTGAGGTGTTGGAGAAGAAGGGTAAGGCCACTTACTTGGTGGATCTTAAGACCCCGCGGCAGCCCGTACGGGTGTTGCATGCCAATCGCCTCAAACCCCATCATGAGAGGCCAGAGGTCATCCTGATGCTGGTGACTGATGGTGCTGAGGAAGCAGAAAGCGAGCCTCTCCCAGATCTCTTTTCATGCCAAGAGAAGGATGGGTCGGTGGAGGGAGTGATTCTCTCCCCATCCCTAACTCCTGAGCAACGAGAGGATTGCCGCCAGGTATTGGGGCAGTACTCTTCGATGTTCTCCCTTGTCCCGGGAAGAACCCACCTGTGTACCCATGATGTGGACACAGGAGACAGCCCCCCAGTGAAGTCCAAGACCTACAGGCTGTCGGATAAGGTGAAGGCTAGCATCCATGGCGAAGTTGCCAAGATGTTGGAGCTAGGAGTGATAGAACCTTCCAGCAGCCCTTGGTCCAGTCCGGTGGTGCTTGTCCCAAAAGCCGACCCACCGGGCACCACACCAGAACTGAGGTTCTGTGTGGATTACCGAGGACTGAACTCAGTTACAAAGACTGATGCTCATCCAATCCCTAGGGCGGATGAGTTAATTGACCGGCTAGGAGCTGCCCGATACCCAAGTACCTTTGACCTCACTTCAGGGTACTGGCAGATCTCCTTGACAGATGGAGCAAAGGAAAGGTCAGCCTTCTCCACACCTGAGGGACACTTCCAGTTCTGTGTGATGCCCTTTGGGCTCAAGAACGCCCCTGCCACATTTCTGCGACTGGTGAACCAGGTCCTCTCTGGAATGGAGAGTTTCTCTGCTGCTTACCTGGATGACATTGCTGTCTTCAGTAGCAGTTGGGAGGACCATTTGCAACATTTGCAAGCAGTTCTCCAGGCTCTGAAACAAGCTGGATTGACCATCAAAGCCAGCAAATGCCAGATTGGGCAGGGGTCGGTTGTGTACCTTGGACACTTGGTGGGTAGGGGGTCAGTGCAGCCCCTGCAGGCGAAGATTGAGGCAATCATGGCCTGGGAACCCCCCAAGACACAGACTGAGGTCCAAGCTTTCCTGGGCCTCACAGGTTACTACCGTCGCTTTGTGAAGGGGTATGGCACTATTGTAGCGCCCCTCACAGAGCTCACCTCCACGAAACAACCTCGACGGGTAGTTTGGACAAAGGCTTGTCAGCAAGCCTTTGAAAAGTTGAAGCAGGCAATGTGTGAAGCACCGGTCCTGAAGGCTCCCGATTTCTCCAAGGAGTTCATAGTCCAAACAGATGCATCCGAACATGGCATTGGGGCAGTGTTATCGCAACTAAATGAAGAGGGCCTGGATCAGCCTGTGGTCTTCTTATCCAGGAGACTGCTTCCCCGGGAACAGAAGTGGAGTGCAATTGAGAGGGAAGCTTTTGCGGTGGTGTGGGCTCTGAAGAAGCTGCGGCCATACCTCTTTGGCTCGCACTTCCTGGTTCAGACTGACCACCGCCCCCTTCGTTGGCTGATGCAAATGAAGGGGGAAAATCCCAAGCTGTTGAGATGGTCCATCTCCCTACAGGGAATGGACTTCCGGGTGGAACATCGGCCTGGAGTGGACCACGCCAATGCAGACGGTCTCTCCAGGTGTTTCCGCCTTAGTGATGAGGACTCCCAAGGGGTTGGGTAGTTCTCCCCACTTTCAGCTGGGGGGGACGCGTGTTAGACCTGTCTGGATTTTGTGCGCAGTCCCTCCTCATTATTCTTTATTTTGTCCCCTTTTTGCCCCTCACTCCCTTAATATTTTTGTGTCTACTACTTTTTATAGGTGTTGGCCATGGGGATAGGTGTTCTTTTTCCCCTCATGGTTTTTCCCCTCAGGCCCAGAGGCCTGTTCTGTCAGGAAATGGCAGTAATTCACAAAATGGAGGGCTCTAACTGTTTTCAACTGCCACATCCTAGACTGCCCCATAGGATAACCATAGGCTTTCCAGAATGTTCTGGACCCTACTAGACCCTGGGTGGATTGTCTATAAAAGGGCAGGGGTCAGGAGGTCATTTTGTGTTGACCAGAGAGTGGAGGAGTGAGGCAGTGGTGAGAGGAGGAGGACGCACTGGGAGCAGTTAGTTTGTCCTTGTGACAGACAGCCACTACAGGGAGACGTTCCCCCTTCAACCCCTGACCAATCCCTCCCAACCGCCTTCTTCTACTGCAAAGATCGATCTACCTGCGGTGGAAGCCCCCCCCTCTAATCCCTGGCCCCCAGTGACCACTGTGGGACGCTCCTGCTGAGAGACTTCACCCTATTCTCCCATTAGTGGAGCTTTGCCTACCAGCGTTGTGGAGGGAGTGAATCCAAGCCGGGTACTGTACTTCCCTGCAGCTGTGAGGGGGAGGCGAGCGTCTGCCGAGCCTTCGTGGCCTGGGGGAGTGAGCGTTCCGCGCTGACAGCGCCTTCTGTGGAGCCAGGTGAGCTGAGAGACTGCGGGCATAAGAGCGGTGACAGGCGGCGCCAGGCGGGAACACTAGTCCCTCGCGCCCGCGCTGCCCCGCTCCGTGACTGTGAAGAAAGAGCCGGTGACGCGAGGCCTGCGGGAGGCTGGGCCGGGAGAGGAGGTGTCTCAGAGGCGAGTCGCCTCAGTGTGCAAGCGGCCGGAAACGTGTGTGAGAAGCGTCAGGGAGACGCGCAGGCTCCTGTGTAGCGTCTCAGCAGGACGCGGAGAGCTGCTCTTCTGCCCTCGTTCCTTGCCGCCAAGGGAGCCCTCGCCTAGCCCTGTGACAAGGTAGTGTGGCTGCACTGAAGGGGACCGGCAGGGAAAGCAAGCCGACCTCGAGGAGCTCCTCATTCGAGCCTTTGTTCCTCTCCACCCCCAGCAGTACTGTGCAGTGTGGAAAGGGGATCATCAATGAAGTAAGGAGAGTGGGGGGGTGAGAAAGTCGATGAGCAGGGAACCTCTTCTACCAGCAAAGAGTCCATGAGTCTGTAGGGGATTTCTGAAACCTTATCAATTGTCCTCAGGGATTACAGGCAGACAGGAACCTAAAGAGTCTGATCAAGAGATATCAGAGGAGTAATCCCAATCAACCTACTGGGTGTCATCTGGGGTTGATTGCCTGGAAGAAACCTACCTCTGCTGACCTCGCCAGTCTGCCCCTAGATTAACTGTGATTATTGATCTTCCCCACTTAAGCCAATGGATTTATGATTGTAACCTCTGTTACTATAAAGTGTGTGAGACAGGGGGTTATATGTGGAGGGAGTTACAGTTGATTTCTTCAGTGATCAATTGACCTGCGTTTCCCCTTTATTTGAATTGTAATGTTATGAAATTGTAACACATAGAAAGTCTATTGTGACTCCTACTGAAATTGAAAATGTACTAAAGTGAACTGTGATGCCAGTAATGTATTAATTTGGTAACCTGGAAAGTAATAAAATGTATTCTCAATATAAGCTGTAAAATACTAAACTGCATTTTTGAACCAGAAAACAGAATATATATTATTTTTATAAAGCAGTACTTATTTTCCTATACTTTGGTGTAGTGTTGTTTTTGTGTGCTATTGCGTGGCTTTACTATTGGGTGGTTTGCAACCTTTGCACTGTGCCTCTAGAATTGCATGCCTTACCCCTAGGCCAGGCTACCCTAGGTAACCTGTCATCCCAGGTTCCAACAAATCAAGTTGGCCCTTGAGGGCCTGATTATAAATGGAAGGGTTCTCTGTATATCCTTGTGGAGCTCTACAGAGCCAGAAACTGCGACCTGCCAATGAGAATCCGAAAAGATCCCTACTCTGTTCATCAATGGGTATACTAAAGAAGGCATTCTTCAAATCAATGACAGAAAATAAACATGACAACGGGGGGACCATAGTGAGTAAGCCAGTGATATCTGGGACCACAGGAAACTGGGCAACTACTATTTTATTTAGTTCGCATAAATCAATGACAAAATGATAAACAGGGGTCTTGGAAGGGTCGGTGCCTTTAAGGCAAAATTGGGCTGTTACACACATTGCCTCTTGTCTCTTCTACCACGCCCTTGTCAACAAGTTCAGAAATGATCTGGAGTAATGCCCTCTCCCCTTCCTTTGGTATTTTGTATTGGGGAAGTCGGGGAAGGCGAGCATTTTCCTTTAGGGTAACAGAAAAGGGGGGTATGGACAAAAGGCCGACATCAGTATCAACTTGGGCCCAAAGGGTAGGAGGGACATTTTGATGTTCCTGGTGAAGGGGATCTGAGGAGGCTAAATATACTTGGGTGTGTGGTAAAGGGGGCCCATAGTGATGTAAACACCATCAGGAGAACAGTATATGGTGGCATTTAATCTTTTCACTAGATCTGAACCCAACAAGTTTTCGTCGCATGTGGAAGTCAAGGGGGAATCAACCGTGTAGGGTCCTATCGTTAGTTCCAGTGGATGTGAGATGGAGCTAAACACTGGGGTACCAGAAAACCCCACAGAAACGTTACTTGCGCCAGACAAGGTGGCCCCAGGGACTTTAGACCTAGCAATAGAACTTTTGGTTGCACCAGTATCAACCAAGAATGGTTCCGTAGAACCCAGTGTTGTAACGTGAACCCTTCTGGTCAACAGGAATAGGCACGGGTCCCTTTCCTTGTCCTTGGCAATCCTAGTGGGACAGAAACCCCGTCCCTTCTTCGGGCTCCTAATCCTCAGTAAAATAATTCCAATCTTCATAATTGGCTTATCAAATCTATTCTCGTGCATGAGGGGTCGCCTGTCCTGTGACTGCGTTGTAAGTCCACCTCGTCCTCGTCCTCTCTGGGGCCGTTGCCCTTTGAAGCGGTCAGCAGGAGCAGAGTGGTTCCGGACCACCAAGGGACACTCATCGCGCCAATGACCCTCCTGGCGACAATAGGCGCACTGATTGGGCCCCAGTGGTGGGCGAGGAGTCACGGGTGTAGGTTTCTGAACAATTCGTTGAAACTTTGGGGTAACCCTGTTTTGAGTCTGGGTCGGGTATGCCTGTGGGAGTAATACCTTTGTTTTCAGATCTTTAATCTTTTTATCTGTTTTGTCTCGCTCTTCATGCTCCCAATTCTCATAATACTGGGTCATTGTCAAAATGCCAGACGGGGTGGAAATGGGCCAGGCACTTTCCGACATTTTGAGCTTAGTCCCAAGTTCTGGTAACACATTGGACACAAATGTATCCACAAACAGTCGCTATCCCCCTCTGAAGTCATATCCTGTCCACTATAGTCGGTGAACGTGCTTTCAAATCGTGTGAAAAAGTCTGAGACACTTTCATCTTTCTTTTGCCTGCAAGCAGCTAATTTATCCCAATTAATACGGTGAGGTGTCAACATCGTTTTCATGGCAGTAAGTATCCGGGCCGGAAGAGCCAAGATCATGGGATCAGGTTTCTCACCGCCAGTTCGAGCTCTGTCGGCCTCCTCAATTGTTGCCAAGTGTGGCCAAATTCTGCCTGATCATTATGACATATTCTATACCACACTTCAGTCGGTACTACCTGTCCCATTAACATATTGATATCTGCTAAAGTCATCACACAAGACTGGAGGGTCTGAGTCAATTCCTTGTAATAACCCGCTGGATTTTTATGCGGGTCAGGCAATTGGTTTTTAAGCTGGAGGACATCAGACCTTTTCCAAGGGACATGGACCCACATTTGCCTAAAACCCGCCGGTATATCAGGCTGGTCACCCATGCCATTAACGCGGTCCCTCCAAACAGGCTGTACCTCCCTCATTGGAAAGTCCTTATTCAGCATGACACCAGATAAAGAGTCCCTATAGGCTACTAACGTGATCAAATCGCAGAACAGTGCGGGGCCCTGAATATCTCCCTTCGCAACCCTATTGCGAAGGTCAGACAGACCTGGGGGTGGACCTGATTCTACAAAATCTTCCCACATTTGGATCAGTATGTCACACATATCACAAAAGTGTCAATCTGTTGGATGCGCGTCCACTGATCCATGGTCATCCATATATCCTGAACGGTGTACATAGTTCAATTTTCCATCCATATACGAGCCTGTTGACCCATAGCGAGTTGTTCCTGTATATTACCTATCTGTCTGCGCAAAGTACGTCATCTGGGAGTGGGTGGTCTATGCGAAGTTACATTAGGGATATAATCACGGACCGCTGACCAAGCATTTGCCAATAGCCCTGCACTGGGGGAAGGTGTCGGATGACTGTCAACAAGAAACGGATTAGTTGTGACTGGAGTTAAAGACACATTGAGTTTGACAGGCACGGGACCAGTGGAAGGAGCAACAAGAGAAGGGGAGGGGTGGAGCAGCATCGATACAGTGGCCTGAACAGTCGGGGCATTGGGAACAAGTGGCTGAGGTATTGGACGAACCAGGGCATGGGTTGTGTGTTCTTTGTCAGGCCTGATCTGTGCCCAGCTACTGTTGAGCGGAGGTGGCAGCTCCGCCAGCTAATAACGCCCTTTCAGTCAAAAGGGGCTTAAGTTTTCACGCTTTTGCCATCCAAACTGAAAGTTATTTACCAAGGCCAGACCAGATTCTTCACTTCTGAAATCCAGGCCAAAGAATTCTTGAACTCACTTTAGGCAGTAACACTCTTAAGTTCTGGCTTTTTGTCTTTATTATCTTAGGGGTTGTAAAGAGTAGGGGGTAGTGTCCTTGAGTGGATAGGAGTGTGCATTTGTTTATTTTTCGTCTTTATTCTTTCATTTTCTGTCCTTCTTTTGTCCCCAAGACCGTACCCCTCTGCACTATATTGGTGAGGACATCAGGAGAATCCGTGTTTGAAGCAGCGCTCCCATCACAAGGACTTAGGTCCTGTTGCCCTATGTGGGGGTGGTAGGGGGAGTGTGCTCAGGTGGGTGGGTTTAGGGTGAGCAAAGGCAGGGAGGGGGGTTCGGGGAGGTGGAGCGGGGAGTGTGGGGTTTAAAACAAAAAATTTGCTTGAATGTACACATTAGTCGTGGCACTTGTGTTGGGTTTTGTACTGTTATGATTTGCTCACGGCTAAAAGTATGGCTCAAGTTTATTTTGTATGTACTTGCTGGGTGTGGCTCTTTCCTGGGGAGTAGATGGCTCAGGGTAAGATTTGTGTAGCCTCTTGGAATATATGCGGGCTGAATGATGGCAAGAAGAGGGCTCTGCTCTCTAGAATTATCCCGGCTTTGCGGATTGACCTACTCTGTCTCCAAGAAACTGATGTCCCTTGGAATGATGGGGATTTTCTGAGAATTCCTTGGTTTGATTTGATCGGGTGCTCTCGTCAGACATCCAAGATCAGAGGGGTTGCAATCTTACTGAAACTAGGGATTGGGGTATGCAGTAAAACTTGCCAAGACAATGCAGGGAGATGGGCTATTACAGAGTTAATAATTAAGGGTAGGCCCCTAACAGTATGTACCGTGTATGGCTCAAATTTAGATGACCCGGCAGTTTTTCATCATTTGAATGTAGAGCTGGCACCATTCCCCCATCCTATTTGTTTCTGTGGACTCATGAATATCCATTTACCTGCGGACTTTATTTTATCAGGGGATCGTAATTATGGGGGCAAGAAACCTAGGGTTTTTAGTGCTCTTCAAGCCTTGGTTCAAGAATATTGCTTGACTGACCTCTGGGCTAACCATAATAACAATCAGGATGGCTTTACATATTATTCTGCCCCGCATAATAAAATGGTCCGTTTGGATTGCTTTTTTATGTCGGATCAGTTAGCAGAGGTCTCTTTCATTTCAATCCCCCCAAGAATGTTATCAGATCATAACCCTCTGCTAGTCGAATGTCCTCTTCCCCAGGACTTGGCTGTCCCAAGGATATGGACATTTGAGAGAAAACTGTTAATGGGACAGTCGTACCTAGACCATATGGGGAAATGGATATCTGACTCCTTAAACATCAATAGGGGGACAGCTTCTAACACCACGGTTTGGGATACACTAAAGGCTGCTGTTCGGGGGAGACGAAGTGCTTTTCAGCCTTTCGGAAGTAGGGAAATTAGGGAGCATATCACTAGCCGCATGGATGAGCTTAGAACAGCAGAGGTTGAGTTGATAAATGCCATTAAGGAGGGCCGGGACACAGATGAGAGTCAGGCTTCGGTGGCTAAAGTCAGGGCTACTCTCCTGGATTTTTTTGTCCATGACCTTCCTGCTAAGTTCCTGCAGTTCCGTACGGAGATGTTTGAGCTGGGTGAAAAATCAGGCAGGGTCTTGGCCAAAGGGCTCCAGCAGAGGAACCTGGCTAATCATATCATTAAGATTCAAGACTGTAGAGGCCAGGTTCATGATACACCAGAGGGGGTTATGAGAGTCTTTTGACAGTTTTTCCACACACTATACACAGAGGAGAATACTTCCTTAGATATAGAGTCGATAGCAGAGGCTTTTCTTCAGGATATCAACACCCTTGGTCTCACACCTCAACAGAATGCAATTCTATCTGTGCCAATTGAATGGGAAGAGGCTGAGCTCGCAATTAATTCGCTAGCAAATGGAAAAGCTGCTGGCTCAGATGCAATTCCCCTGGAGTTTAATAAATTGAGCCAGGCAGAGGTTCGGCTGGATTTTTTGCTAGTTCTTAGAGCCGCACAGCATGGCCATATACCAGATTCTTGGCGTCAAACTAATATTATCCTTTTTTTTAAAAAAGGGAAATCTGAACTAGACCCCTGCTCGTATCGCCCTATATCTTTAATAAACACTGATAGCAAGATCTATGCCAACATTTTGTCATCTAGATTGGCCCGGGCAACTCCTTTGGTTTCATTGCGCCAGCACAGCTTTGTCCCAGGCAGGGATATGACCGATCACGTTCGTCGGGTTATTGCCATGCTGGACTGGGCAGAGTTTACTGGCTCCCCAATTGGAGCGATCCTGTTGGACGCCGAGAAGGCATTCGACAGGGTCGCCTGGGGATTCTTATGGTCAGTTCTTCGATGGAAGGGAGCCAGCCCGGCGTTTATTCAGGCGATTCAATCACCATATATTGCTCCAGTGGCCACCATATCTGTATCAGGGCTAGTCTCAAAATGCATTTAGTATTAGCAGGGGCACCCGGCAGGGCTGTCCCTGCTCGCCCCTGCTCTTTGCTCTTTACATAGACCCCTTTTTAAATAAAATTGAGCATTCCTTAAATATTCCACCGGTCAGGGTCAATTCCATTGAGTATAAGGCATTGGCTTGCGCTGATGAAATTGTCGTGCTGACCCAAGATGTGGCACTGGCTTTTTCAGCTCTAAAGCTGTTAGCTAATCAGTTTGGCCAGCTATCTGGGTATAAACTCAACGTCACCAAACCCACGTGATCCAGTCCTCTGTTATGGGTCCATCTCAAGCCCCAGTGATCCACTCCGCAACTTACTTAGGAGTTAAAATTACGGCTTTAGTAAGCAATATTCCAGATCTGAACATTTTGCCGATAATAGAATCAGTTAATTCTTTTTTGGCAAGATTGGACAACCTACATCTCTCTCTATATGGCAGGTGCAACGTTCTAAAGATGCTGGTTCTCCCAAAGTTCTTATATTTATTCAGAACTATCCCCTTGGAATTTTCTCAAACTAGTCTGGCCAGGTGAGAGAGGACTTGCAACAGATTCCTCTGGGGATATCACCGCCCTCGCAGGGCTGCGAAGTGGATGTGCCTCCCGAGAGATCAGGGTGGTTGGTCAGTACTGAACCTTTTGTTCTATTTCTGGTCCTCAATGATTCAACATTTTGGTCTACCACTGCTTGGGGATAGGCGGTAGTCCATTTGTCTTGTAGGCCCTTAATCTATGAAATAGGTCTAGGAGATGACGCTAAGGGGATCCTACTATGGATTGTTGAACCTAGTTACTACAAGAAGACCAAATTCAAAGTTATTGGGACAATGTGTTCTGTTTGGCGCAAGATTCAACGTAAATGGACTATCCCCAACATTAATTTTTATACATCCTTTATAGCTGCAAGACTGCTACCTCCCATTTTTCAAGATCAGTTCACCTTTAGGTGGATGTCGCTAGGACTAGTACCATTAGGGGATCAAGGCTCAGACGGGAGCATGGCCTCATTCTTAGTTTTAAAAGGCAAATTCCAACTTGATACACACAATTTTTTTAATACTTGCAGATGCGTAGTTTTGTTGATAGACTGAAGGCTCAAACAACTACTATATTTGACAGGGTTATATTGTTTAAACTGATTATGAGGAGATCTAAAATTGGGGCAGTCTATCAACAATTATTATCGGGTCTACCCGATGACATCCCTTTACAGAATGCCAAGTGGGAGGCTAAGCTGGGGACGACCGGAGTGGACATTACACAGGCCCTTGAATTGTCCAGCTGTGTTTTAATTTCGGGAAGTTTGCGCTTCAATGCTACATGTACCTATTTGATTTATATTACACTCCGGCCAAAATCTCCAAATGGGGTGGTAGCGGTGCTCACTCATGCCGGAGGTGTGGCATTATAGCGGCCTATGATTTACACATGTTTTTTGATTGTCCAAAATTGGGGCCCTTTCTCGCGGATGTAGAACAATTTATTAATTCAAGGCTTAAGATTCCGGTTACTCTTTCACCCGAGGTGGTGGTATTTGGGTGCGAGATCATGGTATGCTTCTGCTCTCCTTCTTATTGCTATGTCCTTAGTCCGCCTTTGTATCACATCACAATGGATTAGCCCAGATGCACCTACCTTTTTTAACTGGAGAGCGAGGATATTGGCTCTTTATATTCTAGAGACAGGAGTTTGGTTAAGATGGGGTAGAAGAAGGCGGGAGCTGGGACAGAAGATCTGGGCTCCATTGGAGTGGCCTAGCAAATAAAGGAGCAATTAAGGGACTCTGCTCTCTTTTTAGTTTCTTTTTAGTTTTTTTACTTATCCATTCTTGGATTTTTGCTTTCCTCTAAAAAGTATTAGGGGGTTCATTTGTACTCTTAAAACTTCTTGCTCTGTTATTGTGTTTTTTTCTTTTTCTTTGCTCGTCTTCTGCCTTGGGCTATCGCTAAATGTCTTCCAAACTCAAACTTATGTGGATTATTTGGATATTTGGTTTTGTATAAATGCACATTTGCATTTATTTTGGTTGCTTGTGCAAGGTTTTTTTTCTGTGCCACAGCTATTATGCTGTCGTATTTCCCTTTTGTTTTTCAAGCTTTAATAAAATAATTTATTTTTAAAAAAGGACGAACCAGGGCATGGGCAGGGGCAACAACTGGAGCGGCAGCGAGGGCCAATTGTGCGGGATCAAGGGCCAGATACATGGCGGGAGCATAAGTAGAGGGGTGTCCAACATAGAGGACATGAGAGGGTCATCCTCCTTGTGCCGGGCCTTTTCGGGGACCTTCTTGGTAACGTAACATCTGTCTGCCTGCATTCGATGTAATATATCATGTATCACTATACCCTCTTCTATTTTCTGATCATCATGATTCTGGGCCTTCTGAATCACACTAATACGCATTGTTTTAGCTTCGCTCTTTTTGAGTTTGATTTCCTTCTGCTTGGACTCCTTGCGCCAAACCCGAAAGGAATGAAGCATCGCAGGTCTAACTTTTCTCTGAAACAATTTCTCCTCCAGATTGTCTAATACAGGAGGTTCAAAACTACCGTTCATTGGCCATTGTAACTCAGCATTACCCTTTGTAAACCTGTGCCAGAGTGAGGAAAACACAATTGGGGCAATACCATGTTTAGCATAGACTTCATGATTAGGGGTCCCCCTGGGAGGAATAGGACAAGATTCCTCCAATGCGGAGTCCTGTGCACAACAACAAAAACACCATTTCCGAAACTTACTAAATCCAGGCATCTCTAGACACATATCCTGGTTACAAACATCAAAGGGTACAATCGAACATTTACAGCATATAACTGTACTTACCCCTTGGCTTCAGCTTTTGCAAAAGTCGAACAATACCCAAAACCAAATACAATTCACCAAAGAAGTGGGTCACTCCCACTCTTACCTGACCGTTAATCTTCCCTCGCACGGCAAGTGTCACAAAGGTCTCGATCTCCCAAAATTAGGAACCGGAACTGGGGCGTCAGTCAGAGCTGCAGTCGGATAGCTCTTTAGGAGGGAGGAATCACGCAATCGGAGACCTCGGGCCCACAAGGACAATTTTCAGCCGATGAAGTGGCACGCCTCCCTTGGAATTCGATCACGGACCCCTCACGAACACCAGGCTCGATGACGACCACCGAAGACACCCCACATTGGGCGCCAATTGTAGAACTGGCTTTTGGAGACCCCTTCCCACTGGAGAGTCAAAGAAAGCAGTGCAGGGGACACCTAGAATCTTCGGGTTCACCTTCTTTACTCATACATTGCCAAAGAGAACAAGACAACTTAACTGTGGAGGACAGTAAGTTACTTTATTAGTTCGAGCTAAATACAGGGTCCCAGGATGGTACAAAGACAATTCTACAGAGACTGCTGCTTCACTCCGCAGCGCAAACACAATTATAGCACTAGCCACACCCTTTACACATCCAATCAGAATACAAGTTCCTTATCAGTCTCGGGTGGCGTAATCGTGGCCAGGGAGAATCTGTCTCTGATTGTACAATGTACACAGCCTCTGGCTTCAGCACCTAGATGGCGTGGTCACGGAGCACAGCCGTTAGTCGTGGGAGGCTGAATTACCCACAGTTCACAGGATGTGGCTACGTCTCTCAAGGTACACAAGCAGCTTCTCGGAATCGGCTCAACCGCAAGGAGCGGGGAGGGCTAAGCAAGTTCTAACAGGGACACAGAAAGCAATCCTTCACCAGGTTGCTGAGAGCATGGCAACACAAAATGGAGTCTCAGCGGTCATTTTAGGCACGGTTCAACAAGCCCCATTCCTGGACACCATAAGCTGGTCCAGTGGCTCTCTGGGGAGTTGCATACGTGGCCCAGAGCCTCCTCTCCGGCTAGGCTCACAGCCTCATCCTTATCCGCCTTGATTCCCACAGATACTGACCCTGTGACCCCAGAGCATCACTCATCATCAGTCTGAGCTCCCCCACAGCTTCTTGCCCCCGACGGCAGCCCCAGGAATGAGGCTTCTAAGCAGCTGAAATGCCTGGTTTTTGTTACCAAAATGCGAATTATCGGTTTCAATAATAGCCTCAAATACAAACTGCTTAGACTCGGTGTAAACCTTCAAGTGCTTGTTGTGTCTAAATGTACAAACACCAGCTGTTCACCAACAAAAACACAAAAACCAGCAAAACAAAAGGGTTCACGCACCGCCTGGCCCTGGAAGTGGGGCTGGAGTCAAAGTTGCAACTTGGCGTATTTCTACGCTGCACAGAGGTGCACAAGGTCCGGCCTGGCGGGCCCGGAAAGGGGCCTGGCCCCACCTTCCCACGCACCACTATGGGCGGCAGAGGGCACACATTGTCTTCGGCATATTGGGGTCCTGTGTTCCCAAACTTTTCACAACTTCTGCCAGCGGCTCCTGCTGCTCCTCATGTAGCACCTCCAGGGACGACTGGCAGTGCAGTAATATTAACATCAAGTAAAAATACAAAGGGAGCCTGGTCAACGGGAGGGATGTGGGAGCATGGAGAACATGGACAATGGGAGGGGGGCGGGAAGATGGAGAACACAGACAACTGGAGGGGAGCAGGAACGAAGGGAATGTGGACAACGGGAGGGGGCGGGAGGATGGAGAACACGGATAATGGGAGGTGGCAGAAATAAAGGGAACGCGGACAACAGGCGGATGGAGAACATGGACAAACGGGAGGGAGGCGGGACCAAATTAAAGCACAACAGGAAACTAGAAAAAATAGTACACGTACTGTGTAACAACCAAGTAAAGAGGAAAGTAGCCATTGCAGTATACAAATGACGACATGGCCGTACTGAGGAGTGACTAACAAGCCTATTAAGGAATCAGATGCCAGCATTTATGAAGGGCAAAGACACAAGCCAATGAAAAATGTGGGCGGGGCTTCTCCTCCATACTCTACCTACAATAGATCGCCAGAGCTGAGCTTGTCAGCTGGCTCTAGCTCGACCTAAAAACGTGCACTCAAATGCTTCACAACCTCCCAAACTGCTGGATATCCTCCTCTTGATCACTTAATCACCTCCCAAATAAATGGGGTGCGGGTGCTTCCATGGTCCTGTGCACAGCTAAGCAATGGGGATAGACGTAAAGACGTACTCGAGCCAGGGATTCACAAAAGTCCACTCATTATGCACCCAGGCCTTTCTGGCTTCACAGTGTTACTTATACATGACTGCGATAACACAGGCTGATACACATCTGCTGCACTTTTGCTCTCAGCAGAGCAGGGCTGCAAAGGCTATCCTGAAGACATACTTCTAAAGACACTCAAGTGGATGGTATAAATCTGTCCTGCAGCGTACATGTAACAGACGAAGTTTATGTTATGGGACCTATTTCCACATCATTGTACAGTCTTACCTAAACCCATTGCATAAGCATTGGGATATTTTAGCAGTTTTCCGGTGCCCAAAGTCAAAATGTGCCAGTTAATTTACTGTCCAAAATCATAAAATGTGGAAAGTCAATGTGCAATGGCGAGTTCTCTCCTTTTCATTTTTCTTTTCCTCTCCCCGAGTCCTTTCTTCCTCCGTTTATAATCTCCTTTCAAGACCGACCTCACAGCTGACCTGGCTATCTTTTCATTCTCTGAAAGGTGACCTTTCAAAACAAGTATACTTCATGAGAAGGTTTAGAACAAACCCTTTCAACTGGAAAAAATCTTGATGGCAGCAGAAAAACAGATAATGGCATTAACTTCAGACACAATAAAATTTCGGATTTAGATTGCATTCACTTCGACGGTTTTGAAATGTAGTGATCCTGGCAGTGGTAAAGGTTCTACTCTTTTGCAGGCTAAGCTGACATTTTTCTGAGGTCTGGATGATTTCTAAGACATCATTTTTAATCTGCTATGACATTTTATCTTTCAACAATCAAGAGATACAAAATGTTCTTGAACTGAGCACATGATAGTTTTGTGTCATTCACGGGAAGCTTTTGAATGTCTGACGTGTCCATTGTATTAATACATTAAAACTGCATCCACGTATATTTCTTCTCTTTCCACATATATATTGAATTTCTCTCTTGAGAGTTATGGCTTTGTCTGAGTCCTGATCTAATGTTTAGATAATCCGCAGCATATTGTGCGTAGGGCGCATTCAACAGCTTTTTATGTACACTTCCAGACGTGTTTTGAGTAAGCATTTACAAATTGGAGCACTCATTTTTGACGGTTTCAAGTTCTTTTCATTTTACATATTATTATTTTTTTGTATACCAATTTCACACGGTCAAGCATGACAAAAAAATTGCACATTTTGGCGAGGAACTACTTTATTCTTATTGGGCTAAATCGGTTAAAGGCTACATCGTCGCTAACAATGTATTTTTCTGCAACTTTTCCTTAATAATTGGCTACAAAACTAAAGGTCTTAAACGCAGATCAACAGATGCGTGGAATGCCACCCTACTCATTTGTAAGTAGATTTTCAATTATATGTCTATAAACGAGGATCTATTCAGAAGGGGCAGGGTAAAAAGTTATGCAATCTACACAGCCACAGGCCATAAACACATCTTAACGTTTCCTACAGCTGTGCCCCAAAGCAATTTGAAGAGTTCTGACATGATCAGAAAGTGGACATTGCACCAGTCCTACATGGCAATTCCACCCAGACTAATGTCATAAAAAGCATTATCAATCTAGATAAAGAAATGGCTACATACACGCCACGAAATGACAGCTACAGAAGTAGGGTGGTAACAAGGAAGCAAGATTAACTATCAACAGCAACAGTTGTGGCCGGCATGATTCGCGGGTGAGGGGGGCATGGGTCGCGCGGGGATGTAGTCACGCGGGGGAAGAGAGGGGTTCATTTTAAAAATTAAAAAAAATAGTTAACTTACCATCGCTGGCCTGGTCCAGTCCCTCGCCTTCCCTCGTCGTCTCTGTTCTTCACAGTAAGTAGGCAGCCTCCCTCCCCTCCCCTAAGCGAGAAAGCAGTGGGGCGATACTCCACCACCCACATGGCCCCTGAACAGGAAGTCTCCAGACTGTACCATACACAATTACAAAAATATAGGTTTTAAGTAAATTGTCAGAAGTACAACAATATGGCCCCCAAACCTTAGGCAGTTTCGGGAAAATACACACAATTTCTACCATATATAAACTTGTTATTTTGAATAAACTGCTTGGATTCTAAACATAAAAACGTGCCTTTTTCATCACCAAAGCAGCAAAACATTAAGGGCATATTTCACAAAGGTAAACTTAGACCAAAAGCCTAACTTAGACCAGTTACCTGTTGGATTTGGTGTGCCAGGAGACGTACAGGACGGGTGGGGGGTGGTGGGGGGGAAGGTTCACGGGCTTAGTCTATTATACGATCAGCAATATACGGCTTGTGTATAACATGATGTGTTGCATAATGATGATTACCTAATTGATGCTTTCTCGCACATTTTATACAAAGACTATAAGACTCTTTTTTCCTGATTTCTTCAGCCACTGTAATTGCCAAGCTGCTATCATTTAAGCCGGTTGGGGAATGTTAGGGGCGAAAATTAAAAAGACTGTATTTCGTAAACGATGAAAATGATAAGATGTATGACATATTATGCAGTCGCAAATAAAAAGTTAAATAAAAAAAAAAGTCTAACTTAGACCAAAAGTAAAGTTAGAATTTAGGTCTAAACTTAGACCAAAAGTCTAACTTTACTACTAGTAAGTTTATGTTTGCGAATCGGGCTCTAAATGTGTCCCAAAACACCAGGTTTTAATTTTCAGTAAATACATGTTTGGAACCCGAATATAAACGTGCCATAAAATGTTCTCATACACTTTTGACTGGAACAGACAGATCCTGACTTTCAAGCCCATTCATCACCAGCACATACTAAGGAGGTTTTCATGACTCCTGAGTCCAACCTGTCTAATAGTCCCTGTCCCTCAGCCGTCATACTGCTTACTTCACTAAATATGTTACAGCTGTTTTTCCAGCTTCAGTTTTTCTGTGCTCGAATGTCCCCCAGACATCCTCAACAACGGAGGCCTTTGCACCTTGGCAGTAGAGCTATACATGGGCACAGATTTACAATCTTACACGCAACGGAGCATAGCGTGAAAAATTGAAATGCTATGTTGCACGAATAGAAGAAACTATGCTGTCCCAAATTTATAAAAACACACTGTCCGTAATGTTTTCAGCTGCATTCGCACTAAAAAGGCTGTTATGCTGGGTACTCAACTTTACACTATGACAGAATGGCAGGCCAACGATGTATAGCATAAGCTTTGTACTTGTGCTACTCCTCATATACATGTGTCAGCTGAGTATATCTGTGCTTTTATATACACATGTATGCATTGATGTATCAGGCAACGTACCACGTCGACCTTTGCTTATACCTAATTTCACTTGATATAAGATTTTGATGCTGTTGGATCTGGCACTTTCTGCAGGGTCATCCCCAAACTTTTTGCCATCACCCCTCCTGTTTTTTTAACCTGCTTTGTTGTCTTTTAGGACTGATATCCAGAGCGAAAATACTTGTGCTCTCCCTTCAAACATGGTAACATTGGATTTCGACCTGGCAAAATAAACATTTTACTAGGCTTAAACCTTCCTTTTTAATACATATAAGTCACCCGTAAAGTAGGCCCTAAACAGCTTGTAGGGTAGGATGTGTTGTATTAAAAAAGTTGGATATGATCTTTTAAGTTTTACATGCGCTGGTTGTTGAAAAACTCCTAAATTAGTATTTCATTATTGCAAGGCCTACCTCTCCTATAGGATCATATTTGATTACCTTATTACATTGAATAAGTGATAATATTTGCTTGTGAGCAGGTAGGAAGGTCAATGTTTGGTGTCTAAGGAATTGTAATATAAAACCTTCCATAAGTAAAGTCAGATTTTAAGCACATTTCTGAAAATGCTACTTTTAAAAAATTGGTATTCTCTTGTCCTAATCCTTTGTTGCTTGCAGCCTGGTTCTTGACTAGGTGTAGGTAGCAGTTGGACTTTGTGTATTCCTACCGGACAGTATCACAATAGAGGATTTGGGTTTTGTCAGGCCGAATGGGCAATCTCTGAGTCAATGGGGGGTGGTGAAGTTGTCACATACCACACTTGCACTTCAAAGGCACTGGCCCAGAACCCTCACAAAGAACTTCACACTATCCTATTGGGCCTACAGACAAACTGGGACCAGGCAAGGGAGGCAAGAAATTACAGACACCTGTGTTGGGGCGAGACGCTAGAAGTTTATTCCACTTCTAAGTGAGCACCTGGTATAAAACGGGGAACCATAGACCCACTCTTCAGTACACTCCTGGACCTGTGTATCCTAAAAAAGAAGGACTGCCCTGCTACCTTGCTGCTTGAGGCATGCCATGCTGTCTGAGATGGAAGACTTGACCTGCACTCTTCATCCCAGATTGAAGTGACTCCAAAGGTCAGCTCACTGTCCTCCTGTTCTGAGCTACAAGGACACAACAAGCTCCAGAGGTCTCCCTGCAACTGCCCAGCTAAACTACTGCATGGACCTGCCTGGAGCAGCAGTTGGACCTGCCTGAGCCCTGCTGGCATTTGCTGGAGTGAGTTCCTGATCCCCAGGAGGTGACCCACAGGTTCTGGACCCTTGCTGTGGCGTCAATTGAGCTCCTCCTAAACAAAAAGGATAAATCCTGAAGTATTGGGCTCTTCGTGACCCCAATCAGGCCTGTTCGTGCCAATATATTTCTGCCTGCACCGACTGCCAATGGAAAACTCCGGTGAATCCACCTCTTCGCACAGTGACTGCTATTGCCAACATTAAATGATCTGCACTTTGCACCACAGCATCAACAGACCACGCTGAATGGCAGCACGAAGCTCCAGCATTGACCACCTGTGACACCCAACGGAATCTTTGCACTACAGTGACGACCTTCCGCAATATACGGCCTGCTCTCCGGACTACAGAAACGACCATCCACGATGCTCTGCCTTCTTATTTTGGCATCCTTCACCACAAACGGATCTGTGTGCACTAGACTTTATAAGGTAACTTTTCCAGTGGGTCCCTTTATTCTGCCTGCGCTATACCATAGACGGCCTGAAATTGTGACTTTCACTCGGTCCTGCACCACCAGATAACTGTGAGTGACGATATGTGTTTTTAGGTGCTATTCTTACCCTAATTTGCATATCTCTTGTTCTAATGATTGTTTTTTTGTCATTTTAGTGTAAAATAAGTTAATACATATCTTCCTCACACCCCCCTCAACCAGCATCCCAATTCCTCACAGACATAACGCTAGGTTAGGTTATGTTAGATTATCTGGCTTTGCATCAAGCCAAGGGCGTCATACATTGTTCTGCCCCTGTTATTCCCTCTTTGCATACATTATTAGGGGATTGTCTCTTAAAGTTGCAAAATAGTTTTGGCACTGTGCAGGGGTGAATAATCAGAGATAAATCCCTATAGCCCTGGAAAGTTGTTTGACCTGCTGTCGGCGCTGATTTGTTCAAATTTGCATGTTACAATTGTTTCTGAAAACCAAATGTAAATCTGGCTTTGTGTTTATACATGTTAGAAGGGTAGATAGTGCGGGAGTGTGCAAGACTTGGGTCAGACTTATTCCAAATCTGACAAGCTCTCCTGGTATTTTTGAGTCAGCACTCTGCAGCCTTTTGGCTTGGTTAGCACTATAGAAATGCCATAAACATACATACACATATACAGTGGCCACTTTGGGTACAGCTATTTAATTTGTGCCCGTGCCTTCAACCCCTGCCTTCATGTAGGAAATTTTCGCAGGGATTCCATTCTCATACAGAACTGTGCATAGAGACTTGGAACCTCAGTGAATTAGGGTGTGCCAAAACTCACCTTAGTACCCAAAATCCCCTACCAGACAAGCAACAGTGTCTCATTGGTTCTTACAAACTGCCAATGTTTAGACAAACCAGAACATGGACTTAGAACACCTCAGGTAACGTAGAACACATGAACACTCTTTCGTTATACAATCATTTCAATCCAGAACAAGGAGTAAATGAGGACGCGTGCACATTTGAAAGGTTTATTTTCTAATGCAGTGTTCTCAAGCGCAGTATCTTAGCTAATACAAGCAAACATATTATAAGAAACAAAGTAATCAGCATAGTTACTAGTCCATAGAATACAAAGGGTGAAAGCATGTTAAAATGCTAGGGGGAAGAAGGCAAAAAGACACCTAATTCTCACCCTCCCTTGCTAGTATATTTATATTATATCTAAGAAGGTCTCTTTGTGTTTTAGCAGGGTGGCCCCATACCTCAGATCCTAGTGGTAAGGGATCACATCATCTTCCACCACCTCTCTGCATGCGAAGCGCCATCAAGTGTGTGTGTATGCTCTGTGTAATGCAATATAAAACGCGCCTAAAGCCAGAATTTGGCCGCAGCTGCATGTATGTTATGTCTAGGAACGTGCGAAGATCAGACCTCATAACAACCACTGTATCGAAATATCCTTGAAGGCTTCAGCACTCACTTGACAAACACAGCTCACCAAGCAAAGCTGATATCAGAGCAATAACATATTATTCTCGTGTGAAGCAAAACATTCTACTAGGCTCAAAGCTAAAGTAACAATTATGTGTCGTGTGGAGAAGCAGCAGAAAGGTAAAATGGCGTATAAACTCCTAATAAGCTCATGCTAACTTAACACAGTGGGTAGGCAAAGCATATCTATATGACAAAATCAAGGGAGTCAGAGTTTTCCTTGCTTCGCTGCATCCTTGCTCCTGGCACCAGACTTCACCTTTCCTTCAGAGGCTTCTAAACTTGAGCACACCTGCTCTTTGGGAGCCTGTCGAAGAATAATACATTCTAAAACATGCATTTGCAATGCAATAGGTCTCGCATTACTAAAAGTTTGAGCTATTGGTGATGCATTATTATGTGCAACGCCAGTAGATCAACTTTTTAGTACTCTGAGACCTATTGCATTGCAAATGTTTTTTTTAAATATAGAAGTGCTTATATTAGAGGGTGTTATTCAATTGCAACACTCTTTACACAGCTTTGCCTCATCCCTCACCATCCCACCCCATAACAAATTTGCTTTTTGAGTTGGTCTCACGTGTGCCATTTCTCACGCTGTCATCATGAAATATTTGGAATTACTGATTGCATCACAGTATAAATATATTTTTCCTTTGTGTAACTTTGCTGTTTTCCGCTTTGGTTACGTCTTTTATAGCTATGTCTACATGTGCAACTCGTGATCATTAATTTTGCTTGTATTTTATTCAAAATACATTAACAAGGACACATTTCTTTTTGGTAGGCACAAGGAGATTAAGTGATTTGCCAGAATCTCAGGATGGTAAGCAAATGCCGATACTCAAAACTGGTTCCCCAGCTACACTGATGCTGATACTTGAACCTAGTTCCCAGCTCCAAAGTCTGCAGCTCTGGCCATTACAGCACATCAGACTGCAGAAGGACCGTCACCCATGCACTCGTCACCAGCAGGCTCGACTACGGCAACATCCTCTATGCCAGAATTAACAAATCCCTACTACGCAAGCTCCAAACCATCCAAAACGTAGTGGCCAGGCTCATCCTAGGGATACCGCGCCACAAACATATGACTCCGCACCTGCGAGAACTCCACTGGCTCCCTGTCGATAAGAGGGTCACCTACAAACTACTCACACATACCTACAAATCCTTCAACAACATCGGACCCAAATACCTGAACAACCGAATGAGTTTCTACGCTCCCAAGAGGAACCTCCACTCAGCAGACTTCGCCTTGGCAGAGGTGCCCCGCATCCACAGAAGCAGAGCTGGAGGGAGAGCTTTCTCCTACACCGCTGCCACAGCATGGAACACTCTCTCAGTAGAACTGAGACGCTCTCCAACCCTGAACACCTTCAGACGGGCACTCAAGACCTGGCTTTTCGACTGACCGGAGCAGCCCTGCTTTTTCTCCCCCAGTGCCTGGAGACCCTCACGGGTGAGGAGCGCTTCACCAACCCCTGATTGATTGATTGATTGATTGATTTATGAGAGATGGTGCAAAGAATGAACTGAATACAGTATGACACAATTACACTGCGTCAGTCCTCACTACTGGGATATTCTGGGGAGGGGCTACAACTACAGAGATGATGAACGGTGACTCTCCTCCCTGAATGGGTGAGGGGGAGATGGCAATTACGTGAGGACTTTCTGCTCCATTTGTAGCGACGATACGGAAAAGAGGGCATGGTTTAATAATTTTGTAAAGCCACTGCTACCCTGCTAGCCCTCTTCTTTTCTATTCACATGGTCTAAATATTCTTTTTGAAGGTAAAGTTAAAGGTCTGATCAAAACTCAATAATAGCTACAGCAGCAATGAAAGACAGCTATGTACGGTACAGTATCCTTGGGCCTCGGAAGTCCAACACAATCGGGGCCATTGGCAGGACACCAGGAGGCCTCCTCAGCCTGGACAGCTGGGAGCACTGAACAACTGTGAGGGTGGCCTGGGATCAGGTCAGAGAAGAAGTGCACTATGACACGGAAGGAAATTGTTTCGCAGGAGATTGTGCCATGGAAGAACCTGAGGCTCTGACGTGAACTCCATCACCTGGTAGTAAGGGATTCAATATAAACAGTCAGTGTAATAAGCATGTGCTAAAATCCGGCACTGCGTATTGATGGAGGACACGTGGCCTAGCAACTAGTGCTGGTGACCCAGGAAGGGGAACATCCTTTACAACGCAACTTTTACCACGCAGTGCCTTTACGACGCAACTTTTACAACGCAAACCATTACAACGCATTGCGCTGGGGGGCGCTCTAGGATAGGGAATAGGTTTAATGTACTATCCAACACCTTCCCTACTATCCACGGGGACTGGAGTTGGAATAGTAAATTAAACAATTCACTATACAGCGCCCCAAAGCACTATGCGCTGTAAAGGCATGCGTTGTAAAAACCGAGTTGTAAAGGCATGCGATGTAAAAGCATGCGTTGTAATGTCATACATCCCCCAGGAATGATGGAAGCACGCTCCAACCCCGGCCTTCACTTGCATCCTGTGATTCTGGGCAAATCACTTAAACTGCCTATGTTCTCCTGTAAAGCGCTGTAATTATCTTGGTTCAAGTTTGCACTATAAAAAAAAAGCATGAAAAAAACAATCGCCTGTAGGGTCACAACACATATTACCATTTGTAATAAAACCTGTGGTCTATCTAACGTCCACTCTTTACTATAAAGTTGTGTTTTTCATTTACGAGGGACTAAAGAAGCAACAAAATCGCTGTGTATCTGGGGCAGCGATACACATTTCTTTTTACAGTGCACGCATTTTTAGCACGTTACACACACAATGTGCAGCAAGAGATGAAGAACAAAATGAATTTGAGTCTTGCAAGGATTGTAAATGCTGTATGAAGGGGTGGGGGAAATTAAAAGAACAACCTGTCACTGTGTATCACTACAGTGAAACTGCACCCTGGGTCCCGCCCCTTTAAATTAAATAGTTGTATGCAAGAAGGAACCTCCCTGCTGTGGCACACCATTTCCCATGACAGGGAAATTCTTAAGTCAATGTACCAGACGGGGCTTTTGTCTTGGAAAAGCACTCAGTGGGGAAAGTTTTGATTGATGCAGGAAGGGATGCTCCTTTTAAGCTATGGTGTGTCCACTCGTAAAGGAAAAAAGTGGCGACAGCCCCCGCCCCCTCACCTTTGGAAAGAATACCACATCCAGTCAGAGATAAGCAGTGCAACCCCACATTGCCAAGACAGTCTCCGGGAGAGATGCTAAGCACTTACTGGTTATAAAAAGGTGTATGACCGCCATTGGCTGGTTTTCAAGGGAAAAAAAGGCATGCAGCCACTATAGTAAAAGCGTGCTCTTGCAATTGTATTTAATAAAGACTGCAGATAAAACAAGGGTCCCTCAGAAACCTACTCCTAGGTGTAACTACCAAGGAGATCTCATCCTGAAAGCACCTCTCCCCTCCAATGTAAACAAGCATCGCAGCACTGCCGCTTTACTTTTAATGGTAAAAGTTAAGTGCGGTGCCGCGATGATACCAAAAGTAAAGAAATAGATGTTTTTTTCTATTTCTTTACTTTTGGAATCATCGCTGCACCTGCGCTTTACATTTAATGTTAAAAGTAAAGCGCGGGTGCCGCGATTATACCAAAAGTAAAGAAATAGATGTTTTTTTTCTATTTCTTGAATTTTGGTATAATCGCGGCACCTGCGCTTTACTAATAACATTAAAAGTAAAGCGTGGGTGCCGCGATTATACCAAAAGTAAAGAAATAGAAAGAAAAATGTATTTCTTTACTTTTGGTATAATCGCAGCACCCGCGCTTTACTTTTAATTTTAAAAGTAAAGCGTGGGTGCCGCGATTCAACAACTAGTGTGTAGCTTTCTGAAGCCCTTTCAAGAGGTCTCGCACTGCGCGAGCAGGGCTGCGCATTGCAACGCTAGGCGCGAGACCTAAATATTACCCAATGCACACCCACCCTCAAAAAAGAAAGAGTACCATTTTTACTTGAGCATACATGAAGATGATCTGCATCACTAAGGCACAAAACAAAGAACACCAGCAGAGCACCAGCGGTCAGCAAACATTGGATGCATATTGTGAAAGAGACAGGTAGGTACAAGTATGCATTACTAAGTACAGAAAAGTGTTTAGTTGTTCAGTGTTATATTGATTGTGGTTTTAGCTTCAAATCAATTATGTTTCTGCTGATTTCAATATAGACTCATCATTCTATACTTGCTAATCCATGGTACACTAAGTATTGTAATAGCAAGTATCTGTCCACTGTTTAGTAAAGATTGGAAACTCTGATCACATTGGCATGGTGTAGCTTGTTATAATATCTGTAGTGTGCTATGTTCATGTGTCCTCTCGTTATTCCCAGCCAACAGTATACTTGGTCAAACCATGTTTGTGAGCACATCTGACTTATGGACAACATACATGACTGATGGACAACAGAGTGACTGCAGGCACCAGTGATGACAAATAAAATATTTGATTTGCATTTTAAGATAGGAACCTAAAAATGAGTACATAAAAAATAAGTGAAAGGTTGGTACATGATTGAAGACATACAAATAGGAATCAAAAGCAAAGTGATGCATGACTTAAAACCCGTTATAAAACTTCAAAAAGGTAGAAACCTAGGCGAATAATCACAGTGAGCACACCACATAATGCTAGCGGTGCATTGCTAGAGATGACTGGAAAAAAACATATGTAAAATAGCATACATCTGGCAAGGTGACTAGGTAGCATTAACATTACATTTTTTAGAAGGACTTTCAAGTCAATAAACTGAAAAGCAGATACCATATAGAAAAAGAGGACAGAGATAAATAAGAGAAGAGAAAATAGACACAAGAAGACATAACAGCCATGAGAGTAGGAGCCAAAACTAATCAATTCAACAACATAACATCCCTCCTTGACTTAAAAGGGATGAGGTACCTGTGTAAAGGCTTCCAGTGTTTTCCAGATTTTCTGTGATATATTAGGGTGACTTTTAATTTGCATCTGAGAGGAATGAGCATTTCTACGGTAGGTTACCAACGTCCACAATGTGTGGAATGAAACATGATTAGCATTTTCTAATAAAGTAGAACTACTTTGTCTGCAATTGTCAATAAAAGGGCAAGGAGTGCTAAGTCAGTATCTGCGAGTGGTAGTGTGTTATTAGCTGCATTTGGACAAGAATAATCATGGGGAAATCTGATCCAATATTAACAGCAAAGATGTCACTCAGTTAGTTAGCAGTTTGGGACCAGTAAGGGGTCAGCCACTTGCAACCAAAAAACATACATTCAGAGTCACCACGTGTTGAATGACAAGACTAGCAGCTGTAGGAATCAGTGAATTTCAATTTACACAGTTAATCTGGGGTCCACTACAGATGATACAATACAAATAGTTTAGTTTGAGCTACTGAGGGAATATGTTTATTCTGTAGAGAATGAGAACCAATCTTCCCCCACATATCTGATGAAGGAGGTGGTCTGCCTGTGTTATGAAAATACTTAGAACATTTGATGCCAATAAACCAAAGGAAAATGTGAGTAGAAGATCATAGTGAAGTGTATAGGTTGCAGGCAGAAAGTTCCCTACAAAGACATTGATCAAGAAAAGTGACCAGAGTCGGCATGTGAAGTGGACCTAATTTGGAGATCTTCCCTTTATTTATCAAGAAATTATAGAAATCCATATTGTACTGGAAACATTTGTTTTGAAGGGAAACAAAAAGTAGAGGTCCTAAATCAAAGTAGAGATCAGTATTCTGATTAATACCCTTAGCTGTCCAATTAGGCCTAAATGCATTAGAGACTTTTTGTCTCCGTGTTTTTATTTTTCCAAAGGGACATGTGAGTACAGTTAGAGAAATCACCAGAAAAAAAGTGCTTATTCACCAGCTTTGGGCTTTCATGGTGTTCCTAATGATTTGGGTAGATTGTACAAGATACAATGAAGACATGGTTTATGAGGTGATGATAGAGTTGGCCCACAGAGTCTGTTCAATCAGTAAGTAAGGTGGGGGTTTCCTAGAGTCCTGAGAACAGCAGCATGCACCTTGAGTAGCCAGCAATTCAGTCTTGTAATCAAACTAATGAGGAAATTTGCATCCACCATTGCTATAACGTAAATGGAGTTTACTGTAGCTAATCCTTAGTTTCTTAGTATTACACAGAGAAGCAGAGATGATCGTATCAACTGTGGAGAAAAGTGAGGGAGAGAGACCTACAGAAATCATGCTGGACAACAAATTAATAAAAGGGGTATTATTTTCAAGGCTTCCATACTACCCTACCATGAGATGTGTTTATGTGACCACGTAGATAAGAGGTCTCTGATTTTGTCGGGAGTATTTTTTTTCATTATACGAAACAGGGGTAATCAGATTACAACTACATCAGATGCCCATATATTTAATGTTGTTGCAGGGATTTTGCTCATTCTCAGAACTATACACAAGAAAACAGGACCTCAGTAAATAAGGGTGTACCTCCTACCACCTTAGTACCTAAAATCCCAACCGACTAGCAATAGTGTCTCTTTCGGACTCCTACAAATATCAAGAAGCTAGGAATGTTTATGCAACCCAGAACACAAGCACTCCTGACTCACCTCAGAGTTGCAGGAACAAGACAACCGTTCGCTTTCTCGTACTTGTCCACAATGAGAATAATCAGAGTCACTAAATAAGTTTAAAATGTTTATTTTGCATATAGTGACTCATAAAACGGTATGCACACCATGACCAGCAGCAAAATGCATAAAGCTCGTATCATCAGCATTGTTACAATACCATAGAATACAAAAGGCGTCGTCATTTTATAAAGACTGGGAAAAAAGGCAAAATAACTAAGCCTAATCACCCTCCCCTTGGCAGTAATAAGTTATTTTACATAAGAGAAGATCTCTAGGCGTTGTTAGATCCGCTACCTGAAAGCCTAAACGCAAAGGTTCACATCATAGGAACAGCAGAGCCCATCTCAATGGAACGGCTTTCTTCAAGTGATATTTCCGAACACCGTTCAGTTGGACTCCCATTGACTTCAATGGGACCCTGTGTTCCGACCGACAACCCAGGCTCCCATTGAAAAAAGGGCTAGGTGCGGAAAACCTTGCACCCTAAGGAGGGCACCCCATTATGCCTGCCCCACTGTGCATGGTTGGAAAAGGGGGGACCACTGGGTACCCGCACGGGTTCCAACTGGAGGCCTCCAGGTGAAGGGGGCCTGCTATGGGCCCCCAAAGTCTGTTTCCGACAGCCGATCCATGTCAGAGAATCCGATTCGGCAAGGCTGTCAGAATCCAACATCATAATCCATCGGTCAGAAACAGGGCCTGTAGAGCCGTACGAGTCGGCTCCGACTGACTCGTTTTCTCCAAATGCCATTCGGAGGCGAGTCGGAACCGGGTCGGAAAGTTCAAACGGTTTCCGACCATCGTAATGGGTCGGTCGGAAATGTTTCTGAGTTGATCAGAAACTAGGCTTACGACACAGATTCGGACAAACCAAATGCCGCTTTGAGTCTTTCCGCCCTAAATCGCAAAGAGGCGCTCAGTTGATATTTTCAGCAGACTCATAACAGTGCCAGATCTCCATCAGTTATATGTACTGGACATTAATACTAAGATCAGGGTGAGAATTAAGGACAATCCAAGGAGAGAGTTCAACCCCATGACTGCCAGAGAGACTTATAAGAGTGCAAGAAGGTAAAAGAGGAAAGGGTTGCAAAAGCTGAAAATGAAAGCATTATTATGCAAACTATATATAGAATAAAGAAGGAAAGTGGACTGAAAAAAAATACATCGGAGCAAACCCACACCCCACAAGCAAGAGCGGGAATATCCCAAAGAGACAAAGCTACCTGATGGGCAAAAGGTAGGACCCAAGCATGAGCAACCCCTCCACACTGCGATAACGATCCAAGAAAACACAGGAGGTTCAAAATCGGGATATAACAATGCTCATTAACTAAGCGTGGTGAACAGGCAGAAAAGGCCGAACAACATGTATTGAACTGAAGGCCTGAAATATCTTAAGAGAACATACTAAGTGCACAAATTGCTACATGCTGGTACAAAAACTTAACCAAAGAACATAACATACAATGAAATGTAAGGTCTAACTCATAAAGATAACAATGATGTTACACAACATTGCAAGATATTGACATGACTAGATTGCCAACACATCTGAAATGATAGGAGGTATGACCAACATAAAGAACATCATACACAATGGCAACACCATGAGTCAACAAAGCTATGATAACAGGAAGAAAATAAATGGCAGAACCTTTGACCTTCAGGCCAGAGTCCCCCGCTCCGCCCCAGCCGCTCCTTTGTGGTTCGCCTACCGCTGCCCCCGACACTTCCTCATGGTAGGTGTTTGAGGCCCTCCTGTTGTCTGCCTGCGTGTTGTTCCCTACTTGCTTCCTGTATTATTGTGCATATAATTGTGCCTTATTGTGCCTGTAATTGTGCCTTATTGTGTCTGTAAATGTGCATTATTTTGCCCTTTTGTCGTTTTGACTGCCTGTTGATATTGTATTTTGTTTTTCAGATTTTCACTGCCCTTTTACCCCCCCCCGCTGAACCCGCGTGGGCCCTCCTCCTGCCGCCTCCCACTCCTGCCTCCCAGCAGCGCATCCCTTTCCTATTTAATGGCCGCCGCTGTGGGGACGACTGAGCAGGACCACTGGCCTCCAGGCCAGAGTCCCGCTCTCCGAACCCTGCAACTCCACTCTGCTTCGCCTGCTACTGACCCCAACACCTCCTCCTGGTAGGTGTTTGAGACTGAGGTTGTGTAATTCTCGAGTCTGACTCCATTTTGTTCTGTGCCACCATTTTGTGTTGCCCTCACGTAGGCCTGTAAAGGTCACCTGGCCTTCTTAGTTCATGTATACATTAACTAGGTTTCTTTTTGACTCTGAAATGAACTGTAAGAAACTGATCTCTTCACCTGAAACTGACCTCGCAAAGCCAATTTCCCTGATCGATCTTTATCTGAGATTGCCAATCAATGTTCAGGACATCGTTAACTTTTTAGTTTCCTTGCACATGCTTAATCTTGTTCAGCATCTGTTACTGTTTCTTTTTTTTGTGTTTCTTCATTACATGGGTTATGCTTTCAATTATAGGTTTGTCCGGCTTGTGGAGATTGAATTTGGGACATTCCTAATAATTAACTTTTGGGTCGGGATACTGTAAATTGAGTTTTTGCTATGTGATACTTTGTTTGAAAATGTATCTTATTGGTTCGAATTTTGTGCAGTGGGTGTACATTTATAATGTGAATATTGGGTATAAAAGGAGACGTCTCGCCTTAGTAAAATGAGCAGTCTCCTGAGAATTTACACCGTGATGTATTTCTAGGATCACTGTTACTAGCTGCAGCTAATAAGCTTGGTCTCTGGCGCCATCCAGAAGTATTCCGTGTCTTTGAATACCAAGACAGGTGAACTCGAAGATCTTAGGCGTGCCCCTGACGCCGCTGGGTTAAATCCTGGTTCTTCAACTGGCGCCCACGTGTGGCGACTTCAGCGGTACTGGTCCAAGCCCGAAGATTGTGAGGAGCCCCGTGAGGATAATCTGGAGGACGGCCGCCACTTCATTGACCCCTGCATGTCGACGTGGACCGAAGGTTTTTTTTCTGCGAGGCTTCCCCTTTCCGACGGCTGCGAAGGACTGCTGCCCTGACTGTCGCCCTGTCTTAGACCCTCTTGTAATGATTTGTAAGGCGAGACGTTAGACGGTCTTCTGGTGGCATGACAGACATTTTGGTTAAGTATAAGTGGGTCGCTCCCACGACTTTGTTTTGTTTATTGGTTTTGATTCGGCCATTGCAATAGTCGAAGCCGAGGGGTTCATATATTTACGAGTGTATCATTTTTGATACCCCTTGAAGTTTGAAGCAAGACTAGTGAGCTAAAGATGCCTGGTTCTGGCAAAATTAGCAAATGGTTTTGTTGTAGTTTTAATAAGGATTCCCGATTGGAGGACTCGTGTCCGATACCTCCAGTTGAAACTCCAACCTATGAGCTCTATTCAAAGCATGGTGTAGGTCCCATTACCTTTAATGAAGTATGGATCCGTTATAAAAGGAAAGATGGTGTTTTACCATGGCCCCAACATGGTAGTTTTGAATCAGATGTTTTAGATAACCTAGAAGTTGCGCTATTTAAGAAGAAAGCCCGGCCGGCGATGTTTGACTCTTTCTGCATTTGGCGTAAGGAAGCCAAACAGCGAGAAATTAAGCAAGCTGCTAGGCAGTTTAAGGAAGATGAAGCGTGGGGTCGCACACTACTCACACACCGGCGGTGTCGCCCCTAAGGACTCTGGTCAATGTAGTAAAGTGTTCGCGATGCATCATCTTTCGATCTTCTGCTATCTTGGCTGTCTTCGCCATCCCTGGACACGTGTTTCGGGGTATTACCCCATATCAGCAAGGATAGGCCGTGTACTGGGGTTGCCGATGGCTGACAATATCTGCCAGGTATAGTACCACTCAGGCGCGTAGGTGCAGGATCCCAGGCTCGTCAGCCCCCTGCTCAAGGGAGCTTTAAAGTTACAAATGGGGGTGGGGTCGCACACTACTCACACACCGGCGGTGTCGCCCCTAAGGACTCTGGTCAATGTAGTAAAGTGTTCGCGATGCATCATCTTTCGATCTTCTGCTATCTTCGCTGTCTTCGCCATCCCTGGAGACGTGTTTTGGGGTATTACCCCTCATCAGCAGAAGGTGCCAAACCTGAACCCTTAGTTGCAGAACTACCTGGTAGAATTATTAATTTAATGAAAACTATGATGCCTCCTTTGCGGGTGAATTGGGACAAGTTAGCAGCATGCAAACAAAAGAAAGATGAGAGTGTGTCTGATTTCTTCACTAGGTTTGAGGAAACATTCATTGATCATAGTGGTCAGGACATGAGTACAGAAGGTGGTCAGAGGTTGTTTGTAGATAAGTTTGTTTTTAATTTACTTCCTGAACTTTCTAATAAGTTAAAGGACTCTGAGAGTTCATGGGCTGTTTCTTCTTCGGCCCAGATATTGGCTACTGCACAATATTACGAGAATAGAGATATAGATGAGAAGGATAAAGTAGAGAAGAAGACTAGAGAATTAAAAATGAAAGATCTTCTGCAGCAGGCTTATCCGCCTTGCCCTAAACAGCGTCAGTTTCAGCAACCCCCACAATTTCAGAAACTGTTGCAGAAGCCTGAGTCTTTTGCTTCGCAACTTCCGCTAGGCCCTAATCAGTGTGCTTATTGTAAAGAGGAAGGTCACTTCAAGAATAGTTGCCCGATCTTGCTACAGCATGCGAATGGTATGTCAGGTCTGAGAGGTCGTGGTGGTTTCCAACAAGTACCTAGGGTAGGGGACGTGGTACGTTTCCCCAGAATGAACGTTCCTTTTCCCCTCAGAATTCTATAAATTATTTTGATCAACAGAATGTTCTGACCGTCCAGTCCACTCAGTACTACACTGATGATTATTATGTTGGAAGTGAGAGTGCTGGTTTTAATGATAGTTAGGACAGCCATGGTCAAAGGGAGGGAGTAGTGTCACTTCCAATAGACCAGAGTAGACCTTATGTTGAAGTGATTACATCAGGTGTGTCAGAACCTTTTCTTTTGGATATTGGTGCTGCAAAGAGTTCTATCATGCACTCTAAACTCCCTGGCGCACCCTTGTCTGGCTTGACTAATGTTTCGGTAGGATTTTCTGGCGCCCCAGTTCGTAACCCGGTTTCTTGTCCTTTGCCCCTTTCTATTGGTCCTTGTGAATTGGAGGCTCCCCTTATTCTAAAGACTGGCTGTGGCGAGAATTTTTTGGGTTTGGACTTGTTGAAAAGATTGCATGCGACATTACATTGTTCTCCTTTGGGAGTACATCTTACGGTGGGTAAGAAAGGGATTTCCCCGATGTATCTGTCTAAGGATCGCCTTCCACTGGAATTGCGTTCTCTCCCTGATACACTTTGGGCTACAGGTCCTAATGATGTTGGTCTTTTGCAGATTCCACCCTACGTTGTTACCCTTAAGTCGAATGCTAAATTACCTCGCATTCCTCAGGACAAAATTTCCAGTGATGGCGAAAGAGCTCTTTTAGCGATTATCTATGATTTGGTTGAGAAAGGTGTGGTTGAAGAAATGAGAGGTAATGTGTGTAATAGTCCTGTTCTGCCTGTCCTTAAGCGTACTGACTCTTCTCAGACACCTGTGTATCGGTTTGTGATCGACCTTCGAGAGGTCAATAAGATTGTTGTGCCACAGTTTCCTGGTGTCCCAGACATTACTACTTTATTGACTATGGTCCCTGCCTCAGCTGCTTGGTTTTCTGTTATTGATCTGAAGAACGCTTTCTTCAGTTTTCCGATTGCTGAGGAAAGTAGGGTTATTTTTGGCTTCTCTTCAGGAGGCCGCAGTTTCCGGTTTAAACGCGCTACTCAAGGTTATTGTGAGAGTCCCTCCATTTATAGTCAGGCTTTGAAAACTCAGCTTGATACTTTTGCATTGCCTTCTGGTGCTACTCTTATCCAGTATGTTGATGATCTGATGGTTGCTGCTGATGATGAAGAGATTTGTAAAGAAGTTACTCTTTCTTTGTTGCGACACCTGTCTAACCTTCATCATAAAGTGTCACCTTCGAAGTTGCAATATTGCCGACAAGAAGTGACCTACTTAGGTCATCTCTTGTCGAAGGAGGGAAGACGATTGACCCCAGAGCGTATTCAAGCGATTGCCCAAATGACTGTGCCATGCACACAGAGAGAGGTGCGTGCCTTCTTAGGTATCACCCAGTATTGTAGACAGTGGATTCGAATTTTTCTTTGCTAGCGAAACCTTTGTTGGCACTTACTCTTAAGGACACACCACACCCTCTTCCTTGGTCTGACGAATGTCAGAAGAGTTTTCTGAATTGCGTGATGTGTTGTGTTCTGCTCCGGTGTTGGGTACCCCCGACTATAGTAAACCTTTTACACTTTATGTACACGAGAGAGAAGGTTGTGCGTTGTCAGTATTGACGCAACAATTTGGGGACAAGCAGCGCCCACGTGCGTATTTTTCAGCCACTTTAGATCCGGTAGCTAGGGCATTGCCTAGTTGTCTAAGAGCTACAGCGGCAGCGGCTGTTTCTATCCGACAGTCTGCTGGTTTGGTATTGGATAATACATTGATTGTAATGGTCCCACATGCAGTGGATACCCTATTGAATAGAACAAAAACTCAACATCTTACCAGTGCACGTTTGTCAGGTTATGAGTTGACGCTTTTGGCTAGCCATGTGCACATCAAGCAGTGCAACACATTGAATCCAGCTACATTGTTGCCAATTTTTGTAAAGACAGATGCTCAGGAACAGCATGACTGTTTTCTCTGGACAGAGGAGGAAACGAAGGGTAGAGTTGATCTGAAAGATACTCCTCTTTTGAATCCTGATGGTACCCTATGGGTAGATGGTTCGTGCTTTAAGCTTCCGAATGGAGAGACGACTGCAGCATATGCTGTCACAACTTTGCACACGATTGTTGAAACAACACGTATTGCACAGAATTCAGCGCAGGCAGCGGAGTTGATAGCATTGACTAGAGCGTGTGTGTTGTCAAAAGGAAAGAGAGTGAATGTTTTTATGGATAGCCAATACGCATTTGGCGTGGCTCACAGCTTTGGTCGTTTGTGGAAAGAGAGAGGATTTCTTACTTCCCATGGTACGAAAATTCAGCATGGACAATTAGTGAGTGAACTTCTTGAATCACTTACTTTGCCGACTCAAATTGCGATAGTAAAGTGTAGTGCGCATAAGAAGGTTACAGATGATGTGGGTCGAGGGAAAGCGTTTGCAGATGAAGTAGCGAGAGAAACAGCGAAAGAAGTGACGAGTCGGATGTATGTTGCAGGTCCTGCCAGATGGGTTGTGGAAGGAGGAATCTGTGAAGATACAAAAGAAAGTGTGAAGATGATTCAGGCAGAAGCTACTGAGAAAGAATTGAGTATGTGGAGAGAGAGTACGGGAATGTTGGATTCGACAGGCTGTTGGGTTGAGTTGTCAGAGCACCGGCGATGGTTGTTGCCGAATGCATATGTGCTTCCGGTGGTTACTATGGCTCATGGACTGGCTCACATTAGTTCAAAAGGGATATGTAAGTTGCTGGCTCCGGTATGGCAGAATAGTGGAATTCCTAAATGTGCTGAGAATTTGGTTAAACATTGCATGATTTGCTTGATGCATGATCCTGGAAAGGGAACACCAACTCCAGCGGGTCATTTTGCTCTTCCAACGTATCCGTTCAAGGTTTTGCAGATAGACTACATTCATATGGAAAGATGCAATAACTTGAAGTATGTGGTTGTTTGTGCCTTTTCCAGATGGATAGAGGCCTACCCCCTAAAGGATAATACTGCCTTATCTACAGCCAAGGTTTTGCTCAAAGAATTCTTTCCCAGATATGGTTTGCCGTGGATGGTATGGAGTGATAATGGAAGTGAATTTGTGGGTCAGTTTATGAAGAAAGTATGTGCATGTCTGGGTATCAAACAGAAATTTCAAGCTGCGAATCACCCCCAGTCAGCAGGCCTGGTCGAGTGCTATAATGGCACTCTGAAGCTGAAGTTGGCCAAGGTGCAAGCGAGCTCTGGTCTTACATGGCCCGATGCCTTACCATTGGCACTTTTGTCCACGAGAACAACAGTACATTCTCGCGTGGGACTTAGCCCATACGAGATTTTTTTTGGACGCCCGGCGAATGTCTGGGGTGTGCCGAGGCCTAAGAATTACAGTGATAGCGAGTACCCTATGTTGGTTAACTTCTTACATGATTTGACTGCTAAATTGCGTGTTCTTCACCAACAGGTCCAAGACACTTTGCCTTCAGTTTCTGTAGACGCAGGCCACACGATTCAACCTGGCGACCGGATTCAAACCAGGAATTTCCAGAGGTCAAAGAACTTGGAACCAAGATGGACCGGTCCATACCAAGTCCTGTTTTCAACTCAGACTGCTATTAAGGTGTTCGCCAAGAAAAACTGGGTACATGGTACCCATTGCAAGAAGATACCTTTGCCCTTACCGTACGATAAGTGGGTCCAGGAAGGTGTTGCCGATTCCGAGAGTGAAAAGGGTTCCAAGATTTGTACCTTTTAGCGATGCACATCTGGAATGGACTCAGTCAGAACGTGCGGATAATGAAGTCTTGCAAGAAGCTGTTCCGCCGTGTTTGAGATTTGATACTACGTATCCAGAGACACTCTTTCAGGATCAAACTGTGCCTGGTAAAGAAGGCTACAACTTAAGGTCTAAAAAGGACAAATAAAATCTGAATTTTTTTGTGAATTACACTATTTCAGACAAGAGCATATTTTTCTTTTTCTTTTTTGAGCCACCATCCGGGTTCAGCTGCAGGGTCGCGGTATAAGACTGAAGGGGTGGCCCGCGTATTGACGAAAGGTCTGCGGTTCTAGGGATGCCTAGGAAGCCTGGACGCACACTTGAGTGAAGAAGGAAAATTGCCGCGAGCAGCACGTCAGAGGATGGAGTCTGTTGTAACTGAAAGAGATGTTGAGAGAATAGATCTTAAGACAAGATTTTGTACATTGTTATATAGCAAATGTTTTTTAATATTGTGCATTTTGATGTTTTTAAGTATCACATTAGCTTGTGTGGGTTGTATTGTCTATGTTACACAACAGACATCTGCACCCACCTCCCAACCTATGCTTTCTTTCACTACTGTTTCTTTGCACCAGTTTTATACGTTGCCTGAACATGAACAAACAAGGAGGTCAGAATTTGTCAACAACTCGTTCATACAGTTGTTGCATCAGCATCAGTTAGTTGTAAATACCACTAATTGTTGGGTTTGTGGTCTTATGCCTCATACGACAGATAAAGGTATGCCATATTTGGTTTTGCCTTTTTCTTTTAATGGGTCTGTGTGGGCTTTTCAGACCATGTTTATCTATGCAAATGAGGTACGCCCCTTACGTTCCCTTAAAGATAACTCCAGCAATAGTGCCTTGATAAGGGGAATAGTAGCTATGATCCGAGATATTGATGCATATAATACTATCCCTAAGGATGAGATGCAGGCTTATGTTTGTTGGAAAGTGACTGGATATAGTACCAGCTTGACAGAGAAGGAGAGACGAAAAAGGTCTCCCCCTATTTGGATTGTACCCCACCGAGGCCATTTTTGTCTGCTAGGTACTGGTCGGAATCCGAAAGCTCAGCTAGGTAAGAGTGTGTGTGCTCAAACCTATGTCTATTCATCCCGGACTTCTCCACCGTTTGTGCCAGCTAAGGGCACATTTTTTGTTTGTCATGACAGAGCCTACACATGGTTGCCACCTGATTTTTCAGGAACATGTTATGTGGCATTTTTGCTTCCCCCTACATACACTACTGCTTCACGGCAGCCAGACTTTGGAATTCACTCCCGCTCTCAATTAGACTAAGCCACTCCCTTTACTCTTTTCGTAAAGATGTGAAGACCTGGCTATTTGCCCAGTAAATCATGCAGTAAACACATGGGTAGAGACATGAGTCGAGTTTTCAGCGCCAAGACGCCCTCGGGCATACGTTCGCGCTAAACAAATCGCAAAAATAAATAAGTAAATAATTAGAACGAGATATGGTAGAGGTGTCTTCAATCAGGAAGATACTGCAGCACACGAAGTAGGAGATTTCTTCAAGGGCTTCCTGCCCTTTTGGGGTCCTATGATCAATAGTAGGCATATTCGACAGCTCGTCCGCGTTGTTGAAGCTACTATTAATGAGACAGCAGGTGCTCTTAGTAATGTTACAGCTGAGCTTCAAGCGGACCGCCTTATGACTTTGCAGAACCGTATGGTATTAGACATCATACTTGCAGATCGAGGAGGAGTATGTAAATTGATTGGATCTAGTTGCTGTGTTTACATACCAGATAATGCCCCTACAGTGTACCAAGCCATTTCTAGGTTGCATAAGATCTCTGAGTCTATCCATGTAGACGAAGGAGACTGGTCATTGACAGGATGGTTTTGGGGACTGCTGTCCAAATGGGGATGGAAGATTCTGACATTCCTTGGTATGGTTTTAGCCATTCTTTTCTCTTGTTGTCTTTGCATCCAGTGTGGTCCCGCCATTTGTAGTCTTTGTGCTACTGTGTGTGTTCGGAGACCTGTCCCGAGAGAAGTAGAGAATAATAAAATTATGCTACAGCAACACTTTGATGACCTAATGAATATTGATATAGACCTAGATTCAGATTTACATGAGTCTTAGGTTATTGCCTACGTAATGGCAAAAGGAGGGCCTGAGGTTCTGTAATTCTTGAGTCTGACTCCATTTTGTTCTGTGCCACCATTTTGTGTTGCCCTTACGTAGGCCTGTAAAGGTCACCTGGCGAACGAAGTGGCCTGGCCTTCTTAGTTCATGTATACATTAACTAGGTTTCTTTATGACTCTGAAATGAACTGTAAGAAACTGACCTGTTCACCTGAAACTGACCTCGCAAAGCCAATTTTCCTGATCGATCTTTATCTGAGATTGCCAATCAATGTTCAGGACATCGTTAACTTTTTAGTTTCCTCGCACATGCTTTATCTTGTTCAGCATCTGTTACTGTTTCTTTTTTTTTTATGTTTCTTCATTACATGGGTTATGCTTTCAATTATAGGTTTGTCCGACTTGTGGAGATTGAATTTGGGACATTCCTAATAATTAACTTTTGGGTTGGGATACTGTAAATTGAGTTTTTGCTATGTGATACTTTGTTTGAAAATGTATCTTATTGGTTAGAATTTTGTGCAGTGGGTGTACATTTATAACGTGAATATTGGGTATAAAAGGAGACGTCTCGCCTTAGTAAAATGAGCAGTCTCCTGAGAATTTACACCATGATGTATTTCTAGGATCACTGTTACTAGCTGCAGCTAATAAACTTGGTCTCTGACGCCATCCAGAAGTATTCCGTGTCTTTGAATACCAAGAGAGGTGAACTCGAAGATCTTAGGCGTGCCCCTGACGCCGCTGGGTTAAACCCCGGTTCTTCAACACCCTCCTGTTGTCTGCCTGTGTGTCGTTCCCTGCTTGTTTCCTGCATTATTGTGTCTTATTGTCCCGGTAATTGTGCCCTATTGTGCCTTATTTTTCCCTTTTGTCATTTTGTCTGCTTGTGGACATTGTATTTTGTTTTTCAGATTTTTGCTGCCCTTTTTCCCACTGCTGACCCCACGTGGCCCCTCCCCTCTGCCGACTCCCGCTCCCACCTCCCAGCTGAGCTTCCCTCCCTCCTTCCCTATTTAAGGGCGGCTGCGCCACCGGCGTGCCAAAGGCAAACCTGTCTGCGCCTGTCTGAGACCTCACAGCGACCGGCACCAGGGACTCTGGATCTACGACCACCCTCCGCTACGACTCAGCTGCCCTCCTTGCACTCAACCTGGAAGGAACAACAACTGCCAGCTGTCAATAAGAACATATTGCTCCTAGCAAACAAAGTAAATATTCTGATATCACTGGATTGAGGAACACTGTGAAAGTAATCTCATGGAATGTGTACGGGTTAAAAACAACTCTACAGAACACGGAATCAGTTGACTTCCTACAGTCTGGGGATCTGTTATGCCTCCAAGAAACTTGGCTGCTAACCTCAGCGGCCATTCCAGGCTTCACAGAATTTCAACAGACATCAAAAAGCATAACATATTCGGAAGACCGTCGGGGGGACTATCTATTTACACACAAATGAGTTGTAACATAAAAGCTACACCCCTACTCAACAAAGGTATGGCCCAAGCTACTCTTTTGCGTGGCTTCGAATTGAACAGCTGACTATTAGATATTTTACTTGTGAACATCTACTTTAACTGCAAGGAATCACCAAGACCTGGCGCCATGAGGTCCCTATTGGACGCACTGGAAGAGCTACAAAGCAGCCAGACAAATTGAGGGATTATAATCGCTGGTGATTTTAATACTCTTTACCTAGGGACTGCACCCAATGATGCCCCGCCAATGAAATGGCAGGGAAGCTAATGAATACTTATTTTAATGCATATCGATTAAAACCAATACAAATCCTCAACCACTGCAAGACGGCTTTGAACACAGTACTACTGGGAAAAATCAAAACCACGATCGACTATATCTTCGTGTGTAAACGCTTGTATGGACATGTGTTAGAAACTCAGAAACCCGTGTTCCAGACAAGCGACCATCTCCCACTGGCCATAACCTTTGCATTACAGATGGCCATGCAACTGTTCGTTGCCAGAGTGGTTTCAACTAAGGGGGAGGAAATTCACACCTTACAGAGGAGAATAAAATGGAGCACAATAGATACAACTGCACTATATAGGTGGAAAATGATCTGGCCCAGCCTTGCTCACGAATTTACAGAAGGTAATGTGGGCAGAAATTGGAACAAACTGGCCACGATAGGCGCAACGTGGTTTCCAGCTATTCATGGATTGCCCATGTGGCCGTATTGTATTGTTGTGTGCCAAGTCATGCTCAACCTCATCAGCTACATCCACATATCAACGATGATTTGCGAATTAACCTCGCTCCATCCAACGAAGATTTAGCAGTACAGACAGCAAAGGGGAAACCCTCGAATTGCGAAGAAACATCAGTCGAAGTGAACCGTGTCATATAATCCTGAACAGCAGAAGGGATGGAGCACCGGGTCCCAATGGTTTACCGGGTCAAAGAAGAATGCAATTCCTGGGGTACCATACTCACACCACTCTACGTCTATTGCCTGACCAATTCAATAGTCCCGGAGACCTGGAAAGGTTCCCTGCTGCAAACCCATTCACAAAAACTACATACTGATTGCTCTCCTGGACATCGAGGCAAAAGGATATGCAAGCCTGCTCCTGCAGGATTTACAGGAATGGGCCGACATCAATGAAATCTTTCCAGCATACCAATCCAGTTTTAGTCCCGGAGCATCAACTATGGATAATATTTTAGCTCTCACTTACCTAACAGAACAGTCCACTCAGAAAAAACAGCTGCCACTGTTTGCATGTTTTGTGGACTATTCTGCGGTATTTGACGGCGTTAACCGAAGCCTGTTGTGGCAGAAATTGTAAAATTGGGGGTACCTCTGATACTGCTAAAAGCAATAATCAGCCTTTACACCGGAACATGGGTACAGGTGAAACTCACGACAAATCCAGCCACTAAAAAGATCCAAACAGATTAAGGGCTGAAACAAGGCTGCGTACTGGCGCCCCATCTTTTTAACTTATACACGGCAGACCTTGGCAAAGCATTATTTAAGGCTAATCTTCTGTCACCTAAAATTGACTCAACTAGATTATTCTTAATGCAGTATAAAGACGATATGGTGTTATTGGACCACACCAAAACGGGCCTGCAACGACTATTGGAAGCTCTAAACAAGTACAACAACAACAACAACCAAAGGGCATATGCAGGAAAGACGAAGGTGGTAATATTTGGGAAGTATGCCAATAAACTTAGACAACTCTGGAAACTAGGCATCTTGAATGTTACAACAACGACCAAATATACCTACCTGGGGGTCTGGCTCACGAGCAATGCGAAACCCACTGCACACATTGCTTCCATGGAAACAAAAGCTAGGGTGGTGACGTATGCCCTATGCAAGCTGAATTCTAAATTAAGTGGCCCATCCACCAAATCTATCAGAAAGGTCATAAACGCTAAGTTGTTACCCTCTCTCACATATGGCCAATTAGCATTCCCAGCGGTTTATAGTAACATCTTGGAACAAGCCAATTGTCGAGCGTTTAAGCGAATCTTTCAAATACCAATATATGCCCGGAATGCTCTGCTCCGACTGGAATTCGGGCTAAACAAACAGAGTTACGAGCATTGGCCTCGATTGTGCAGTTCTTTCGTGGGGTATTTGCGGCCCCCCGCATTCAATGAAAGCAATCTTAAAAACTATTTTTGAGGAGGAAAATAACTTGTGGTCCTACAGCCTGCACACTGCATTTCCTGAATTGCAGCTTGACATGTCCAACTGGCAGGATTTTATCCATCAGCCCGGTATCCTAACATCAATTTTAAGAAAACAAGTTAGATTACTCTCTAAGGATGAGGACATGAAGGAACTGAGGCTCTCCAGCGGTAACATGGCGATTCTTGCCACCTCCTATGAGGACCGTCCAAAGCAGCCCTACATTGATGCCACCTTAAATAAGTCAATCTTAAAGCGAATTTTAGCAGTGAGACTTATGGTACTGGCGATAAAAGATATTAACATGCGCTAGAAATCATTAGAGGTGGTCAGTAGTTGCTGACTATGCCAACAATATGAGGAAACCATGGCTCATTTGGTCTGCAAATGCTACTGTTTAGCACAGGCACGCCGCACCTTACTAAAACCATTGTTTCTAAAATATGGAACACGTACATGTCAAAATGTGATGGAACTTCTCTTTAGCTTGGACATTCCAACCCGAATTGGCAAGATTTGTGAAATTCGCACACAAGGTGAAAGGACTTTTAGCTAATGCCTCGCACTTTGTACTTTAATTGAAGTCCTCGCGGCAAAAGCACCGAACATGTACAAACACAGTCGCAATCGAAACTTTTATAGGTCCCGCAAAAATGAGCGAAAGTTTGCACTTCAATGAAAAAACTCTAAATCATCGCCTAATCAGGGATTGTAAGTAATTCAAGGCATTAACACTATTTGTACTGTTTTACTTATTTTAGCATCAAATGTAACATTTTAAATCTATTTTATTCAAGTGGTATTTATTATTTGTTGAATAGATATCGACCATAACTGAATTAATTAAGTGTTGGAATATCTCCGCTGGTTTTCCATTGTAACAATTTTAATTAATTGAAACAATAAAATGTATATCATCATCATCATCAACTGCCAGCTGTCCACTATGAGCACCACCCACGGCCAATTCTCTTGCCTTCACTGCTGCCAGACCTTCACCACCATCCGCGCCCCCACAGCCACCACCCACACGCCAAACACCAACACCTCCAAAGCCCTGAGATGCATCCTTCTCAATGTGCGCTCCCTGCACAGACACGCTGTAGAGAGTTGGGACCTCATCAACACCCTCTCGCCAGACGTCACCTTCTGCACAGAAACTTGTACCAACTCACCTCCGCCCCGACATAGCCACCGCCATTCCGGACGTATACAAGATCCAGAGGAAGGACTGCCCCAACCGCCCAGGAGGAGGGCTTGCCATTGCACACACGCGCTCCCTCCGAATCACAACCCCCAGCTTGAGCCACAGCCCGCCCACCACTGAGCACCTCCATTTCCAGATCCAGACCAGCCCCATAGTGACCCTAAGAGGCACCCTCACCTACAGACATCCCGGACCTCGAACTGCGTTCACGACCACCATCGATGCCCTCATCGTACCCCACGCCATCCCCTCCATGGACTTCATGATCATCGGAGACTTCAACTTCTACCTCGACAACCCTTAGCAACCCAACCCCGCCACCCTCCTGGACAACCTTGCTAACCTCAGACTGAAACAACTCATCACCACCCCCACCGACAAAGAAGGACACACCCTGGACCCCATCTTCGCAGGAGGTAACAACATCCAATTCAGCCACACCGTTCAACCCCCATGGACAGACCATCACTGCATACACTTCCATGTCGACAAACCCACAGTGCCCAATCCTGTCCTCCACAAAGAAACTGTAGCAAAATCACTGAGGAGTGCTCAACTCCACCCTCAACGCGATGCCCCCTCCACCTCGACCAACACCAACCTTGCAGCCAAAGAACTCCACAGATGGATCACCAACTGTGCAGACGAGCTCGCACTCCGATGTAACACTGACAGACAACGCCCCAGGAAGGCCACCTGGTTCACTGCCAATCTCAAAGAACCCAGTCGCACCTGAAGACGTCTCAAGAAGAACTGGAGAAACAGCAAATACTCGGAATACCGCACCTCCTACAAGAACGCCATGACAGACAACCGCCAACACATCAAATCCACCAAAAGGACCTTCATTCAGAACAAGATCCTCCCCAAAGCCAGCAACTCCAAGGAACTCTTCAGCATCATCCCGGAATTCACCAAACCCCCCTGCAAAACCACAGACATCACCCCCTCACAGGACCTCTGCAACAAGCTCGGATCCTATTTCCTCCTGAAGATCAAGGGCCTCTACGACAACTTCAATGACCAGACACATTACTCCGAAACTACTCCATCCTCCAGCAACGCCAGCAGGCCCACCATCTCCTCCTGGACCCCAGTCACCACCGAAGTCGCTTTGACCATGAAAGGCATCCATTCAGGAGCCCCAACGGACCCCTGCCCCTGCACATTATACACAGAGTCGCCGCTGCCGTTGCCCCCCAACTACAACACACCATCAACGCCACCTTCGAAACCGATATCTTTCCCTAAAACTGGAAACGCGCAGAAGTCAGACCCCTATTCAAGAAGCCCTCAGCAGATACCACGGACTTCAAGAACTACAGACCCATCTCCCTCCTCCCCTTCGTGGCCAAAGTCGCTGAGATGACCGTCAACATCCAACTAACTAAATTCATTGAAGAAAACTTCAACCTCAACCCCGCCCAATCCGGATTCCTCAGCACCCATAGCACTGAGACCGCTCAACTTGCAGACACTGACGACATCTGCACCCTCCTTGACCAAGGACACATTGCAGCCCTGATCCTACTCGACCTCTTTGCAGCCTTCGATACCGTCTTCCCACCACACACTCACCGACAGACTCCAGGAAGCCAGTATACAGGGAACCGCTCTCGACTGGCTCTGCTCCTTCCTCGCTGACAGAACCCAAAGAATCAGACTTTCTCCTTTCCTCTCAGGAACCCAGGGAAATCAACACGGAGTACTCCAAGGATCGTCGCTCACCCCACACTCTTCAACATCTACATTGCCCCGCTCACCGCCATCGTCAGACAGCATAGACTCAGCATAGTTTCCTATGCCGATGACACCCAGCTCATCCTCTCCATCACCAAGGACACCATCACCACCAGGCTCAACTTCCAGGAAGGAATGAAAGACGTTGCATCCTGGATGAGCAGCAGCTGCCGGAAGCTCAACTCAGAAAAGACAGAGGTCCTCGGACCCTCCACCTCCACATGGGACAACTCCTGGTGGCCCTCGGCAATCCCCGGCCCCCACAGACACGCCCAAAACCTCGGCATTGTACTCGTCTCCTCCCTCTCCATGACCCAACAGGTCAACGTTGTCACCTCCTTCTGCTTCAACACCCTCCGCATCCTCCGAAAGACCTTAAAATGGATCCCCCTGAATCAAGGTAGACCATCACCCACACACTCATAACCAGCAGACTGGATTACAGAAACGCCCTCTACGCCGGGATCAACAAGTCTCTGCTCCGCAAACTCCAGACCATACAGAACACCGCAGACAGACTCGTCCTCGGTATCCCTCGACATGAACACATCACCCAGCACCTGTGAAACCTCCACTGGCTTCCTGTCGAGAAAAGAGTAACCTCCAAGATACTCACCCATGCCTACAAATGCCTCCAAAAGCAACAACAGAATCTCCTTCCACGTACCCAAGAGGAACCTCCGATCCGCCTACCTTGACCTCGCCGAACAACCTGTGCATCGGCAGCGCAAGAACGGGTGGAAGAACCTTCTCCTACATTGCTGTGAAGATCTGGAACGAGCTGTCGATCAACATTAGACGAGCCCCCATTCTGCACATCTTCAGGAAGACCCTTAACACATGGCTCTTCGACTGACCGGAGCTGCCCCCCCTAGCACCTTGAGACCCTCATGGATGGGTAACGCGCTTAAAAACTCCCTGATTAATTGATTGATTAATTGGTGTTTGGCTGCGAAGAGAGGGTATGATCAAGTCGGCAGACTCTCTGAAAAAACTCAGTCTTCCCTTGAAAAACTATATTGAATTTGGATTGGCCTACAAATCCATGCTGGCTAGATTTGTCAAGAAGCCTTCCTCTAAGGCCTAAGAAGCCCTTTTTTATGAGACTGTGTCTCTTGCATAATCCTGAGATATAGAGATCATCACCACACACCAAGTGGTAGATTTAATCTTCCCCATCTGTGCTAATAATAATAATAATAAATCATTTTTTAAAGCGCCTGGCTACACAAAACTGTGTGTCCCCGCGCTAACTGCTAAAAATACAGAGAAGATCTTGCTAGAATCTATTCTGCATGCATGTTAAATATCGCTGGCCTCAGAGAGGTTACATTCTTGGGTTTAAAGGAACAATGCGTGCACATTCCAGTTCAAAGTCTTTGGGAAAGTTCATGCTGAGAGAAGACGAGATTCAGGATTACAGGAAGGCAAAAAAGGGGGCCTCCCCCTCATCTCCCCCTGGAAGGCTAAAGATTCTATGGTTACTCCTTTTATTCCTATCCTCCAGGTCGGTAATATAACTATTTTTTAATTATTTATTTATTTATTTTTTATTTTTTTGTCCTCATTTGCCATACCCCCCGTGCAAGAGACCACCGACCACCACTGTGTGCCCATCAGTCCAGCCCCCAGATCGACATTAGAGCTTTGACCCATGCACAAAAAGCCTATTGGCGGAAGATGTAGACCTACACAGAACAGGGCGACCTGCAAAACTCCATCAAGGTGTATTGCCACCTTTTGGACTTCAATATAGCTGGGGAGGGCCCTTGCTATAAGTCCATGGAGCAGGAAAAGGCACAAATCATAGGACCCGGGGGAAAAAAACCCAGATATCCTACCTCCACTGTGTCAAAGGATCCCAAAAGACAAGCTTTTTCCTACTGCAAGACCTGGCCAAGTCCACCCTGGAAAACTTCATAAAGGGACGTCAGCCACCCAGCATATGTAGGAGGTAACGGGTCAACCCAGAACTTACAAATCTGTCTCCTTGCCAGGAGAATTGCGTAAAAGAGGAAGGATCTGGCATGCCCAGAGATGTTTTCATCAGTCCCAAAGATGATCAAGGGAAGAGTTATTCTCAGTGTAATATTAAGCATAGAGCACAGGGCATCCTTCACTTCTCCCCAGAAGAGACTGATGGCAGGGCAGTCTTTAAACATATGCACATCCGAAGCTTCGGGCAAGTCACATTTATTACATTTCTTTCCCGGCTGAAATTTAGCTAGCTTTTGGGGAGAGAGATACGCTCGGTGTAACGTGAACAGGTGGTTTCGCCTCAACCAAGCTGGTTTCATGATCTTGTGTGAAAGGCTGAATGAATCCAACCACTTCTGCTCACATTGGGCGCCCATCTGCCCTCCCCATAACTCATCTGGGAGTTTAAAGTCTCCATCTACTTCTTCCAGAATCGCCCAATACCAGCAAGAGACCTCCTTACCACCCCCTACCCTTGTCACCAATGGATTTTCCAGGTTACTAAATTTACCCAGCGGGACCCCCTTCCTACTTAATGCCTGAGCCCAGCTAGTCAGTTGCATATGTTTAAATCTAGAGAGGCCAGGCCCGACTCTCTCCCGCAACTCCTCCCAAGATACCATTGACCCTCCTGTCAGCAAGTCTCCCCATTTCAAGATTTCGGCATCCTTTACTGGGCACGCCAATCTGTCTTTGAGGCAAAATGGAGTGCCTGGCGAGTCCCACAAAGGTGTTAAATTAGAGAAGTAGCCAAGCCCAATACGTTTCCTAATGGTAGTCCAGCTTCTGGCTTGTTACAAGGAAGACAAAGAAGGTCCAAGGATTCCAAGGTTAAACAACGCTTTGATAAGCTGCTTTTATTGGTAGATGGAGACACACTCGAAGCTCTGGACCTCTTGAGCTTCATAAAGGAAGACAAGTTTGAAAAGTGGAGAGTGTGTATTCCATGAAAGATTAAAGTTGTACTTATTTGGATTAGTTTCAATACTCGAGGAGTATAGTTCTTCTGTAAGTTTTCAAAGCTGACGAGTGCAGTTCGGTTCCTGCTCGCAGCTCTCAGTCTGCGGGTTAATGTATGGGTTGAATCCCAAGTGGATTCAACCCATACATTAACTCCTCGAGTATTGAAACTCTTGTCTCTTGGATTTTGACATTTTGGAAACAGTAATAATGTATGCTGTATATGTGTAAATAGCCTTGAGAAAGCCCCGGCGCAACTCGCCAATAGGGGGTGAAACACGTGTCGGCTGTCCATGTCTCACTAAAAAATAATAAAGATGTCATACTGCAACCCGAAGTAGTCCTGTCCTCTATATGACAATTTGCAAGAACGGATATTAATCCAAATAAGTACAACTTTGATCTTTCATGGAATATACACTCTCCACTTTTCAAACCAGCTTCTGGCTTGTGATTGGAGAATTTTTAATTGTACTTTTAAAAAAAAAATTCTGGTCCCTGAACTTAAAGAGGAAGCTGTCAGGTAGAAAATCGGCCCCTTCGAGCATGGCACAAAACATCTTTCCCCTAGAGCAATCTGATGGAGTTTTTAGGAGCATTCTGGAGTAAGATAACTGAAATGCCCAAGTGTAGTATTGCAAGTCTGGTAGAGTTAAGCCTCCTTTTTCCCTCCTTCTCCTCAACTTCTTCCATGCCAATCTAGTGGATCCATGTCTCCAAATAAAGGAATTTATCTCTTGTTGGCATTTAGCTATTTGAGTTCAACAGAAAAGTGTATTTAGGCAGGATAGACATTTTTATTAAGTTAGTCCTCCCAAAGATGGATAAAGGGAGATGATTCCATGCCTTCAACTGTTTCAGACTATCTTTGTTTACTAGCTCCAAATTGTGAGCAGCCAGCTTACTGACATCTTGAGTGATTCTAATGCCAAGATAGCGCATCGAGGTCGCAAATACCAAGTGTGAGCCGGAAGTGTTCCAGGCCATGATTTCCGTTTTATTAGCATTAATCTCGTATCCGGAAATCTTACCGAACTCCTCTGCCCTCTTGATCAATATGGGAAAGGCCCGATCTAAATCAGATGTCAAAATATGAATGTCATATGCGTATAGGGCTACCCGCTTATCCCACCCTCCAAAGCTAAATGATGGTATATTAGCCTCCTCTCGGAGGATCTGAGCAAAAGGCTCAATATAGAGGTTAAAAAGGAGGGGGGAAAGCGGGCAACCCTGCCTTGTACCCCTTGAAATATCAAAGGACTCCGTCAAGGAGTTGTTTACGGAAAGCCTGGCAGTTGGAGCTTTATATATAAGCGATATCATACGGCAAAAGTTGTCAGGCAAATTAAATGTTCTCATAACCGCTGCTAAATAGGCCCAGTTGACCCTATCAAAGGCCTTGGTCGCATCCAGCGTAAGGACGGCCAGAGGAAGTGAAAAGGTGGTAGCGATGTCGATAGCCCCAACTAGATCTTGCGTGAGGTGTGCTAGGTGTCTTCCTTTGATAAAGCCCTTTTGATATTCGTGTATAATAGAGCTTGCCACCGCCCCCAACCTAGAAGCCATAATAGCAGTAAAGATTTTATAATCGCTATTAAGGAGCGAAATCGAGCGATAGGACCCACATTCTTTCAGATCTTTCCCTGGCTTAGGTATTTAGACCACCGTGGCATTATTCCAGGAGTTCGGGGGGTCCATTCCCTCCAGGAGAATGCTATTAAAAACAGTGGCCAAGACTGGAGCAATCTCCAAACTAAGGGCCCTGCAAAGTTCCCCCAGTAAACCGTCAAGGCCGGCCGCTTTCCCACGCTTTACACGCCCCAATACCCTGCCAATCTCTTCGACAGAGAACTCTCTCTCCAAAGTCCTACTTTGCTCCGGTGAAAGCTTTGGGGTGTGAATTAAATCAAGCCAAACATCCCTCGCTACCATATCTCTGCACAAATTTTCCTTATAGATGGACTGGAAAAAGTCCTGGAACGCAGATCCTATTTCTGAATTTGCAAGCCTAGGAGCTGCTTCCCCCTCCTCCCTGACCTCTCTAATGTAATTTCGTGCTTGGTCGGCTTTGGTCTTCCAGGCGAGAATCTTACCAGCCACCTCACCAAACTCGAAATGAGAATTCCTGCTCGCCTCCCACCTTCTAGCAACCCTTGTCTGTAATATATCTTCAAGTTGGGATTTCAATTAACATAATCTTTCTTGCTCCGCTCCTGCCCCTATATGAACACCCAGATTATTCTCAATATCTTCCATTTCTCCCTCCAAGTTCTCAATACTTTCCCTGTACTTCTTCCTTCTGTACGAGGATCGATTTGTGATACAACCCCTCCAAAAGGCTTTCAGTGCATCCCATACAATGGAAACCTCAGCTGTTTCAAGGTTAGCCTCCAAAAAGTACTGGGTCTCTGATCGAAGGAAGATGACCTCATCCTCTTCTAGTAAAATAGTGCGATCAAAAGACCAGGAGGCGTAGGTTTGTTGAGGGCCTGATTTTAATACAAATGAGATCGCAGAGTGATCAGAGAGGTGTGAAGGGAGATAAGAAATGTCTAGCAGTGAATCCTTAAGGCTATAACTGAATAACGCATAGTCAATCCTGGACTGATGTTTATATTTGAGGTTTCAGAAAGAAACACCCAGCTACGTCCCTGCCCTTTCCCTCCAAATATCTGCGAGGCCTAGTTGTGTCATTAGCATTAAAAGGTCTTGCCTAGATTTAGAAAGAGTACAGGTCCTAGAATTGGTAGATTTGTCCAACTTTGGATTCAGCACGATATTAAAATCCCCAACCCAGATCACAGGATCGTGTAAGGCTACTAGGTGATCTCGTATAACATTCATATAGGAGGCGTCATCTTGATTTGGGCCATAATACCCAACCAGGGTATATGGAAGGCCGTCCAATACAACCCTTAATAGGAGCCACCTAGCGCTCTTGTCTTCCCTATATTCCACAATTTGTTCTTTGGCCTGCTTCTTAAAAATGAATAAAACTCCCCTAATATTTGCCGATTGATCTGTAGCCAGAAAAAGGTCTATCCATTTTTCTTTTTTTAGAAACTCTACTGTTTCAGATTTGAGAAGGTGTGACTCCTGTATGACAATGACCTGTGCTGGGGAATCTCTCAGGTATTGGAAAATGTTTGCTCTTCTACCCCTAGTGCGCAGGCCATTGACATTCCAGGATAAAAATATTATCCGTAACATTACGTCATTCCGTCACAACCCCCTGACTCCTTCCCACCGCCCTATCCAGATTCACTGAGGTTCTATTCTCATATATTCCTTTATTGCTTTCGAGGCAAAACACAACGGTTCCCAGTCGGTGGACAAATCTATTTAGTTTGCAGTAGTTCGAGGGCTCAGACTCATGAGGATTTTTAGCGTTTTTACCCCTACCACCCTGTGTAGCGCCCCCCCTGGAAAACCCCACCCTACCTTCACTGGACTGGTGTAGCGCCAGTTTTTGCACCCTCTAAGCTCGTCCCCCCTCCTCATCCCCCTCAACTGCCAAGCTGCAAAGTGAGTAGTGCTTTGGTATTTCCATGTATTTTCCCCCTTAAGACCCAACAGTGCTCTTTTACCATCCCCCTACTTCTATATATTTAATTTATTTTAATTTCATATAAGAAGAAAAGATCTTTTTTTTTTCAAACCTTAACTCTTTTTTTTTATCCTTAAGACCGTCATTATATTAAGGACCGGAAAACTTTATCATTTAACCCCCTTTTTTATTTTAAACTCTCTCACCAGGCAACGAGTATCAACTCATAACCCCTTAGGGATTTCCTGTCCCCCCCCGAGTGAGATCCCTTAATGATTCCAGCATCTCGTCAGCCTCGAGGGGAGATCTAAGATTGTGCATCTTGTTGTTGTACATAACCCGCAGGAAGGCAGGAAACCTCATCTGCACTGTCGCACCCAAGGCTCTAAATTTTTCCATTCTCTGCCCTAACTCCCACTGGCGATCCAGAGTGGTCTTAGACAAGTCAGAGCGAATCTCAAACAAAAAGTCCAGACCTTTTAGCATCTTAGCATTTAGGGCCAAATTTAAGAATTTTTTCCTTAAGCGCGTAGGTGAGAAAGTTAACCAACATTTTTCTGTGCTTCGTCCTACCGGGCTTTAAGCGAAAGGGATCCCTGTGAATCCTTTGGTTATCCTTCTCCAGAATGTCCAGTGTCTCGTCCACGTTTAGTGAGTCCTTTAATAAGCCCATAACAAAAGATTTATTATCGCTCCCCTTCTTTTCCCTCAGGGACTTTCAGGAGTCGGAGATTATTTCTTCTCAAAAAATTCTCCAAGGACTCAACCCTCTCACTGATCTCATCCCCTTCTCTTCGGAGATTTTGAATTTTTAACTCAGCTGCTCCCAAATTAGCCTTCAACTCCTCCACGGACCCTTCCAGTGACTCTGTCCGTTCATTCAAGCGATCTACTTTCCTTTCCAGGACATCACATGCAGCCCTAATCTCTGTTTGGTTCTCTGCGGAGACCCTAAACCGTCCTGATCTCATCAGAAGCGGTCGCTCCCGACGCTGCTCCCTGCTCTGCCTGCCACTGGATATCGTAGCACTATACTGCAAGTGTGCTCTCTGAACCATTATTGCCTGATTGCTCTGTTGAATTATATCATAGCGCTATACTGCAAGTGTACTCTCTCATCTACTGTTGCCTGTTTGCTCACTCTGTTTGTATCGTAGCGCTGTATTGCCAAGGTGCGCTTTCGCGATCGTTTCAGTTGTGCTGTGCTGCCTGTGTGACTCATTTGCACCTGATTGTGCCGGAGCCTCTGCCATTTTCTTCGCATTTATTTACTTGGTGCCCCAATCCTGTTTCGCTTTTGGCTTACAGCCATTTTGTTGTTGTTGCTGTGCCTCCCTGCCCGGCTCTCCACCCCGCTCCCGCCTCCCAGCTGCTCCTCCCTCCCACTGATAGTTAGGCTCCGCTCTCCCGTGGTAGCGCTGTGACCGTCCTGATCTCATCAGAAGCGGTCGCTCCCCACGCTGCTCCCTGCTCTGCCTGCCGCTGGATATCGTAGCGCTATACTGCAAGTGTGCTCTCTGAACCATTATTGCATGATTGCTCTGTTGAATTATATCGTAGCGCTATACTGCAAGTGTACTCTCTCATCTACTGTTGCCTGTTTGCTCACTCTGTTTGTATCGTAGCGCTGTATTGCCAAGGTGCGCTTTCGCGATCGTTTCAGTTGTGCTGTGCTGCCTGTGTGACTCATTTGCGCCTGATTGTGCCGGAGCCTCTGCCATTTTCTTCGCATTTATTTACTTGGTGCCCCAATCCTGTTTCGCTTTTGGCTTACAGCCATTTTGTTGTTGTTGCTGTGCCTCCCTGCCCTGCTCTCCACCCCGCTCCCGCCTCCCAGCTGCTCCTCCCTCGCCCCTCGCCCCTCCCCCCTCGACTATCCTCAACGATGACCTTAAGACATCCAAGAAGCTCTGTCGTACCCTCGAGAAAGCCTGGAGAAAAAACCCAACCACTGACAACCTGACCACCTTCAAGAACGCCACCCGCAAACACCACCAACTAATCGGATCCACCAAGAAATCTGCATTCAAGGATCGACTTGACAACAACGCCCACAACAGCAAGGAACTATTCAACATCGTCAAAGAATTTACCTACCCAACCGCCGGCACCAACGACATCACCCCATCCCAAGACCTCTGCGACTCCCTAGCCTCTTTCTTCCACAACAAAATCGCCGACATACATAACAGCTTTGGAAACAAGTCCGGTGACCAGCCCACCCTACCCACCCCCGAACCAAATCCCCCCTCTAACAACCTTTACGCCTGGAACCAAATCACCAGTGAAGACACCATCCACCTGATGAACTCCATCCACTCAGGATCGCCAACCGACCCATGTCCCCACCACATCTTCAACAAAGCAGACTCCATCATCGCACCCCATCCCCGAGACGTCATCAACTGCTCCCTCAACTCCGCCACCTTCCCGGAAAGCTGGAAACATGCCGAACTCAGCACCCTTCTGAAGAAACCCACAGCAGACCCCACTGAACTTAAGAACTACCGCCCCATCTCGCTCCTCCCATTCCCTGCCAAAGTCATTGAGAAAGTCGTCAACAGTCAGCTTGCCACCTTCCTCGAATCCAACAAATCCCTCGACCCTTCACAGTCCGGCTTCCGAGCCAAACACAGCACCGAGACCGCCCTCATCGCATCAACTGACGACATTCCAACACTACTGGACAACGGAGAAACAGTCGCCCTCATCCTACTTGACCTCTCCGCAGCCTTTGACACGGTTTGTCATAGCACCCTCATACAACGCCTCAACAACGTCGGAATACAAGGAAAAGCATTGGACGGGATCATCTCGTTCCTCGCCGGAAGAACCCAGAGAGTCCGCCTCCCCCCTTTCAGATCGGAGCCTACCAAAGTCATCTGCGGCGTACCACAAGGATCATCAATCAGTCCCACCCTCTTCAACGTATACATGAGTCCCCTCGCATCCATCGCGCGCCAACACAACCTCAACATCATCTCCTACGCAGACAACACCCAGCTGATCCTCTCCCTCACCAAAGACCCAAACTCCGCCAAAACCAACCTAAATGACGGGATGAAAGAAGTCGCCGAGTGGATGAAGAACAGCCGCTTAAAACTGAACTCGGACAAAACGGAAGTCCTCATCTTAGGATCATCCCCCTCTGCATGGGACGACTCATGGTGGCCACCTGCCCTGGGAAACGCACCCAAACCAACAGACCACGCCCGCAACCTGGGCTTCATCCTGGACTCCTCCCTCTCGATGACCAGACAAGTCAACGCCGTTTCCTCATCATGCTTCAACATCCTACGCATGCTCAAAAAAATATTCCGTTGGATCCTCACCGAAACAAGAAAAACGGTCACCCACGCACTAGTCACAAGCCGACTGGATTACGGAAACACCCTTTATGCAGGAACCACAGCCAAACTACAGAAAAAACTCCAACGCATCCAAAACGCCTTAGCCAGACTCATACTTGACATCCCCCGCCAAGCTCACATCTCCGGTCACCTGAAAGACCTCCACTGGCTCCCCGTCAACAAGAGGATAACGTTCCGACTCCTCACCCATGCACACAAAGCCCTTTACGACCTAGGACCCGAATGCCTTAACACGCGCCTGTCCTTTTACACCCCCACCCGCCAACTCCGTTCGTCCAATCAGGCCCTAGCCGCTATTCCGCGCATCAACAAATCCACCATGGGGGAAGATCCTTCTCCTACTTAGCGGCCAAAACCTGGAATTCTCTCCCCACCCACCTACGCCTTACACAGAACCACCTCTCCTTCAGAAAGCAACTTAAAACTTGGATATTCGATAAGTAAAGTACTCCCCCCTCCTCCCTCAAGCGCTCACTACTCACCCTCTGGGTGAGTAGTGCGCTATACAAATTCTGAACTTGAACTTGAACTTGCTTTATATCTGCCTTCAAAGAGGTTAGCAGGGCCTCAATCGAGGAGCAGGCTATGCCCACACCCTCCTCAAACCCTCTCAGTTCTGGTGGGACAGAGATTGTGAGCATTGGATCCTCTTCTAGCTCGTCCGAATCGGTCTGAGCAGGTGTCGGGATTACCGCTACATCTGGAGGTACCATGGTGTCTGGAGCCTGAGTGTCCTGCACAAGCTGAAGGGTAACTGACTCAGCTAACTCATCTGCCACGACTAACATGACTGTCTCCGCTGTCTGGACCGCACTGTCCGCCTTATCTGCGGGAGAGCCCGTGCTGGATAGGGCTGAAGATGACATGTAAGAGGTTTTATTTATGGGAAGCTGCCTACTTAGGTCCGAGTGACCCCCAGAGTTTTCTTGGTTAGGAAGATCACAGTTGTATCTGCATATTGCCTGCTTGTGTCTTTCACTTTAAGTGCCATGTTCCATGTAGATTCTTTACCATGTTAGTGTTCTATGCTTGGTAGATTCTGTGTCAGTTGCCCACTAGCTGGTGTGGGAACATCAACTATTCTCTGTTGCTTCAATAAAGATTACAATGATTGATCTACGAATCCTTTGTACATGAGAACTTCCCCCACAACAGATGGCGACGATTGGCTAGTGGGTTAAAAGGGCACAGAGTGAGGAGGAACCTCCGTTGATGGAAAAGAATCGAAATGCGTGAAGAAATGAACAGGAGGCAAGGATAGCTATATTATTATTGGTATTGACGATTGAAGAAGTGGAAAAAAAAGAGGAAAAGGAGCAGTGCGTTTATATTACAATATCAGAAAAAGAAGAGCTGTGAGGATCGACATACAGAGTATCTGCGTTCACAGTTGTGGAATATAAAATACACCGGCAGTGAATTTGACAATCAACCGTAAGTTTTTATACATTGAAAGATATTTGCGGGAGGCAAACAGTGTATGAATATCAAAAAAGAGGAGGAAATACTTGTTTTTACGTACTGTATTCCTTTGAATGCGTAACGGTTCAAGCACGCGTATGGGCAGATGCTCAAGCCGAATCTAGTGTTGTCGAGTGAGCCGTGACGTAGAGGTGACGGAGGACGTTACGATCAAAACAACGTGAGTTTGCAGCACGACGTGAAGCTCAAAACAGTGTGAGTTCGTGAGTGTACGTGATGACGCTGTAACGTGACGGCCATTTTGAAACTAGGTCGGGTTACCTAGCAATGCGGAAAACGACTTTAAAGGAAGAACTACGCTAATTTTGAGGAATAATCCGTGGCATTTGGAGAATAATTGTGACAAGGGTAACGCGTGACTGCTTAAGAACTACGCTGATTTTGAGGAATAATCCGTGGCATTTGGAGAATAATTGTTACAAGGGTAACGCGTGACTTTTTCTTGACTGGAATTGTGAATTCGTGGTCAAGTGAACACTGCTGAGGTGAAAGTTGAAGATCGGTCACTACAGAAGAAGAGAAGAAGGAATATTTATTTACTTTTATTTTATGTTGTTACTGTTAGCAGGGGCACAGTCACTTGCAATATTTGGAAGGTGTGGTGTGTTGAGTTGTGTGGTGTATTGTAACAGGTATGGAGAGTCAGAACATAATAGTTCCTCCTTTGTTTTTACAGCAGAGTGGAGATCCACCCATTGAATGGGATGAATGGATTGAAATTTTTGAAAATTACATAGAAGCATTCGATGGGAAAGACTTTAGTGCTGTGACAAAGAAGGCATTACTTTTAAGTACTTTGGGAAAAGAGATACAACATACATTTAAGTTTTTACCAGCAGGTACTAATGCGGATGGGAGAGTGATTAGCAATGTGTATCTTCAAGCAAAGGCAAGGCTTAAAAAGTAGTATTCAAAAGAGGTCAATATAGTTATGGTAAGACATAAGTTTTACACACAGCCACAAAGGCAGGATGAGAATATTGACCAGTTTGTTGCGCGTCTACGAGAATTATCATTAAAATGCAACTTTGGTGAGATAAGGGACCAACTGATAGTCCAGTGTAGGAATACAAAGATGCAAGAGAAATTGTGGGCAGCAAAGAACCCATCACTACAGAATGCAATTGATATAGCGAAGGTTGTGGAGGATTCAAGTGCATGCATGAAAGAAATGGAACGGAAAGATGGAACAAAGGAAAATGTGTCTTGTGTGGAAATGGATGAAGAGGTAGCTGCAGTAAATGTTAAGAAGTTTAGTGGAAAAGGGGAGAGTAGTGTCAGGAAGTACGGTGGGGATGGTCCATCTAGTAACCTTCAGCTGTACAGGAATATGGGGAAAATATGCACAAGATGTGGTAGTACTTATCACACGGCAGACTACAAGAAATGTTTTGCAATAGATAAGAGTGTAGGAAGTGTGGGAAAAAAGGTCACTTTTATAAAATGTATGGCAAAGGGAGTGCGTTGAAAGTGGCTGTAGTACAGGAAGAGGGGGTGCGTCCTAGTGTGGATAGTAAAGTTGAAGGTGCAAACAAAATCTTGTGTGTGAGCAATGAGGAGTTGGAGATGGAACCTGGTCGGAGGATGAGCCCTAAAGCAATATTTACTATAGAAGGGAAGGCTACAGAACTAATGGTAGACCCGGGTTTGATTTGGACTATTATTCCTGTAGGTTTGTATAGAGAAAACTGGCCAGAGGTTGTGTTAAGACCTAATGACATACAGGTAGATTCATGAAAGAAAAATCGGCTCACAAAGGGCCAGATTCTGCGAATCTGGCCCTTTGCGAGCGCAATTTTTACATTTGGAATTCATCATCCCAAATACAAAAATTGCTAATTGCGAAATCGCATATTTGCGAGGGATTGCATTTAAGGAATCTCTGTTAGAGATTCCTTAAATGCAATTCATGAAACATTTAAAAATTGCGAATTCGCAAATTCGGGCCGCTATTTACCGCGAAGTCAAACCTCGTGGTAAATAGCGGAAACTTAGAAAAATTCACTTAAGTGCATTTTTCCAAGTTGTATGTTACACACACACATGTCCCAAGGACATGTGTGTGTGTAACACCAGCATCCAATGTCATTTCAGGGGCGCAACAGGGTGTCCATTGGACGCCCCTGCACCCTTGAAATCGCAAAATCAAAATGCGAATCGCTAATAGTGATTCGCACATTGATATGTCTTCCCATTCATTCCTATGGGCCTTTAGGCCCATAGGAATGAATGGGGAGTTATTCCTTATTTGCGATTAGCAATTAGCTAATCGCAAATAAGGAAGCTGTAGGAATCACAATAAATATTGCGATTCCTACATGAATCCCGTTTTGCGAGTCTGTAATAGCGATTCATTATTATTCGCTATTACAGACTCGCAAAACATGCCGATGATTAATCTGGCTGATAAACCCATGTGGCTACCAGGGTGAGAGTATAGATATAGTGGGTTACATGTTAACAGACATTGTTTTTAAGAATAGATCTGTGAATGGAAAAGTGTATGTAGCACAGTCAGGTCCACCAATTTTGTGATGGAGTCATCAGTATGATTTTCACATCATATTAGATCCATGGGCTAAAGACCAAGTCATGGTGGTGAATGACATTTCAACTGAATCCATTATAGAGAGTGTACCTAGTTTGTTTAAAGAAGAAATTGGTGAACTAAAGGGGTACGTTCACAAAATTGTGCTGAAGAAAGATGCCGTGCCTATGCAGCATAAAGTTAGGAAGGTACCTATTATAGCTAGGGGTGAGGTGAAGAAAATGTTGAGTGAGATGTCAGAACAAGGTGTAATTGAACAAACTGAGGTGTCAAGTTGGATTTCACCAGTTGTCATCACAACCAAATCTGACGGCAAGTACAGATTTTGTGTTGACTTGCGCACCTTGAACCAGAATATAATTGTGGACAGTTTTCCCTTACCTAATATCAATGAATTAATTCTATTGTTAAAGGGTGGGAAATTTTTCACAAAATTGGATTTACGCAGTGCGTATTATCAAATTAAGCTGCATGAAGAATCAAAATCATTGACTGCGTTTATACCTCAGAGGGAGTCTTTCAATTTACTCGGATGCCTTTTGGGCTGGCGTCCGCATGCCGGAGTATTTCAGCGTATGATGGGCTCAGTTCTGGGTGGGATAAGGAATGTTGTTTACTTCCAGGACGATGTGTTGTTATTTGGTGGTACCATGGATGAGCACAACGTGATTCTAAAAGAAGTTCTAAATAAAATGGAAAGCGCTGGTTTGACACTAAAAAAAGAGAAATGCAAATTTGCAGTCGAAGAGGTTGAATATTTGGGTTATACGCTGTCTGCAGAAGGTGTTAAGCCCAAATGAGACCTTGTGGAATCAATAAGGAAGGCACCCACAAGGCACCCACACCTGTCGACAAAGACCAGTTGAGATCGCTTTTGGGTCTTATAGATTATTATGCGAAATTTGTGAGAAACTTTGCTGATAAAACAGAGAAAATTAGAGAATTGCTTAGAAAGGGATGCAAGTTTGTGTGGGGTGTGGAACAGGAAAGGTCGTTTGGAAATATAAAGAGAGAGGTATGTGAAGCAAAAATACTTACTCCGTTTGACACGAAATTGGAATCAGTTTTGACAGTCGATGCTAGTGCTGTGGGGTTGGGTGCAGTCCTATCACAATTACATCCTACAGGCATAAAAACAGTAGCGTTTGCTTCTAGATCTTTGACTGTGTCAGAGAGAAATTATTCCATCATTGAGAGGGAGGCATTGGCAGCTGCATGGGGCTGTGAGTATTTCAGGATGTACTTGTGGGGATTAAATTTTAGACTACAGACTGATCATAGGCCATTGTTCAGAATTTTGTCGCCGGGTGGTGAAGGAAAGGGTTCAGCGAAGCTAGCCAGCTTAGCAGCAAGAATGCAAGAGTTTTTGTATAAAATAGAATACATTCCTGGCTGGAAAAATGGTCAAGCAGATGGACTGTCTAGGCTTCCCTTGCAATGGGATGTAGTGGATAAAAAAGGAGTGGAATCGTTTTTGTGTGAAGGATCAGTGGCAACAATTGATGTTTTGGTAGAAATGTGCAGTGGTGCTATTGGTAAGTTACAATGGGATGAAAGTATGGCTAAGGATGAGGTGTTGCGTTATGTGAAAGAACTTATTGTTAAAGGGGCAAGACGTGAAAGTACACTTGAACCTGCTGTTAGACCGTATTTAAAGGTTTTTGATGAATTGTCAATCTTTGATGTTGAGGAGAACATTGTGATGAAAGATGTAAGCAAAGTCAAGCGCACACAACCTGAGTTAGTTCCTAGGTTAGGTTTTGTATCATTCAATGAAAGGATAAGATCAAACTCCAATTTTCTTGATCATTTTCTTATTTGTCTGGTGAGTATTTGTTTCACAAGAAACCAGCCTGAATTGATGATCCAGGGTTGCCGTGGCATACAGTGTGTATGGATTTTCTTGGTCCGTTCAGTACTTTTGCGTTGGATTTAAAGTTAGCATTAGTGATGATTGATGTCACTTCAAAATGGTTGATTGTGAAATTCTGTAAGGAGATAAATACTAAATCAACTATTAATATAATGTCAGAGATATTCAGAGAGGAGGGTTTTCCAGTTAAGTTGATAACTGATAATGGTACACAATTGACATCCGATGAAATGGTGAGGTATTTAAATTCATGTGGGATTGTTCATTGTAGGACATCTTTTTACAACCCTCAAGGAAACGGAATTGTGGAAAAGGCGAACCGTATGGTGAAAGGTGTAATTCAAATTGCTGTGTCTAGTCGGGGTAGTGTCAGGGACATGGTGAATGAATTACTGTGGGCTTACCGTACCACTGAAAATTATACTTCAGGAAAAATTCTGTTTAATGTGATGAGAGGTCGTTCAGCTAGCACGAAGTTGATTCCTGCGTGGATGAAAAAGTGTATTGGTTTGGCAGATGTGAATGGTGTGGAATTTAAAGAAGCGGAAGATTTCAGTGGAAAAGGTCGTATTTCAGTAAATGATTGGGTAAAGGTAAAACCAGGTCGAGTTTCAAGTGGTTTAACAAAATTTAGAGGTCCATTTAGAGTGAGAACGGTTCATAACAGATTTGTAACATTGTATAATGGGGAACATTGGAATTTAAGGAGAGTGGCTCTGTACAAGAAACATAATACTGATGAAAGGGATGAAAGTGAGATGGGGAAGAAAAGAACCACAAGGGAAAATGTAATGGAAATGACATGATATCTATAGAAAACAGTTCAATGCGTTGTTGTGTGAGGGATCAGAGACGCAAGCGTCTTCCTAATTATTTAAAGGATTATTTATGTGAAGGGGTTTGAAATTTATAGTTGTTGTACTTTGTTTTTTTATTTTTTTCCTTCATCTTTGAATCTTCCTTGGTACTCTCGTTCTTCTTTTCTATACTCAGTTCATCATTCTTGTATATTTCATTATAGAGTGAAGGGAAGAGGATATGTTGTATCTACATATTGCCTGTTTGTGTCTTTCACTTTAAGTGCCATGTTCCATGTAGATTATTTACCATGTTAGTGTTCTATGCTTGGTAGATTCTGTGTCAGTTGCCCACTAGCTGGTGTTGAAGAACAGGGTTATTTAGAACACAGCGGCACCAGGGGCACGCCCAAAGTCTTTGGGTTCACCTGTTTTAGAATACAGAGACACGGGACTCTTCGTGGTGACGTCAAAGATCGAATTTATTGACTGCAGCCAGTAACAGAAGTCCTAGAAATCATCACGGTATGAGTTCTCAGGAGACTGCTCAATTTTACAAAGCAAGTCATCCCTTTTTATGCCAAAAATCACATTCCAGACAAACACCTAATATTTACGAACTGTCCAATCACATGTATCCACACCAAAAGTATCGCATGACGGTAAAACCCACTTTTCAATTGTCCGGCCCATGACCAATCATCGGACAAACCCAATATTCTTCTTTAGGCAGGCCGAACAAACCCATAATAAAAGAGGCCACGACCCATATCATAAATAGACCATAGAGAAAGAAACAGAAACAGGTAAGAGTAGGATAAGGCATATTTGTGTGTAGTAAAACTTTACGATGTCATGCGCTCTGATCTTAGTCTTGATCGGCTAGCGGGCAAGAACTGGCTCAGCAAGGTCGGCTCCAGGCAACGAGGTCAGTTCACTTCGGGTCATGTAAAAGTCAGCACAAACCCCAGCTAAAGGGCACGGGTCTTAAATACTCAGTCAGTCGCAGTCATCGGCCTATGTGAGGGCAACCACAAAAATGGCTGCCTTACACAAAAAGAAAACTATGGTTCGGAACGGAATCTTCAAATACACTGTGAATTCTTTTGTGTAACATGGCGAAAACACTCGTACTTGCCGAACTCATTAGTTACGGTTCATTGTTACCAAAATCGTAACGGAACCATGACATTTAAAACACGGGTTCAGAATTCACGGAACCTCAGACCCTCCTTTGGCCCTTACATAGGCAATTACTCAGTCTATATCTGAGTTGATGTCAATTTTCATCAGATCACCAAGGTGCTGTTGAAGCATTATCTTGTTTTTCTGTGCATCTCTCGAGACAGGCGGTCTCCTGACACACGTAGTAGCGCAAAACCACATTTGGCAGGACCGCACTGTACACAAAGACAAAATGAGAAAAGAACCGCTAGAGCCGCACCAATGATCATCAGAATCTTCCATCCCCAAACGGATAACAGTCCCCAAAACCATCCAGTTAATGACCAATCTCCTTCGTCCACATGTATAGACTCTGAGATCTTATGTAACCTGGAAATGGCCTCGTATACCGTCGGAGCATTATCTGGGAAGAAAACGCAGCAACTCGATTGGATCACTTTACATACTCCACCTCGATCTGCGAGTATGACGTCTAAAACTATACGATTCTGTAACGTCATAAGGCGATCCGCTTGAAGCTCAGCTGTCAGATTAGTAAGGGCACCGGCAGTTTCGTTTATGGTGGATTCAACCACTCTCGTCAATTGCCGTAAGCCTCTACTGTTAGCCATAGGTCCCCAAAACGGTAAGACACCCTTAAAGAAGTCTCCCACTTCCTGTCCAGCGGTATCTTCCCGATTGAAGACACCTCTAACAACTCTTGTCTTGTGGTAATCTGCAGCGGCAGTATACGTAGGAGGCAACAAGTATCCAACATAACACGTTCCTGAAAAATCAGGGGGCAACCATGTATATGCTCTGTTGTAACAAACAAAATACGTGCCCTTAGCTGCCAAAAACGGCGGGGAAGATTGAGACGTAAAAACATGCGTCTGAGTACAAACACTCTTCCCCAGCTGAGCTTTCGGATTTTTGCCATTACCTTGCAGACAAAAATGACCTCGGTGGGGTACGATCCAAATCGGAGGTGACCTCTTTCATTTCTGCCTTTGACTCAGACTAACACTGTATCCGGTTGTGTTCCATCCAACATAAGCCGATAACTCTTCCTTGGGAATAGTCCTGTACGTATTGATATCTCTGCTCATATTCATAACTCCCTTCACCAAGGCTTGATTACTCAAGTTATCTCTCATGGAATGCAGGGGATAGACTTCCAGGGCATAAATAAACATCGTCTGAAAAGCCCATAACGACCCATTCTGACTAAACGGTAAGATCAGATAGGGAACAACTCTATCTGTAGTATGTGGCATAAGACCACACACCCAACAATTAGTAATGTTCACTACCAACTAATGTTGATGCAGTAGCTGTACAAATGTTTTATGTACAAATTCTGATCTTCTAATCTGCTCGTGTTCGGGTAAGATATGAAAAGAATGCAAAGAAGTAGTAGTAGAAAAGGTCGTAGGTTGGGAAATGGGTGCAGAATTAAATTGAGTAGAAAAAACAATCCAACCCAACAAAGTTAGCGTCATGCTAAAAAACATCAGAATACATGTAATCAGAAAATATTTGCTATGCATTATTCTACATAGTTTCATCTTACAGTTCATTTTCTCAGCAGCTCTCTCGATCTCAAAAAACTCCATCCTCTAACTGGGCTGTTTGCGGCGGTTGGTTTTCTTCTACTAAGGAGTGCGTATGTCAGTCCAGGGAACGCCCTACGACCAACCAGAACCGTCGACCTTGTGTCTACACGGCTGCAATCCCGAGTCTTTACACCGCGACCCTACAGCTGAACCCGGATGGCGGTTGGAAAAAGGAAGAAAAAAAAAGATCAAAACAGTTTCTTGGCTGAGAGAGTGCAGTTCTAAAAACCAAAAAGGAATTATTTGTTCTTTATTAGTCCATTATCTCTAGGTCGTAAATTATAACAGTTTTTACCAAGCTCTGTCTGGTTTTGAAATAACAGTTCAGGCTCGGTGGTATCCAATCTCAAAGATGAAGGCACAGCTGCTTGTAAGACATCATTGTCTTCTTTCTCAGTCCCTCTCCATACCAACTCAGAGTCGCTGAATGGTGTGAACTTCGGAAACCTTTCAGTCTCGGTGTCTGCAATACCTTCGAGGATCCACTGGTCGTACGGCAGAGGTAAAGGTACCCTCTTACAGTGTACGCCGTGGATCCAATTTTTCTTCCCAAAGACTTTTACAGATGTTCTTGTAGACAGCAACACCTGATGAGGGCCTGTCCAGCGGGGCTGGTCGTTCTTGGTCCGTTGAAAATTTTTCACGAGGACCCAGTCACCAGTATTGATGGTGTGACCTGGGTCCACAGAGGCTGCTGGCAGGTTATCGTGAACCTGTTGATGCAAGACACGCAATTTTGCCGTCAGGTCATACAAATAGTCCACCAACACAGGATAGTCAATATCACTAAATTTTGTTGGTCTCGGCACTCCCCACACATTTGCCGTTCGACCAAAAACAATTTCATACGGACTAAGTCCGATTCGGGAATGCACTGTAGTTCTAGCTGAAAAAAAGTGCCAACGGCAAAGCATCGGGCAATTGGAGACCAGAACTCGCCTGAATTTTGGCTATCTTCAGCTTCAGAGTGCCATTGTAACATTCCATTAACCCAGCTAATTGGGGATGATTCGCAGCATGGAATTTCTGTTTTATGCCCAAACCCTCACACACTCTCTTCATGATCTTCCCCACGAACTCACTTCCGTTATCACTCCACACCATCCTTGGCAACCCAAACCTAGGGAAATATTCTCTGAGCAAGACTTTAGTTGTGGACGAGGCAGTATTATCTTTTAGGGGGTATGCCTCTACCCATCTAGAAAAGGCACAAACAACTACAAGGACGTATTTCAAATTGTTGCATCTTTCCATGTGGATAAAATCCTATTGCAGAACCTCGAACGGATACGTTGGGGGCGCAAAGTGACCAGCTGGAGTTGGAGTTCCCTTACCTGGATTATACATCAAACACACCATACAATTCTTGACCACATTCTCCGTACATTTGGGAATCCCACCATTCTCCCACACTGGAGCCAACAATTTACAAATTCCTTTCGCACTAATGTGAGACAACCCATGTGCCATCGTAACCACCGCAAGCACATATGCATCCGGCAACATCCATCTTTGGTGTTCTGACAACTCAACCCAACAACCAGTCGAATCCAATCTACCCGTAGTTTCTCTCCACACACTCTTTTCATTTTCAGTAGCTTCAGCCTGGATTGATTTCACACTTGAAATCGTATCTTCACACATTCCAGCTGCACCAATCCATCTCGCAGGGCCTGTAACGTACATTCGACTCATCACATTTCTCGCTGTTTCTTTCGCAACTTCATCCGCAAACGCATTACCACGACCAACATCATCCGTAACCTTCCGGTGAGCACTACACTTCACAATCGCAACTTGCTTTGGCAAAGTAAGTGACTCAAGAAGCTCATTCACCAACTGCCCATGTTGTATCTTAGTCCCATGTGATGTGAGAAATCCTCTTTCTTTCCACAAGCGTCCAAAACTGTGTGCTACACCAAACGCGTGCTGACTATCGGTATACACATTCACTCTCTTTCCCTCAGATAAAATACACACTCTCGTTAATGCAATCAATTCTACTGCTTGCGCCGAATTACACCTTACTCATGCAGTTTCAACAATCGTACATAATGTTGTCACGGCATATGCCACAGTCGTATCGCCATTTGGGAGCTTGTAGCATGACCCATCAACCCATAGCGTACCATCAGGATCCGAAAGAGGAGTATCTTTCAAATCAACTCTACCCTTCGTTTCCTCCTCAGTCCTAAGAAAACAATCATGCTGTTCCTGACCACCTATGTCCACAGAAATGGGCAACAATGTCACAGGATTCTATATATTACACCGCTTGATGTGCACATGACTAGCCAAAAGCGTCAACTCATAGCCCGACAACCTCGCACTAGTAAGGTGCTGAGTCTTGGTTCTATTTAATAAAGTATCCACTGTATGTGGAACCATCACGACCAACGTGTTATCCATCACCAATCCAGCAGACTGTCAGATAGAAACAACCGCTGCCGCTGTAGCTCTTAAGCAACTTGGCAACGCTCTAGCTAGCGGATCTAAAGTGGACGTGAAATACGCACATGGACGCTGCTTATCACCGACTTGTTGAGTCAAAACTGACAATGCACAACCCTCTCTCTCGTGGACATAGAGTGTAAAAGGCTTACTGTAATCAGGAGTACCCAACACTGGAGCAGAACACAACGCATCACGCAACTCAGAAAAACTTTTCTGACAATCGTCAGACCAAGGAAGAGGGTTCGGTATATCCTTACAAGTCAATGCCAACAGAGGTTTTGCCAACAAAGAAAAGTTCGGAATCCACTGTCTACAATACTACGTGATACCCAGAAAATCACGTACCTCTCTCTGCGTACTTGGCACAGTCATTTTAGCAATCGCTTGAATTCGATCTGGGGTCAACCTTCTTCCCTCCATCGACAAGAGATGACCTAAGTAGGTCACCTTTTGGCAACAATACTGCAACTTGGAAGGTGAGACTTTATGATGCAAGTCAGACAAATGTCGTAACAAAGAAAGAGTAGCTTCTTTGAAAGTTTCCTCATCATCAACAGTCACTAATAAATCGTCAACATACTGAATAAGAGCAGTACCAGCAGGCAACAAAAGAGTATCAAGCTGAGTTTTCAAAGCCTGGCTATAAATGGAAGGACTTTCGCAATAGCCTTGAGGAGCGCGCTTAAACCGGAAGCTTCAGCCTCCTAAAGAGAAGCCAAAATATCTCTAATCTCCTCGGCAATTGGAATACTGAAGAAAGCATTCTTCAGATCTATAACCGAAAACCAGGCAGCTGAAGCAGGAATCATAGTCAGCAAAGCAGTAATGTCTGGAACAACAGGAAACTGTGGCACAACAATCTTATTAACCTCACGAAGGTCGATCACAAACCTGTAGACAGGTGGCTGAGAATAGTCAGTGCGCTTCAGGACAGGCAAAACGGGACTGTTACACACATTACCTCTCGTTTCTTCAATCACACCTTTCTCAATCAAATCATAAATGATTGCTAAAAGCGCTCTTTCACCATCGCTAGAAATCCTACATTGGGGAATGCGTGGCAATTTAACATTCGCTTTAGGCGTTACAACATAAGGTGGAATCTCCAAAAGACCCACATCATTAGGACCAGTAGCCCAAAGAGTATCAGGGAGAGAACGCAATTCCGGTGGAAGCCTATCTTTAGACAAATACATCGGAGAGATCACTTTCGTACCCAATGTAAGCTGTACTCCCGAAGGAGAACAATGCAATGTCGCATTCAACCTTTTCAACAAATCCAAACCCAACAAATTCTCACCACAACCTGTCGTTAAAATGAGAGGTGCTTCCAATTCACAAGGCCCTATAGAAAGAGACAAGGGACTAGAAACTGGATTACGAACTGGGGCGCCAGAGAATCCTACCGAAACATTCGTTAAGCCAGACAAAGGTGCCCCAGGGAGTTTAGAGTGCATGATAGAACTCTTCTCTACATCGGTATCCAAAAGAAAAGGCGCTACCACACCTGATGTAACTACTGCAACATAAGGCCCACTCTGATCTACTGGAACCGACACTACTCCCTCTCTTTGTCCATGGCTGTCCTAACAATCATTATAGTCAGCATTCTCACTCTCAACATAATAGTCATCAGCATAGTACTGAGTCGACTGACCAGACGAAATTTTCTGTTGATCAAAACAATTCATAGAATTCTGTGGGGGAAAGGAACGTTCGTTCTGAGGAAACGCACCACGTCCTCTACCCCTAAACACTTGCTGGAAACCACCACGACCTCTTGGGGGCGGCATACCACTCGCGCGCTGTCGTAAAACAGGGCACTCATTTTTATAATGACCTTCCTCCCTAAAATACGCACACTGATTCAAGCCCAAAGGTGGTCTTGGAGGAAAATACCCAGCATTCTGTTGCGGTCTCTGAAACGATGGAGGTTGCTGAAACTGTGGGCGTTGCTGTGATTCTTGCTGATTCGAGCGAGGCGGATACGCCTGCTGCAAAAGAACCTTTGTCTTTAAGTCCTTTGTCTTTTTCTCTACTCTTTCTTTCTCGTCCTTATCCCTATTGTCGTAGTACTGTGCAGTCGCCAATATCTGGGCCGAAGAGGAAACAGCCCAAGAACTCTCAGAATCTTTCAACTTATTACACAGTTCAGGAAGTAAGTTAAAGACAAACTTATCTACGAACAATCTTTGTCCACCTTCCGTACTCATATCTTGACCACTATGATCTATAAATGTCTCTTCAAACCTAGTGAAGAAATCAGATACACTTTCGTACTTCTTCTGCTTACATGCTGCTAACTTGTCCCAATTTACTCGTAACGCTGGCATCATCGTTTTCATAAGATCTATAATTCTGCCAGGTAGATCTGCCACTAGAGGCTCAGGCTTAGAACCACCAACTTGTCTAGCATCCCCAGCAGCAATATTGACCCATGAGTCACCTAATTCAATCGCATGATCCTCATGACGAATCTTTGCCCATAGAGGTTGAGGTACTACGTTACCGAACAGCATATCTATGTCGGCTAAATTCATGATGCAAGCGTCAACTGTCTGGGACATTTCTTTGTAATAGCCAGCTGGATTCTTACGGGGATCAGGTAAAGACTGTTTAAGGGCAAAAACTTCTACTCTCTTCCATGGCACATGTACCCATACTTTCTGAAAATGAGGCAGAACAGGCGGAGCAGCGGCTGCGTCCCCTTCTCTCCAAACTGGGGGAACCTCTCTCATTGGATATTGTCGTACCTTTCTCCTAACTGCGGAATCAGGCTCAAACAGTCGCTGAGAAGGGAAATCGCTCCTAAACGCAAGTACCATCGCAACTGCTTCCTCGATTCCGGGACCCACTATCGTCCCTTTCGCAAACTCAGACTGGACATTTAGCAACTCTACCGGGACTGAACCCAAATCATTATCTGCCCATTCCTCACGGAGGAAAGTACACATTACATCAAACACATATCTTTGCTTGGGTGCTTCCCACTGCAGGAAGACATCCATAATTGACTCTAAATTATACCTCGAAACATTCTAAATCCACCTGCGAACCAGGAGATCCAACACTGTCCGCTCTTCGGGACTAGGTAACTGACTACGCAGTTGTTTACGTGCAGAAACGGGGGTCATACTCGACGACCCAAAGAAAGGAGACAAAAGACCAGTAACAGTTTCGGCCATCCGTTGTCGAGCAGAAGGAGAAGCCGTCATAAGGACAGGAGACAAAGTATTTTGAGGCAAAGTAGCAGAAATCAAAGGTAAAGGAGAGTAAGGCAAAGAAGGTCCAGGCAAAACTGATAGCAAAGTTTGCGGCCTCAGAGGAGGCGGGCCGTAGGAGGAAGGACCAGCTGAAGATGAGCCAGTGGTTGAGCAGGACCAGGAGGTGGAACAAATGGAGGTGGAGGAGGTGCCGTAGCGTTCTGTGCATAAGGGAGTGGTAATCTCAATAGATGTGACATTAAAGGGTCCTTTTCAGGGTCCTTTGTCGCCTTCTCAAGAAGAGGTGGCAATGCTGGATTAATTTATTAATAGCCATATTATGTTGCCTATCTGATACCTCAATTGCTTTATCTTCTTCGTCTACTTTAAACTGCTTGGCAGCTTGCATTATCGACAACCCCTTTTCTCTCTTATCTCTTTAGCTTGTTTGATTTCTAGTTGTCTGGCTTCTTTACGCCAAAGGCGAAAGGAGTCAAACGTTGCTGGCCGGGCTTTCTTTCTAAACAATTTAGTTTCCAAATTATCTAAAATCTCAGTATCAAAACTACCATATTGGGGCCATCGTAAAACCCCATCTTTCCTAGTATAGCGGACCCACACTTCATTGAACGTAATGGGGCCCACGCCGTGTTTAGAATAGAGTTCATAAGTCGGTGTTCCAACTGGAGGTATCGGACATGAATCCTCCAATCGGGAATCCCTGTTACAACCACAACAGAATATCCTTCTAATTTTGCTAAGACTAGGCATCTTCGCTCACTAATCTAGCTTCAAACTTCAAGGGATTATCTACAACGATAGTCTCGCAAATATACGAGTCCCACGGCTTTGGAAATTGCAATACCCAAATCAAAGACCCAAAAACTAAGTATTCAAAGAACCAAAAAACAAAGAACTGGGAGCGACCCACGTATACTTAACTAAGGTATCAGTCACGTCACCAGAAGACCCGTTCATTGTCTCGCCTTACAAAGCTGCAGAAAGGGGGGTCCAAGACAGGGCGGCAGTCAGGGCAGCGGTCCTTCGTAGCCGTCTAGAAAGCGGGAAACCTCGCAGCAAAGACCTTCAGTTCACGTTCGACATACCGGAGTCGATGGAGTGGGGGCCCTTCTTCCGGAATTTCCTCACGAAGCTCCTCACTATCTTCAGGCTTGGACCGTTACCACTTGATGTCGCCCCGCGTTGGACGCCAACTGAAGAACCGGGTTATTTAGAACCCAGCGGCGCCAGGGGCACGCCCAAAGTCTTCGGGTTCACCTGTCAGAATACAGAGACACAGGACTCTTCGTGGTGACGTCAAAGATCGAATTTATTAACTGCAGCCAGTAACAGAAGTCCTAGAAATCATCACGGTATGAGATCTCAGGAGACTGCTCAATTTTACAAAGCAAGTCATCCCTTTTTATGCCAAAAATCACATTCCAGACAAACACCTAATATTTACAAACTGTCCAATCACATATATCCACACCAAAAGTATCGCATGACGGTAAAACCCACTTTTCAATTGTCCGGCCCATGATCAATCATCGGACAAACCCAACATTCTTCTTTAGGCAGGCCGAACGAACCCATAATAAAAGAGGCCACGACCCCTATCATAAATAGACCATAAAGAAAGAAACAGAAACAGGTAAGAGTAGGATAAGGCATATTTGTGTGTAGTAAAACTTTACGATGTCCTGCGCTCTGATCTTAGTCTTGATCGGCTAGCGGGCAAGAACTGGCTCAGCAAGGTCGGCTTCAGGCAACGAGGTCAGTTCACTTCGGGTCATGTAAAAGTCAGCACAAACCCCAGCTAAAGGGCACGGGTCTTAAAGACTCAGTCAGCCGCAGTCATCGGCCTATGTGAGGGCAACCACAAAAATGGCTGCCTTACACAAAATGAAAACTATGGTTCGGAACGGAATCTTCAAATACACTGTGAATTCTTGTGTGTAACATGGCGAAAACACTCGTACTTGCCGAACTCATTAGTTACGATTCATTGTTACCAAAATCGTAACGGAACCATGACATTTAAAACACGGGTTCAGAATTCACGGAACCTCAGGCTCTCCTTTTGCCCTTACATAGGCAATTACTCAGTCTATATCTGAGTCAATGTCAATTTTCATCAGATCACCGAGGTGCTGTTGAAGCATTATCATGTTTCTCTGTGCATCTCTCGAGACAGGCGGTCTCCTGACACACGTAGTAGCGCAAAGGCCACATATGGCAGGACCGCACTGTACACAAAGATAACATGAAAAAAGAACCGCTAGAGCCGCACCAATGATCATCAGAATCTTCCATACCCAAACAGATAACAGTCCCCAAAACCATCCAGTTAACGACCAATCTCCTTTGTCCACATGTATAGACTCGGAGATCTTATGTAACCTGGAAATGGCCTCGTATACCGTCGGAGCATTATCTGGGATAAAAACGCAGCAACTCGATTTGGTCACTTTACATACTCCACCTCGATCTGCGAGTATGATGTCTAAAACCATACGATTCTGTAACGTCATAAGGCGATCCGCTTGAAGCTCAGCTGTCAGATTACTAAGGGCACCGGCAGTTTCGTTTATGGTGGATTCAACCACTCTCGTCAATTGCCGTAAGCCTCTACTGTTAGCCATAGATCCCCAAACGGTAAGAAACCCTTAAAGAAGTCTCCCACTTCCTGTCCAGCGGTATCTTCCCGATTGAAGACACCTCTAACAACTCTTGTCTTGTGGTAATCTGCAGCAGCAGTATACGTAGGAGGCAACATAACACGTTCCTGAAAAATCAGGGGGCAACCATGTATATGCTCTGTTGTAACAAACAAAATACGTGCCCTTAGCTGCCAAAAACGGCGGGGAAGATTGAGACGTAAAAACATACGTCTGACTACAAACACTCTTCCCCAGCTGAGCTTTCGGGTTTTTGCCATTACCTTGCAGACAAAAATGACCTCGGTGGGGTACGATCCAAATCGGAGGTGACCTCTTTCGTTTCTGCTTTTCACTCAGACTAACACTGTATCCGGTCGTGTTCCATCCAACATAAGCCGATAACTCTTCCTTGGGAATAGTCCTGTACGTATTGATATCTCTGCTCATATTCATAACTCCCTTCACCAAGGCTTGATTACTCAAGTTATCTCTCATGGAATGCAGAGGATAGACTTCCAGGGCATAAATTGAGGAATAGGAATTCAATTAGGCCTTACACGGGGACATAGATTGTAGTTTCTCAAGTTAGTGTTCAGCGTGATGCAACTAATTAACATACTATGTATACTGATATGGCATAAGACACCCTCTTCGTTACACCCTGTCACTTTCGTCCGCAAAATCGTACTCTAACCCTTCCTTGTAAATAGGTTAGCTTCGGGCAACAGGACTGACGCCATTTTAGTTAGCCAACTCGTAGTGCCGTTTGTAAAACTCCATGGCTCTGCCTTTTCCTCTCTCCCCGTTCTCATGAGAAATAGCTTAACACATGTAGCGAGCAGCTGCTTCTGGTTTTGGGCCCCGTCAAGGTTATAGGAGGGGGCCGGCCAGATAAGCACATTCTTGCAGGCGCTGTGCAGACTCTCACCGAAACTACCAAAAGGGAGTCGACCAGCGTGACCTTGCTATACTGAGCTAAGATAGAAGCTTTGTGTGCCATATATGGGCATATCCCTTGCCACCCCCTGTACCAACTTGTACTTTTCCATCTTAGGTAACGGTTGCAAATTGTGATAGTATATATGTGTTGACCTGACAATGTGCCAGCAGTCTCTCTGCGGTCCTCGGGGTGTGAGGTCGTTTGTAGCTCCTCTGGCAGAGTGTTATTTGTTTAATAAATGCTTGAATTTTCTACACTGCCAATCGACTGATTATTGATGAATGATAATTGTGAGTATAATCCTTTGGGGGTTTGTGAAATTTCGGTACTTCAGTTGGCGACTCCGCGTTGGGGATGTCACTCCATATCTGGAAGGTAAAGGGACATTAAGAGGGGTGTTCTCGGTCGGGGGGGTGGACTGACCAAAGAAAAAGGGTTGCTCCACTTTTCCGATCGGGAGAAGCCTCTGCTGCTAGTGGCCCCACGCCGGAGTCCGTGAAACCCAGAAGAACAGATCGATTGGCAGTGGAGAAATTTGCAACCGGACCTGAGTGCACCAGGTGAGTGTTTTGTCTCGTTTCATGTTGGATATCCTTCTGCATTTGGTTTTGAAATTTGGTGGTCGTAGACCATGGAGATCTCGGTATTTGGAAAGGGGGTCTGACGGAGCAGTAGTGAGACTGCACGGGCGGACGCTCCTATTTTGTATTTGATAGAGATATGACTATCACGCCTAAGTGTGACTTGTGAAGAGTTCACACCTGGCCTGATCGCCCTCTGAAATGCTGATGGTCATGCTTGGGTAGCACTCGGACAGATCTGGAGCGGTGCTTGAAAAAGCGGGCTAAGCCAGCATAGTTCGGGAAGTGAACCAAGAAGGCCATTGGATGGTCGGTAGGTCGGTCTGTGGTTGTGAAAAACCTGTGTGGCTATCTCTAGGCAGCCCCTATGGTGAGGCTGTTTTGACCTTTGGTTCTTTGACTTTGGAATATACCGGTTCTCCACAAACGAGAGTCGGCGGGCTCCGTTTTTTTGGGATTTGGGCTAGCATTGGTTCATATTGGTTTGTTTTGTCTGTATTCTATCTGTGTCCTGTCTTCGTTTATTGATATTCTGGAGTATGAATGAGTGATTAAGTGAATAATTGGACATGGCCATGTGTATGAGAGTATTGTAAATAATAACTTGCCCTTTTTCTTCCACAGCTATAATTAGAACATAGCAAAGCAATGCCGTGCTTCAGTAAACTATGTTTTTGCTGTACCAGCCACAATAGCACTAGATTAGATGAAAGTCAGCCAGCCCCTCCGGAAGGCACTCCCAGCCATGACTTATACTGTAAGCACGGGATTGGACCTTTGGTGTTTAATCGTCTATGGCATAAGTACACCAAGGATAATGTAGAATTGCAGTGGCCATTAACAGGATCCTTCGATGAGAAAAAGATCAATTATTTGCAGGAACGTCTGTTTGCGAAACGCAGCAGACAGTCCATGATACCCTGAGGACATGGCAGAAAGAGGCCACCCGTAGGAGAGTGAGGGCCGAGAAATTAGTAAAAATAAAGCAAGGACAGACCATTACCCAGAAAGCAATTGAGCATGACAAAAACCAGAACGAACAGAACATCGAGTACCTAGATAGACAATTTCGGCTGGAGGTAGATAAGAGTTATGTTGTCCGCAAAGAAGCCGAAGATGAGATAGAAGACCTGTTAGACATTCGCCCCCCTCCGCCATATGCTCCACATCGTATATATCCAGCGGTGCCTCTTACGGTGCCCACAGCCCCTGTAGCGTCGGCTCAAAATGGTGCCCCGCCCCGGGCTCCCACTGATGTGCCGGGCACCGTTGCTTCCTCTGCTAGGAATTTAGCTACCCTGATCCCAGACACACGCCACCCCTTGGGGGCGGCAGGTTTCTCCCCAACGATATTAACCATGCCTAGCCCCGTAGGAACTTCCCAGTCAGCTAGCACGACCCCCGAGTGCAGGAGTCGAGCTCCGATTGGGGATCCAGAAGGCTCGCACATTAAACGGTTATTTACGAGAGGGTCTGTAGGCTATGGAGAAAAAGAAGCCATAGCTGACCAAGCAGTTAGATGGATGTACAAAGACATATACACCTTACCGGATATATGGAGTACTATGAAAGATTTTGAGCCAGTGATGCAACAGATTGCCCTGCGACACATGTCCCGATTTCTTATTGAAATCTGGGAACAGTGTTTTGGGGAAAGAGGATTAGCCCCACAAATTCTATATGACATTAAAGATCGCGCACATAGATCCGAATTGAGCCCCGAAAAAGTTTATAAGAATGTTGACACTCTGGTGGGTTATCGAGGCGGACTGTTCTCGCGGTTCCCTGAATTGGGTTCTCAACACCCAATGAGGGAGGTGCACCCAATTTATCATCCCGAGATCACCGAGCTGCGCAATGATCAGAATGTAATAACACGGGACAGAGTAGAAGCCAGGTTTCAAGAACAATGGGTATACACCCCATGGAAACGGAGTGAAGTGTTGGCCTTAAAAGCACAACTTCCTGACCCCCGCAAGAATCCCACTGCCTATTATAAGGAATTAACAGAGGCAGCGTCTTCCGCTGTCATGACTCTAGCAGATGTTGAGTTGTTTTTCGGGTTGTTGGTTCCTGTAGATATATGGCGGCAAGTCCACGATACTCCCCACGCGGCCGAGTTGGGGGGTACCTGGGAGGAGCTTAAGGATTGGGATCAAGATGTAAACCGGGGGATAAGCCGAAGGAGGAGATAATTGCTTTACCAGCAAAAATTATAGTTTATATGCATACCTTGATTCCTCCGCGAAAGGTGGATTGGGAAAAACTGACCGCTTGCAGGCAAAAGAAAGATGAAAGTGTCTCCGATTTCTTTACCAGATTCGAAGGAACTTTCATCGATTTTAGTGGTCAGGACCTCGCTAGTGAGGGGGGAATACGATTGTTTGTGAATAGATTTGTAACGAATCTGATGCCTGAGATTTCGACCCGACTGCAAGCTGCCAAAAGTACGTGGACTATGTCCTCCCCTTCTATCATATTAAGCATGGCACAATATTACGAACATAGGGAAAACGAGAGTAAGGATAAAGTTGAAAAGAAGGCTAATGACCTCAAAACTAGAGTACTGTTACAGCAAGTCATGAGGGGTCGAGGAACAGGGAGAGGAGCCAGAGGGCCCGTCTCCAGCGGGCCGGTCTCCAGAGGAGGAGAAGGGGGTCAGCTCTCCCGATGGGGACCCAATCAGTGCGCATATTGCCGACAGGAAGGCCATTGGAGAGATCAGTGTCCGCTGCTATTAGAGCAGAACGGAGCTGTCCGAGGAAGGGGTCGAGGACGAGGCGGGCCAGACCGTAATGATATGCGTAGGAAAGGAGCAGTGCAGGGAGAACACGGGTGAAACCATTTCGATAAAGCACAAGGCACAGGTAAGCAATACTACAATGAAGATTATGGTTACGAAGATCAGGATAAATTCGGAGACGTATCGGACAGCCAAGGACAGAGTGGGGGCCAAGTGTCAATACCGGTCAATCAGCAAGGACCCTATGTGACAGGGGAGTTGATGGGGACCACCGATAAGTTCTTGATTGACACAGGAGCAATGAATAGTTCGGTTGCTCGCTCATTAGTCCCAGGGGCTGCTCTGTCCGGGCAAAATAACGTTTCAGTGGGATTTTCAGGAGTTCCTGTAATCAGCCCCATCTCTCAGCCTCTCCCCTTCACGATTGGCCCGTTCACCATGGAGTCTCCATTCCTTTTAACTTCCAGTTGTGGAAAGAATCTTTTGGGTTTGGATATGCTAAAAAGATTGAACGCTAAAATACATTGCTCTCCTGATGGTGTTTATTTAACTATTCAAAATCCCGATGTAAGTACGAGGCAGTGTTTTGCTAAAAATGACCCTTTACCGCCTGAATTTGCGGGCATGCCGCCCAGTTTGTGGGCGACAGGAGATACGGATGTCGGTAAACTGGATATCCCTCCTGTCTGCATTACATTAAAATCCGGTGCTAGGTTGCCCCGCATACCGCAATACAAGATCTCCCCAGCGGGAGAGCGAGCTTTGCTTTCTACAATACAAGATTCGATTGATAAAGGGGTGGTTGTAGAAACTGCATCGAAAATCTGTAATAGCCCTATCCTGCCTATTTTAAAAAAAGCTCCTGAGACAGGGACCTCTGAAAATGTTGATGTCTATCGTTTTGTGATTGATTTACGAGAAGTTAATAAAATAGTGGTGCCCCAATTCCCGGTGGTTTCGGACATCACTACAATCCTTACTATGATACCTCCCACTGCTAAGTATTTCTCTGTCATTGATCTGAAGAATGCCTTCTTCAGTATCCCTATCCATCCTGATAGCAGGCAGGTCTCCGGCTTCTCATTATCTGGCCGAAGCTTCAGATTCTGTTGCGCTCCTCAAGGTTATACCGAAAGTCCTAGCATCTATAGCCAAGCCCTTAAGGCGGTCTTGGATGACCTGTCCTTGCCAGATGGTAGCGTGCTCTTGCAATACGTTGACGATTTATTAATAGCGTCTGACACTGAAGAGGGTTGTAAAGAAGCCACGGTTAAATTGTTGCACCATCTGGCAGACAGAGGTAATAAGTTTTCCCTGTCCAAGTTCCAATATTGTCGACAGGAAGTGACCTACCTAGGCCACTTACTATCGAAGGAGGGTAGACGTCTATCACCTGAACGAATTACTACCATTTCTAACATGACTGTACCTTGTACGCAACGTGCAGTCCGTGCTTTTCTTGGCATTACCTCTTATTGTCGTCAATGGATCCCTAATTTTTCTCTTCTTGCTAAACCTTTGTTACACTTAACCACTAAAGATGTGCATGAACCCCTCCCTTGGACCGATGAATGTCAATCTGCTTTTGTTTCTCTGAAAAATGCTCTGTGTTCTGCACCTGTCTTTGGCACTCCTGATTAGCGTAAACCTTTTGTACTATATGTGCACGAGGTCGACGGTTGCTCGCTTTCAGTGTTGACACAGGGTTTTGGTGGTAAGCAAAGACCGTGTGCTTATTTTTCGGCCACATTGGATAACGTGGCCAGAGCACTTCCCAGTTGCCTGGGGGCCACTGCGGCTGTGGCGGCGGCCATCAGGCAATCAGAAGGGCTTGTTCTAAATTCTAATTTGACCGTGATGGTGCCGCATGCTGTGGATGCATTATTAAACAAAACAAAAACACAGCATCTGACAAGCGCACGCCTCACGGGTTATGAATTGACTTTGTTTGCCCCACATGTGACCATTAAGCGTTGTGCCACATTGAATCCGGCTACACTGTTACCCCTCCCTTTGGGGGAACAGGCGAATGATGTCCATGATTGTATCTTCAGGACAGAAGAGGAAACGAAGGGAAGAATCGATCTCACAGACATTCCCTTATCTGACCCCCAAGGGGAATTGTATGTGGACGGTTCTTGTTTCAAATTAGCAGATGGCACAACGACAGCTGCATATGCGATTACCACCCTTAAAGACAGTAGTTGAAACATTCCGAATACCCCATCGATCAGCCCAAGCTGCTGAGTTAATGTCTTTACTACGAGCCTGTGAGTTAAGTGAGGGATTAGAGGTCAACATATTCACGGACAGCCAATACGCCTTTGGTGTGGCCCATAGTTTTGGGAGGTTATGGAGGGAGCGGGGGTTTCTCACCTCACATGGTCAGAAAATACAGAATGGACCCTTGGTGTTACGATTACTTGCAGCCTTGACTCTCCCCAAGAAAGTAGCAATTTTTAAATGCAGTGCACATAAAACAGTGGTGGATGAAGTGGGAGAAGGTAATGCTTTTTCAGATCAGGTAGCTAAACAAACAGCCCACTCGATGGTGTCCTCTATGTATGTAAACTCCTCTGCAAGATGGGTGGGGGAGTCCGACTTGTTTGATAATACTATTGAAAGTGTGCGAGAAATTCAGAAAGAAGCAACCGCAGTGGAGTTAGACAGATGGGAGCAGGAGGTAGGAAGATTGGACGAAAATAACTGTTGGGTGGATTTGACAGACAAGCAGCGATGGTTGCTGCCCAATGCTATGGTACAGGCTGTTGTCACTATGGCCCACGGACCAGCTCATGTTGGAGATAAAGGCATTTGTGCCTTGTTGGATCCGGTTTGGAATAACCCCAATATACAGAGAACAGCTGTACCTCTTGTCCAATATTGCATGGTTTGCCTACAACATAACCCGGGGAAAGGAGAGCCTGTTTTGAGTGGGAATTTTGCACCCCCGACATTGCCATTTGAGGTACTCCAGATGGACTACATCCATATGGAGCGCGTCAATAACTTGAAATATGTACTGGTGGGGGTATGTGCCTTCAGCAAATGGGTTGAGGCGTACCCTACGAAAGAAAATACTGCCCTAGCCACCGCAAAAGCCCTTATAAAGGAGTTTATCCCACGCTTCAGATTGCCTCGCTTGATCTGGTCCGATAACGGCGGCCATTTCCATGGGGCCCTTGTGCAATGTATATGCAACGGGCTTCAGATAAAACAAAAGTTCCATGCAGCTAGACACCCCCAGTCAGCAGGACTAGTCGAAAAATATAATGGGATATTGAAATTAAAGATGACAAAAATTCAAGAGAGCACTGGTTTAAAATGGCCTGACACCCTCCCATTAGCTCTTATGTCCCTACGGGTCACCCCTCATTCACACTCTGGCTTGTCTCCATATGAGATAGTCTTTGGGCGTCCCGCTAATGTGTGGGGCGTGCCTAGGCCGAGATCGTTTACTGATGAATACCCTATGTTGATCGATTACCTGTATACTCTGACTAAAGATCTTCCTTCTATTCATCAGAAGGTAGCGTCTGTACTGCAACTTCTGCCAGAGGGCCCCGGACATCGCTTGGAACCCGGCCAGTGGGTGTTGGTAAAGAAATACGATCGGGACACCAGCCTGGCTCCGAGATGGTCTAAGCCACATCAGATACTCCTGGCCACGTGGACGGCGGTGAAAGTGGATGGAAAACGGCACTGGATCCATGTGTCGCATCTAAAAAGAATCCCTCTTCCACTCCCTTACGACCAGCGACACCCTGAGGGAATCCTGACTCAGGAGGGCGAGAGAGCTGTTGCATTTGTACCATTCTCCGATGCTTGTGAAATCAGAGCTGAAGGAGAGATAGGGCCAGACGGGGCAGTCCCTGGAGAATCGGCAATTGCCCCTGGCCCTGTCCATGTTGATTTGGTTGGCGGCGGTTCTGATGAAGGTATTGCACCTTCCCCTTTGTTGTTCCCTGATCAGGAAGTGCCCGTTCATGTCCGTTACAACCTGCGGCCAAGAAAACATCTCAGTACCTCAGATGACACTGTTAGGAGATAAGGAAAGACTCGGATAAAAGTAGGGCTTGCTAGATTCTAATCTGTGGTACTGAGCGAGACACTGGACTGAACTCGTTGAGAGCTGGAATATTGATATTATGCTCTGTTCAGAAAGAAAGACTCTGTTCTTGTCGATGGCCAGGTTGTTTGAGTGAAAATTCGTTTCAGAAAGATCTGCATCGTGGGACGTCATTGGATGTGTACGTTGATTAAAAGTCTGCCTGTGAGGCTTTGAAGGACACAGGTGAGGAAAAACAGCCCAAATTACAACCGATGCCCAGGCTGCTGGCACAAGACGCCTCTTAGTTCCCATTTTGGTCAGTTACCAAATAAAGAGACGGGCGCTGGAAGCGGGAATGCAAGAACAGATTTTTATTTCTCATGAGGAGAGCCTGTCATTTCGGACACGCACGCAATGTCTTCAAGAGGTGCTCTAACCGCATCTCTGAGGCCTGGCCTCTTATACACAGTTTTATGGCTTTATTACATTTGTGACATCCGTGGAATTGCTTTGAAGTACGGAAAAGGCATCTTCGGAATCCCCGGTTCAGGCCCGTTCCCACACACATCTACAGTAGAGTTCCCACCCCAATCTCAGCATGTGGTGGTTGTCGCGCAGCTGGACATTCCGCTGGGAACGGGAAAGTGGGTGATCGGTCGGATCTGGAGGTGTGAGGGTATTGATTAACCACCGCTCCTTTGATGTGAGGCGAGGTCCTACTGTAGGGGGCAATAAACTGCATCTGTCGGGCTAGGTGATGGCCTGGGATGAGGCTGGACAATCGGGCAGTGAGGAAGGGGTTGTCAGAAAGGGGGTGTTCCATGAATGGGATGAAAGAGCGAGGGGGGGTTCAGCACGGGATATCGCTAGGAGACAGGGTCGCGTTAGAGGTGCGTTTATGGCCCAAGCAGGAGAGAGCAGGGGCTGTCGGGCGCGTGGGAATGCTTGCGAGGCTGGGGAGTGAGGGGGAGAGACGCGCAGGCTATTGGCAGTGGGCAGAGAGGTCATGACACACAAAATGGCTGCCACCTACGTTCGTGATGGGGCCTAAAAGGGACAAGATGGCGTGGCCACTGCTTCGTGATTTTCGCTTTACTTTCAACAGTGGCTGTGGTGAACACAAATGAACGCCGCTTATGTACATATAAATTGTCATTTTCCACAGTCGCCGCTTTTTAACATAAGTTAGTTCATTTCCGTGTTTATCATAACTGACGGGGTGTACATATAGCCATGTGTGGTCAATAAAATAGCGTTTGTCAATACTGGCGGATTGCATATAACCATGTGTAGTCGATGCGATAGACGAGGTGCAATACATATGAATTTACATTTGTTGTGTTATATATACGAGTCTAGAGGTCGGTATACTACTCAGTCGGAGTCAATCAAGGAAATGTTCCGACACATTATGGAACCATGTTCTGACTCTCTCTCCGGCGGTATCAATGTACAGTTAAAAGTGACCGATGAAACATTTTGAAAGCAATACAAAGTGGTTGAGGGAGGAATTCAGTTCAATACAAGCAATTAGTCAGGGGGGGGTAGAAAGTTCAGAAAGGGGAGGGGGGGTCTTCGCCACAGTGTCTTTTTAGCAGCGAGCCATCACTGGTAGGCTCTAGTAGTTCGTTTTCTTCCGTTGGCGCTGTTGAGCACCGGCGGTGGAGCTATAGGTCCAGCTCGGATCCATCCTTACACGTCGCAGGGTGCGATCTGTCCTCTGCTGTTAGACCACAGTCCTGTTTCATAACTAATCTTTTTAAGGGTGCCTCATGCTGGGCACCTGCATTTCTTTCTCCTTCCGTGTCAAACCCTATTCTACCTAAATGCTGTTCTTCTTCTCTGAGTCAAAATCCATGTGAAAAAAAGGGGGGGGTTGTCGGATAATCGAGGAAAGAGAGGGCGGAGTGGGATCAGATCTTTGAGACAAACCAAGGGAGCAAAGGATAACGAGCAGGCAGGCCCATTAATTGGGCTCAAAGGGGCGGGGACTTCTGGCACGCGTGGGTCAGCAAGCAGAGGGCTTCAAGGCAGCCCTCCATCCTTTCATTTTCCGTGTTTGAGAGTGGTGCCTCGTCCCGCGTCTCGTTGCTCTGCGGCTCCACCTTTGGTCGAGGTCACATGTGCTTCATGATCTGTGGCCAGGCTGTGCGTCACGTCCGGCCCCTCTCCTCCGGTGATTGTGTATCTTTGAATGGATACAAAACAAGCTTTAGAGAACTGGCAGGAGAAGACATTTATACATTTCAATTCCTCCCCCAACCTTAAGTAGTTTGGGATACGTTCATCGGTCACGGTCAGAAGTTATCACTATGGAGTATGTATGCGGGCATTTCTACTGAGTTTGTACTAAGTCTATTTGGCGTTCATTCATGACGTATATGGAGAGAAGTCAGACTCCTATCAACTGCGTATTCCATCAAACTCGAAATCGGATCCTTCGGTAGAGACTCGTCTTTCTAACCCGAGCCCTGGCAGTCTTCTATCATCATGAGAGAGGGACAGAGGCTAAACATTCTTTTCTCGGGGAGCAACGGTTAATCAGGGTCATCAGTTATACTTCGGGATATGGAGCTGGGGTCAATCGGGAGAAACGAGGACGCTTTGGACATCCGTACTTGGGTGCAGAGAGGTGGGGCAATCTGGGCATTGGGGATTGTGTTTCTAACGAACTGAGAACAGAAGGCCACTGACATATAGTCCCCCTATAAAAAGGCCAGATTAGGGGACATCAGTCGTCTTACCTGTCCTTTCCTTCTTAGCCAATTCAAGTTCCATCATTTTACAGAAAGGAGAGGTAGTAATATGGCAAATTACAATTGTTTTAGTTTCTGTCAATTTTGCCGAACACCTTTGTGTTCAAAAACCAATTAGGCTTGTGCCGGCGGGGCACAACGTTACCACACAAAGGAAGAGGGAACAGGGGGACCCTCAGAGAGAGAGTCGTCCGCATTTTAAATGAACTATTCGGTAAACGTACGACATGGAGAGAGAGAGAGAAAGAGAGAGAGAGAAACGTGTACAATAATAGGCCATTTAGTGCGCACACAACACAGAACAGCAGGGGTCAAGTTATATAGAAACACAGGCTGAGGGACGACGTAGATCCATACATTACGTACACATGAATTCAGGCGGGGGGGAATAGTACATGTATTATATACAAAAATCCAAGACAAAACATAGAACAGTACTTGGCCAAAAAGATTTCTTCCTGCATGCTGCACATCCTTAGTATCCTACTTAATTCATCTGGCTGCCTTTGCTGGTGGCCTCGGTTGCAAGTCCTTACACCTTTGTCAATTGTTCGGGAACTAACCTGGTCGGGCTAATACTCACGGTGGGATCTTCGAATCATTTTTTTAGCGAATGGGTATCCAGGCTGAGGCAACGGAGGGTGTCAGTCGGGAGAACAATGGGGCAGCTTTGAGTTTCATGTCTATGAGGGTGCAAGAAGGAGGTGGTAAATCTTAAACATTGACAATATTCCTAGTCTTCCAGGAGGAGGGTACTTGGGTAAACCTCACCCCGGAATATTCCTGAACCTTTCCCTATTTAGTTACCGTATGAATTTACTCATGGGTGCACGTCATTCTTGGTTGCATTATTTGGGGTGCCGGTTGGAGTCATATTTTGTCATACTGCAATAACCCGTCAAGTTTCTGCTTCAGGCCACCCTCCCAGTCGCTGGGTTGAGAGAGAGAGAGAGCCGTTTCTAAGTAAGGGAGTGCTATATCTTTATTTGTTCGTCGTGTATAGGCACCATGTTCAGGCCCCTTTTCCCCATTCCATCGGCCGTTCGATCATCCCTTAAGTCATACATAAAACATTTCTCTTATCAATCCAAACGTGTGCAACGTGTATTCAGTCGAGCTATACACATCAGGGCATACACGCGTGCATTCATATCACACAAATTCGTCACATTCTCAGGGGCAGTCCCCATAGATACTATACAATTTATCCGCGCGGAACCATGGCGTGTTGCTTAGGTCTTCTCCATACTTTAGTCGACGTTCCGATGTGACCTGCAGAAAGAAGGGAAAAAGAAGGGGTGGGGGCAGCGTTTTAAAACACATCAGCGCGCATAAACCCGAAAATGCTTTTACTTACCACATACTCGACCTATCTCCGCGGGATGCAGTCCCTTTCATCTCGGCGTTTAAGCCCAGAGGGACCGGTAGTGCGGGAGAGATAATCATTGATGGACTGTGTATTGCATAGATCGCCCAAGTGTGGTATTACGGATCGTGTGTAGGGAAGGGTCAAAACAAAGGGCAGTCAGTGTAAAGTGGGGGGTGAACTTGTGCTCTCCTTCGAGGAGGAGGGATGGTCTACAGTGGTACAGGGTCGTTTTTGTTCATAAGGCACGGAAACTAGAGGGGCTAGGTGGCATTCCTTCGGAGTGGCTTAGGGGTATCTGAAACAACTTCCCTGATACATGTGGCATATAAAGTAAAGGCTAAATACCGGGACCTTTATCGATTGCTTTACGTTGCACAAAATTAAAAATAAAAACTCACATAACAAACCTGGACCATTCACATTTGCAATATTTCTGTGTACTTTGCTTTTTAACCTTTAAGTAATTGAGTTGCTTCATTTCACCTGTATTTTACTTATATCGGAAACAGTGGCCATTTATTCAAAACTTACCAATCTAAGCGCTACAACTATGTTTGCTTTTCACAAAAACCTTTATTTAAAAATGTTGGCGCACAAATACGGGCCTACAACCACGTGGGCCGGCCACGGAGCAGACTGGAACTGTACATGAGGGGATATTTATTTGAGGGAAACGTAACGGAGTCGGTGGTCGTTGATTTCATAAAGGTGCGACAAGTGCAATAAAATCATATCGAAAATTCATTGTGGGCAAGTACCCTAAGTGTCGAAAATTCGAACTTTCAATAATACGGTAATCAATGACGCGTCAGAACTTAATATCAATTCATTGTCCGAATGTTCAATCAGTACCCATCCCCTCCCGCCATGCGCTTCAAAAACTGCATACATATCTCATGATATCAAGGCTGAGCAACCGGAACACAACAGGGAGTTGCGAGTTTCATTTGTACCGGCGCCATTTTGGGTGAGGTCAGGCAGGTCCAAGTATAGTCAAAATGTCTCCACCAACTCGTGGTTGGACCAGAGCCTCTTTCGGCAGTCCAAAAGTTTCGTAAAAGGGCAACAGAAGGGACCGGCGATATGAACCATCAGTCAAAGGGGGTGAGGGAGGCAACAATCTTTCCTACCGGGTCATACTGGTGTTCCTCCTGAACTGATCAAATTGGTAGTCTGCAGGATTTTGGTCATTCAAACTGAGGCTGGTGCCAGCATGAGAGCGCCAACGTCTTGTGGCTACGTCTTGGTCGTTCCGCGGGCAATCATGGCAGTCATTTCCCATCGGGGGGGCCCGCGGGGGTCGGGGGCCCCTGCAGTTCTCGTAGAATCTTCAAAGCTGAGGAGAACGCTTCTGGACGGGGGACTCATTTTCTAGCTGACAAGCGACCAGGCCCAATCCTGCAGAGTCGACCGCCATTTTATGAGTTCCGTGGCAACCGGAAGTCGCTGGATCGCAAGAGCAGACGTACTCCAGCCTGTCGGGCGTGGCGTTGCACCGCAAGAGGGGTGGGCGCAACTCAGCTGGGTGACTGTACCGCAGGAGCGGACGCAACTTCATCTTGGTGAGTGAGGCGCAGGGGTGCAGCGCTGTGTCCCAAGAGTGGGAGGAACTCAGCTGGTTCGGGCGAAGCGCCGTTGTATCGCAACAGTGGACGAGACCCCGCTGGGTGAGCGTGGACGAACCCTTGTCGGGTGAGTGGAGCGTCGCTGCACCGCAAGAGTGGACGAACCCTTGTCGGGTGAGTGGAGCGTTGGGGGTGCAGCTGAGGGGCCTCCACCCGGGGAGGTGGGAGAGGCTCGTCCGCGCCGCCTCTCCCTCCCAGTGTACCCCACGCCATCTCCTGGCGCTGACATTTGTGGTGGCCGGACCAGGCGATGAGAGAGGGGGGGGGTCGGAGGCATAAGCAAGACATCCCCCCCCGTGGCCTGCAAGGCCCCAGAAGAAGAGGATGGGAGGACCAGTACATTCCGGGCCATCCACCCCACGACCTCTCCGGCCGGTGGCGGCCAGCCGGGCCCCGCCCTGCACGTGTCGAGGCCTCGTCTTCCGGATGGGCGTAACCGTGGACCTGTTGCACTTCGGGAGCTTCCGGAATGGGGGTAGGTATCTGCTGACTTGTATCTATCTTATGTCACCGTTATTGGGCGTGGCGGTCGGTGGGACAGACATGTTTGGAGCAGTGAGGGGCGGCGGAGCCTAGCTACCTCGTGGCTGCCATGATGTCAAGCTTGGCTTCTCTCACCACTTTCATGTTTCTTATTGCGGGCTATTTCTAACGTTTCTTATTTCTAGCGAAGTCAAAAAAAAAACTCATCAGTGGCCTACTGATTTTGCTCGATTTCTTTTTCCTTCCTTTTCTAGTGTGTTTCGTGCTAAAGTTTCTGTTAACAGGATACGGTGATTACTTCGTATTTTACATATGTCCTTTTTATTAGGGGCGCCCTCCGGTTGAGCCAGATGATCTACCTCTAATAAATGGTCCGGGTGGAACTAGTTTACCAATCAGTGGGGAGTAGATAGGCATGACAGATTACAACGGGGGACAAAGGTCCGCATTACCTACCGTTCACTACTTGCAAAGACTAGACAGAATATTTCTATTCCACGTTATTTGCAAACAGAGAATACCTCAAAAGAACTATTCCTTGAACAATAAATGTCCAGACAATCAATCAATCAGTGGGGAGAAAAACAGGCATGACGGATTACAACGGGGGACAAAAGTCTGCATTACCTATCCTTCGCTATCTGCAAAGGGAGACAGAATATTCCTATTCTTCTCTGTTTGTAGACAGGGAATATATCAAAAGAGCGATAATCGATAAAAATCGATAACAAACAATCAGTGGGGAGAAAGATAGGCATGACGGATTACAATGGGGGACAAAAGTCTGCATTACCTACCCTTCACTATCTGCAAAGGGAGACAGAATATTCCTATTCTTCCCCGTTTGTAGACAGCGAATGTCTCAAAGAGCAACAGAGCAACCAATCAATCAGTGGGGAGGAAAATAGGCATGACGGATTACAACGGGGGACAAAAGTCCGCATTACCTATCCTTCACTATTTGCAAAGAGAGAGGAACGTTCCTATTCGTCGCTGTTTGCAAACAGAGAATGTCTCAAAGAGAACCAATACTTCAAGTAGCAACCAAGGCTAAATGAACCAATCAATGAACAATACCAGTATTTAACCACTTGGCTGCTAAGGGGTGTGCATGTAGGTCCATTGACTTTCCATTGAAATCAATGGGCCCTACATGACGAGTTACCCTTGTCATTAGCACTGAAGGGGTTAAATACCGATTCCAATATAAACAATCAATCAATCTATCAATCAGATGGATAAAGCCATCCTATCAATCAGACGTAAAGACGTCCTACTTAACCTTACCCGGACCGGACCGTGTGGACAGTTCTTCGCCTGCCCTTTCCAGCGCCCGATCGTTCTCTTACTCCATGTTTTTACCGCAGCATTCCTGTGGGATCCCAGTCAGGACAGTAGGTCGCTTGAGAGAGGCCCGTTCGGAATCGGTGAAGTTCATTCAATCGGCAGCCGGACGAGGGCCCTCTCAAGGCAGGTATACTCCAATCGTTCAGATGTTCACCCCATCGTCTGGACCTCTCTTACCGGACCTTATGTCGCTGATGGGCCCCGCGTTGGGACGCCAATTGATGAAAAACAGCCCAAATTACAACCGATGCCTAGGCTGCTGGCACAAGACGCCTCTTAGTTCCCATTTTGGTCAGTTACCAAATAAAGAGACGGGCGCTGGAAGCGGGAATGCAAGAACAGATTTTTATTTCTCATGAGGAGAGCCTGTCATTTCGGACACGCATGCAATGTCTTCAAGAGGTGCTCTAACCGCATCTCTGAGGCCTGGCCTCTTATACGCAGTTTTATGGCTTTATTACATTTGTGACATCCGTGGTATTGCTTTGAAGTACGGAAAAGGCATCTTCGGAATCCCCGGTTCAGGCCCGTTCCCACACACATCTACAGTAGAGTTCCCACCCCAATCTCAGCATGTGGTGGTTGTCACGCAGCTGGACATTCCGCTGGGAACGGGAAAGTGGGTGATCGGTCGGATCTGGAGGTGTGAGGGTATTGATTAACCACCGCTCCTTTGATGTGAGGCGAGGTCCTACTGTAGGGGGCAATAAACTGCATCTGTCGGGCTAGGTGATGGCATGGGATGAGGCTGGACAATCGGGCAGGGAGGAAGGGGTTGTCAGAAAGGGGGTGTTCCATGAATGGGATGAAAGAGCAAGGGGGGGTTCAGCACGGGATATGGCTCGGAGACAGGGTCGCGTTAGAGGTGCGTTTATGGCCCAAGCAGGAGAGACCGGGGACTGTCGGGGCGCGGGGGAATGCTTGCGAGGCTGGGGAGTGAGGGGGAGAGACGCGCAGGCTATTGCCAGTGGGCAGAGAGGTCATGACACACAAAATGGCTGCCACCTACGTTCGTGATGGGGCCTAAAAGGGACAAGATGGCGTGGCCACTGCTTCGTGATTTTCGCTTTACTTTCAACAGTGGCTGTGGTGAACACAAATGAACGCCGCTTATGTACATATACATTGTCATTTTCCACACAGGGAGAAGAACCCTCTGGCAGGAAGGTTGTTTTGGCCCAGCTTAGTTATTTTGGACTTTTAGCTAGGAATGTACCCTTTTGGTCGTCTTGTATTTGAAGAAGAACTCCATCTTGCTCCTAGGTATTTGCCTTTTTATGAACCAATGTTTTCTACTTGGACCATGCATGTGAAAATAGCTTTTGTAGTTACCATAGCAGTTATTTTAGCCATCTTTATGGGAGTTTTCATGTACTTAGAATATAAACACCCGATGCAATCAATGATGAAGTCGACCGTTGCTCCCCCTGAGCATTTTATGTATACTTTAGCACCTCACAAAGAACGACATCGCCAGACCTATGCGAAAAATGTATTTGTAGAAATGCTGCACCAAACGCACAGCACTACCAACACCACTGACTGCTGGGTTTGTGGACTTCTGCCTTCTGTTGTGCACAATCATGATCTGTTCCTTTCGTTACCTCTCTCCTATTTAGGGAGTTGTGAAGCTTGGTTCAAACTGTTCTCTGCCATGTATAATCATTATATAGAAAATTACAGACAGTACGTTTACACTGAGAAAGACTATAATATGATTCTAGCATACATTAAGGCACATCAGGGTTTTGACCCACAAGGCAATTGGGGGCGGGGACCTATAGATCCTGAGGCTTGTATGAACAGGTATATGGAAGTTCGGAATAGTACTTGGTTGCAGGACGAACTCTATGATTTTAACCAATTTAACTCTACCCAATATTTCCAGCTTTTTGTTGATCGAAATGTTACCAGTGAACGCGTTGTACCCATTCCTATTCTAAATACTTCCTCTGATTTCTGTGTACAGGGCATGGTGCACGTACAAGTTGGTGACAGTGTTTGTAATTACACATATCGTATGAAGATACTCAGCAGTCCACCTCTGTTGACGCCCCCCAATGTGCATTTCGTATGTGGAGAAAATGCTTACACCTGGTTACCCCGTGGTTGGGCTGGGCACTGTTATTTGTCCTTCCTGTACCCGCCTGTATACATAGCACCGTCCGACTATCATAGAACACACCAGTTACACTCCACGAAGGCAGTACTCAACAGGCAACGTAGGCAGCTCATTGCAACCGAAGTTGATCAGACCGATACATCCGTGCAGCAGTTCACGGACTTTAGCAAGGGTTTGGTCCCATTTTGGGGACCGATCTTTAACAGCAGAGAAATACGAAGGTTGTCCAGAATAGTAGAAAATATCATTAACATCACTAATGACATCCTGACCAACCTTACGGTTGAGCTTCAGGCGACCAGACTCGTGGCGCTCCAGAACCGTATGGTTTTAGACGTTATCTTGGCTGATCGAGGCGGAGCATGCCGGGTGATCGGCAGCTCTTGCTGTGTTTACATTCCAGACTCCGCCCCTACTGGTCATTTGGCCATTCAGAAGCTCCATCGCATAGCAGCAGAGATGCATGTCGAAAATGGGTCCTGGTCCCTGTCGGGGTGGTTCTGGTGTCTTCTATGTACTTGGGGTTGGAAGGTACTACTGATTTTAGGTGGAGCAGCAGGCGTCCTTTTCGTCTGCTGTCTCTGTCTACAGTGCGGCTCTGCGTGCTGTTCATATTGTGCCTCTAGATTAACAGCTGCTGTCACCCCTTCTGTGACTCCCACCAAAGCTCAGATGCTCCAGCAAGAGGTCCATGAACTTATGGCAATCGACGAAGATCTCTTCGACGGTTAGTGTCCTCTGTCTTTAGCTTCATCACGCTAAAAGTAGGGTTTGAGGAATAGGAATTCAATTAGGCCTTACACGGGGACATAGATTGTAGTTTCTCAAGTTAGTGTTCAGCGTGATGCAACTAATTAACATACTATGTATACTCATATGGCATAAGACACCCTCTTCGTTACACCCTGTCACTTTCGTCCGCAAAATCGTACTCTAACCCTTCCTTGTAAATAGGTTAGCTTCGGGCAACAGGACTGACGCCATTTTAGTTAGCCAACTCGTAGTGCCGTTTGTAAAACTCCATGGCTCTGCATTTTCCTCTCTCCCCGTTCTCATGAGAAATAGCTTAACACATGTAGCGAGCAGCTGCTTCTGCCTTTGGGCCCCGTCAAGGTTATAGGAGGGGGCCAGCCAGATAAGCACATTCTTGCAGGTGCTATGCCGACTCTCACCGAAACTACCAAAAGGGAGTCGACCAGCGTGACCTTGCTATACTGAGCTAAGATAGAAGCTTTGTGTGCCATATATGGGCATATCCCTTGCCACCTCCTGTACCAACTTGTACTTTTCCATCTTAGGTAACGGTTGCAAATTGTGATAGTATAAATGTGTTGACCTGACAATGTGCCAGCAGTCTCTCTGCGGTCCTCGGGGTGTGAGGTCGTTGGGAGCTCCTCTGACAGAGTATTATTTGTTTAATAAACGCTTGAACTTTCTACACTGCCAATCGACTGATTATTGATGAATGATAATTGTGAGTATAATCCTTTGGGGGTTTGTGAAATTTCGGTACTTCAAAATGAACACCGTCTGAAAAGGCCATAACGACCCATTCTGACTAAACGGTAAGATCAGATAGGGAACAAGTCTATCTGTAGTATGTGGCATAAGACCACACACCCAACAATTAGTAATGTTCATACCAACTGATGTAGATGCAGTAGCTGTACGAATGTGTTATGTACAAATTCTGACCTTCGAATCTGCTCGTGTTCGGGTAAGATATGAAAAGAATGCAAAGAAGTTGTAGTAGGAAAGGTCGTAGGTTGGGAAATGGGTGCAGAAGTCAATTGGGTAGAAAAACCAATCCAACCCACCAAAGTTAACGTCATGCTAAAAAACATCAGAATACATGTAATCAGAAAATATTTGCTATGCATTATTCTACATAGTTTCATCTTAAAGTTCATTTTCTCAGCAGCTCTCTCGATCTCAAAAAACTTCATCCTCTAACTGGGCAGTTCGCGGCGGTTGGTTTTCTTCTGCTAAGGAGTGCGTCTGTCAGTCCAGGGAACGCCATCAGACCAACCAGAACCGTCGACCTTTTGTCTACACGGCTGCAATCCCAAGTCTTTACACCGCGACCCTACAGCTGAACCCGCATGGCGGTTGGAAAAAGGAAAAAAAAGGATCAAAACTGTTTTTTGGCTGAGAGAGTGCAGTTCTAAAATCAAAAAGGAATTATTTGTTCTTTATTAGTCCATTATTTCTAGGTTGTAGATTATAACTGTTTTTACCAAGCTCTGTCTGGTTTTGAAATAACAGTTCAGGCTCGGTGGTGTCCAATCTCAAAGATGAAGTCACAGCTGCTTGTAAGACATCATCGTCTTCAGTCTCAGACCCTCTCCATACCAACTCAGCGTCGCTAAACGGTGTGAACTTTGGCAACCTTTCAGTCTCGGTGTCTGCAATACCTTCGAGGATCCACTGGTCGTACGGCAGAGGTAAAGGTACCCTCTTACAGTGTACGCCGTGGATCCAATTTTTCTTCCCAAAGACTTTTACAGATGTTCTTGTAGACAGCTACACCTGATGAGGGCCTGTCCAGCGGGGCTGGTCGTTCTTGGTCCATTGAAAATTTTTCACGAGAACCCAGTCACCAGTATTGATGGTGTGACCTGGGTCCACAGAGGCTGGTGGCAGGTTATCGTGAACCTGTTGATGCAAGACACGCAATTTAGCCGTCAGGTCATACAAATAGTCCACCAACACAGGATAGTCAATATCACTAAATTTTGTTGGTCTCGGCACTCCCCACACATTTGCCGGTCTACCAAAAACAATTTCATACGGACTAAGTCCGATTCGGGAATGTACTGTAGTTCTAGTTGACAAAAGTGCCAACAGCAAAGCATTGGGCCATTGGAGACCAGAACTCGCCTGAATTTTGGCTAACTTCAGCTTCAATGTGCCATTGTAACATTCCACTAATCCAGCTGATTGGGGATGATTCGCAGCATGGAATTTTTGTTTTATGCCCAAACCCTCACACACTCTCTTCATGATCTTCCCCACGAACTCACTTCCGTTATCACTCCACACCATCCTTGGCAACCCAAACCTAGGGAAATATTCTTTGAGCAAGACTTTAGCTGTGGACGAGGCAGTATTATCTTTTAGGGGGTATGCCTCTACCCATCTAGAAAAGGCACAAACAACTACAAGGACGTATTTCAAATTGTTGCATCTTTCCATGTGGATAAAATCCAATTGCAGAATGTCAAACGGATAAGTCGGAGGCGCAAAGTGACCAGCTGGAGTTGGAGTTCCCTTACCTGGATTATACATCAAACACACCATACAATTCTTTACCACATTTTCCGCACATTTGGGAATCCCACCATTCTCCCACACTGGAGCCAACAACTTACAAATTCCTTTCGCACTAATGTGAGACAACCCATGTGCCATCGTAACCACCGCAAGTACATATGCATCTGGCAACATCCATCTTTGGTGTTCTGATAATTCCACCCAACAACCAGTCGAATCCAATCTACCCGTAGTTTCTCTCCACACACTCTTTTCATTTTCAGTAGCTTCAGCCTGGATTGATTTCACACTCTCAATCGTATCTTCACACATTCCAGCTGCACCAATCCATCTCGCAGGGCCTGCAACGTACATTCGACTCATCACATTTCTCGCTGTTTCTTTCGCAACTTCATCCGCAAACGCATTACCACGACCAACATCATCCGTAACCTTCCGATGAGCACTACACTTCACAATCGCAACTTGCTTCGGCAAAGTAAGTGACTCAAGAAGCTCATTCACCAACTGCCCATGTTGGATCTTAGTCCCATCCGATGTGAGAAATCCTCTTTCTTTCCACAAGCGTCCAAAACTGTGTGCTACACCAAACGCGTACTGACTATCGGTATACACATTCACTCTCTTTCCCTCAGATAAAATACACGCTCTCGTTAATGCAATCAATTCTGCTGCTTGCGCCGAATTATAGCTCACTCGTGCAGTTTCAACAATCGTTCATAAAGTCGTCACGGCATATGCCGCGGTCGTATCGCCATTTGGGAGCTTGTAGCATGATCCATCAACCCATAGCGTACCATCAGGATCCGAAAGAGGAGTATCTTTCAAATCGATTCTCCCCTTCGTTTCCTCCTCCGTCCTAAGAAAACAATCATGCTGTTCCTGACAATTTGTGTCCACAGAAATCGGCAACAATGTCGCTGGATTCAATATATTACACCGCTTGATGTGCACATGACTAGCCATAAGCGTCAACTCATAGCCCGACAATCTCGCACTAGTAAGGTGCTGAGTCTAGGTTCTATTTAACAAAGTATCCACTGCATGTGGAACCACCACAACCAACGTGTTATCCTTCACCAATCCAGCAGACTGTCGGATAGAAACAGCTGCTGCCGCTGTAGCTCTTAAGCAACTTGACAATGCTCTAGCTACCGGATCTAAAGTCGACGAGAAATACGCACATGGACGCTGCTTATCACCGAATTGTTGAGTCAAAACTGACAATGCACAACCCTCTCTCTCGTGGACATAGAGTCTAAAAGGCTTACTGTAGTCAGGAGTACCCAACACTGCAGCAGAACACAACGCATCACGCAACTCAGAAAAACTTTTCTGACAATCGTCAGACCAAGGAAGAGGGTTCGGTATATCCTTACAAGTCAATGCCAACAGAGGTTTTGCCAACAAAGAAAAGTTCGGAATCCACTGTCAACAATATGACGTGATACCCAGAAAAGCACGTACCTCTCTCTGCATACTTGGCACAGTCATTCGAGCAATCGCTTGAATTCGTTCTGGGGTCAACCTTCTTCCCTCCTTCGACAAGAGATGACCTAAGTAGGGCACCTCTTGGCGACAATACTGCAACTTTGAAGGTGACACTTTATGATGCAAGTCAGACAAATGTCGTAACAAAGAAAGAGTAGCTTCTTTACAAGTTTCCTCATCATCAGCAGCCACTAATAGATCGTCAACATACGGAATAAGAGCAGTACCAGCAGGCGACACAAGAGTATCAAGCTGAGTTTTCATAGCCTGGCTATAAATGGAAGGACTTTCGCAATAGCCTTGAGGAGCGCACTTAAACCGGAAGCTTCGGCCTCCTAAAGATAAGCCAAAAATATCTCTACTCTCTTCGGCAATTGGAATACTGAAGAAAGCATTCTTCAGATCTATGACCGAAAACCAGGCAGCTGAAGCAGGAATTATAGTCAGCAAAGCAGTAATGTCCGGAACAACAGGAAACTGTGGCACAACAATCTTATTAACCTCTCGAAGGTCGATCACAAACCTGTAGACAGGTGGCTGAGAAGAGTCAGTGCGCTTCAGGACAGGCAAAACGGGACTGTTACACACATTACCTCTCGTTTCTTCAATCACACCTTTCTCAATTAAATCATACATTATTGCTAAAAGCGCTCTTTCACCATCTCTAGAAATCCTATATTGGGGAATGCGTGGCAATTTAACATTCGCTTTAAGCGTTACAACGTAAGGTGGAATCTCCAAAAGACCCACATCATTAGGACCAGTAGCCCAAAGAGTATCAGGGAGAGAACGCAATTCCGGTGGAAGCCGATCTTTAGACAAATACATCGGAGAGATCACTTTCTTACCCAATGTAAGCTGTACTCCCGAAGGAGAACAATGCAATGTTGCATTCAACCTTTTCAACAAATCCAAACCCAACAAATTCTCACTACAACCTGTCGTTAAAATAAAAGGTGCTTCCAACTCACACGCCCTATAGAAAGAGACAAGGGACTAGAAACTGGGTTACGAACTGGGACGCCAGAAAATCCTACCGAGACATTCGTTAAGCCAGACAAAGGTGCGGCAGGGAGTTTAGAGTGCATGATAGAACTCTTCGCTGCACCGGTATCCAAAAGAAAAGGCGCTACCCCACCTGATGTAACTACTGCAACATAAGGTCCACTCTGATCTACTGGAACCGACACTACTCCCTCTCTTTGTCCATGGCTGTCCTAGCAATCATAATAGTCAGCATTCTCACTCTCAACATAATAGTCATTAGCATAGTACTGAGTCGACTGACCAGACGCAATTTTCTGTTGATCAAAACAATTCATAGAATTTTGTGGGGGAAAGGAACGTTCGTTCTGAGGAAACGCACCACGTCCTCTACCCCTAGACACTTGCTGAAAACCACCACGACCTCTCGGGGCCGGTATACCACTCGCGCGCTGTCGTAAAACAGGACACTCATTTTTATAATGACCTTCCTCCCTACAATACGCACACTGATTCTAGCCCAAAGGTGGTCTTGGAGGAAAATACCCAGCTTTCTGTTGCGGTCTCTGAAACGATGGAGGTTGCTGAAACTGTGGGCGTTGCTGTAACTCTTGTTGATTTGAGCGAGGCGGATACGCCTGCTGTAAAAGAACCTTTGTCTTTAAGTCTTTTGTCTTTTTCTCTACGCTTTATTTCTCGTCCTTATGCCTATTCTCATAGTACTGTGCAGTCGCCAATATCTGGGCCGCCGAGGAAACAGCCCAAGAACTCTGAGAATCTTTCAACTTATTATACAGTTCAGGAAGTAAGTTAAAGACAAACTTTTCTATGAACAATCTTTGTCCACCTTCCGTACTCATATCTTGACCACTATGATCTATAAATGTCTCTTCAAACCTAGTGAAGAAATCAGATACACTTTCGTCCTTCTTCTGCTTACATGCAGCTAACTTGTACCAATTTACTCGTAACGCTGGCATCATCGTTTTCATAAGATCTATAATTCTGCCAGGTAGATCTACCACTAGAGGCTCAGGCTTAGAACCACCAACTTGTCTAGCGTCCGCAGCAGCAATATTGGCCCATGAGTCACCTAATTCAATCGCATGATCCTCATGACGAATCTTTGCCCATAGAGGTTGAGGTACTACATTACCCAACAGCATATCTATGTCGGCTAAATTCATGCGTCAACTGTCTGGGACAATTCTTTGTAATAGCCAGCTGGATTCTTACGGGGATCAGGTAAAGACTGTTTAAGGGCCAAAACGTCTACTCTCTTCCATGGCACATGTACCCATACTCTCTGAAAATGAGGCAGAACAGGCGGATTAGCGTTTGCGTCCCCTTCTCTCCAAACTGGGGGAACCTCTCTCATTGGATATTGTCGTACCTTTCTCCTAACTGCGGAATCAGGCTCAAACAGTCGCTGAGAAGGGAAATCGCTCCTAAACGCAAGCACCATCGCGACCGCATCCTCAATTCCTGGACCCACTATCATCCCTTTCGCAAACTCAGACTGGACATTTAGCAACTCTACCGGGACTTAACCCAAATCATTATCTGCCCATTCCTCACGGAGGAAAGTACACATTACATCAAACACATATCTCTGCTTGGGTGCTTCCCACTGCAGGAAGACATCCATAACTGACTCTAAATTATACCTCGAAACATTCGAAATCCACCTGCGAACCAGGAGATCCAACACTGTCCGCTCTTCGGGACTAGGTAACTGACTACGCAGTTGTTTAGGCGCAGAAACGGGGGTCATACTCGATGACCCAAAGAAAGGAGACAAAAGACCAGTACCGGTTTCCGCCATTCGTTGTCGAGCAGAAGGAGAAGCCGTCATAAGGACAGGAGACAAAGTATTTTGAGGCAAAGTAGCAGAAGTCAAAGGTAAAGGAGAGTAAGGAAAAGAAGGTCCAGGCAAAACTGATAGCAAAGTTTGCGGCCCCAGAGGAGACGGGCCGTAGGAGGAAGGACCAGCTGAAGAGGAGCCGGTGGGTGAGCAGGACCAGGAGGTGGAACAACTGGAGGTGGAAGAGGTGCCGTAGTGTTCTGTGCATAAGGGGGTGGTAATCTCAATAGATGCGACATTAAAGGGGCCTTTTCAGGGTCCTTTGTCGCCTTCTCAAGAAGAGGTGGCATTGCTGGATAACATTTATCAATAGCCATATTATGTTGCCTATCTGATACCTCAATTGCTTTGTCTTCTTCGTCTTCTTTAAACTGCTTGGCAGCGTGCATTATCGACAACCCCTTTTCTCTCTTATCTCTTTTAGCTTGTTTGATTTCTCGTTGTCTGGCTTCTTTACGCCAAAGGCAAAAGGAGTCAAACATTGCCGGCCGGGCTTTCTTTCTAAACAATTTTGTTTCTAAATTATCTAAAATCTCAGTATCAAAACTACCATATTGGGGTCATCGTAAGACCCCATCTTTCCTAGTATAACGGACCCACACTTCATTGAACGTAATGGGGCCCACGCCGTGTTTAGAATAGAGTTCATAAGTCGGTGTTCCAACTGGAGGTATCGGACATGAATCCTCCAATCGGGAATCCCTGTTACAACCACAACAGAATATCCTCCTAATTTTGCTAAGACTAGGCATCGTCGCTCACTAATCTAGCTTCAAACTTCAAGGGATTATCTGCAACGATAGTCTCGCAAATATACGAGTCCCTCGACTTTGGAAATTGCAATACCCAAATCAAAGACCCAAAAACTAAGTATTCAAAGAACCAAAAAACAAAGAACTGGGAGCGACCCACTTATACTTAACTAAGGTATCAGTCACGTCACCAGAAGACCCGTCTATCGTCTCGCCTTACAAAGCTGCACAAAGGGGGGTCCATGACAGGGCGGCAGTCAGGGCAGCGGTCCTTCCTAGCCGTCTAGAAAGCGGGAAACCTCACAGCAAAGACCTTCAGTCCACGTTCGACATGCCGGGGTCGATGGAGTGGGGGCCCTTCTTCCGGAATTTCCTCACGAAGCTCCTCACGATCTTCAGGCTTGGACCGGTACCGCTTGATGTCGCCCCACATTGGGCGCCAACTGAAGAACCGGGTTATTTAGAACCCGGCGGCGCCAGGGGCACGCCCAAAGTCCTCGGGTTCACCTGTCTTAGAATACAGAGACACGGGACTCTTCGTGGTGACGTCAAAGATCAAATTTATTGACTGCAGCCAGTAACAGAAGTCCTAGAAATCATCACGGTATGAGTTCTCAGGAGACTGCTCACTTTTACAAAGCAAGTCATCCCTTTTTATGCCAAAAATCACATTCCAGACAAACACCTAATATTTACGAACTGTCCAATCACATGTATCCACACCAAAAGTATCGCATGACGGTAAAACCCACTTTTCAGTTGTCCGGCCCATGATCAATCATCGGACATACCCAACATTCTTCTTTAGACAGGCCGAACGAACCCTTAATAAAAGAGGCCACAACCCATATCATAAATAGACCATAAAGAAAGAAACAGAAACAGGTAAGAGTAGGATAAGGCATATTTGTGTGTAGTAAAACTTTACGATGTCCTGTGCTCTGATTTTAGTCTTGATCAGCTACCGGGCAAGAACTGGCTCAGCAAGGTCGGCTTCAGGCAACGAGGTCAGTTCACTTCGGGTGATGTAGAAGTCAGCACAAACCCCAGCTAAAGGGCACGGGTCTTAAAGACATCGGCCTATGTGAGGGCAACCACAAAATGGCTGCCTTACACAAAATGAAAACTATGGTTCGGAACGGAACCTTCAACTACACTGTGAGTCCTTGTGTGTAACATAGCGAAAACACTCGTACTTGCCAAACTCATTAGTTAGGGTTCCTTGTTACCAAAATCGTAACGGAACCATGACATTTAAAACACGGGTTCAGAATTCATGGAACCTCAAAGGTACAATGTGGTAGGCCATGGAAAATTGTTTGGTGAGTCAGGATAGGTAAATCGGAAGAGGATGCTGCTCTCAAAAGAAATGATGTGTTTTTATTTTCCTCTTGAGGCGGAAGCCGAGAGGCTGTGTATCTTTGTGCTTCGAAACTTTTAGCTCATTTTAAACATTACAAATTGTATTTTATTTTTTCGTTTGCTTGATTACAAAGCTCACAACCATGGTATCCTGCCCATTGTTAATCCACTGAATTGAAAGCGGGTTTCACTTTTTACCTTTTGTCATCTGCCGCCGCCTGCCTGAGTAGTGAAGCACGGGGAGCCTATCGACCCTCCCCCGCACCCCCTGCAACTCGGACCTACGTCAGCCGACTCAGGGCTGAGCTTGTGGTGCTCCGGTCGGGCTGAATTTTTGTTCGGCCATCTTTGGTTGGGGAAGCCTACTCTCGCGCTGTAGCGGAGAGTATAAAAAGGGAAAGGCATGTCTCCGCGCAGCGGACGTGCCGGACCTGCGCCGGAGTCGTGCCAGAGTCCTGGCCGTCTGCGCCCGTCCGCGACCAGACCGCGGCTAGGGCTACAGACCATGTGGGTCCCTATCCATAGGTATGATAGAAACACACTACTTAATTTGCAACCATCTAACTGTGCGTTTACACACTCCCTCCCCTTGGATTTGATTTCATCTAGCTTCCCGTGTATGCCCTGCCTTTTTGATCAGGCCGAGGATAATCTGGAATTACGCTGCCCTTTTCGCACGAATCTTAAGCAGACCCTATCAATCAATAAAAACGATAAGATAAAAGCAGGCCTTATTAACTGTCGCTCTTTAGTAAAGCACTCCCTGGATATTGCCCTATCCCTAACAGATAACAACTGGGACATTCTTTTCTTGACGGAAACATGGCTTGGGGAAGATTCCAATCCTGCCTTAGCCCTAGCCATTCCTGCGGGTTACAATATTTACTGTGAGAATAGGAATAGCTGTTCCCACGGCGGTGGCGTTGCCATTATTTTTAGATCTATTTGGACCAATTCCTCATTTCCCTATACACAAATTGATTCTATTGAAGCCCTCCCTTTTTGTATCCACTTTCCGGCTAACGTTACTCTGACAGGTCTGCTTGTCTATCGGCCCCCTAAGTCCAAGATCTCCGCGTTACCGGAATTTCTGGACTATATTCTTCAGGCTAGTTTGCGTTACGCAAATTTCACCTTACTTGGAGACTTTAATCTCCATGTGGAGGATGCTTCGGATTCACATAGCTCCAACTTTCTCTCCACACTTCTTGACGGCGGTCTGGAACAGCGGATCCGTGGCTCCACCCACAAGGCGGGCCATACTCTCGATCTTATCTGCTCCAATCTGCCAGACTTAATCATTGGCAACTCGTACCCCGTGATTTGGTCTGACCATTTTTTTATTCCGTTTTCTTTGTGCTTTTCCCATCTAAAACGCCCTTGTGTTCAGGCCAAAACCCTTGGGCGCAATTGGAGCATTATCTCGCCAGTGAGTCTGAGCGCTCAGCTGGGTAACACAGCCCCGAGGGAGGCCGCCGATCTTGATTCTAGGCTGAACAATTTCAATAGTTGGATTTCCTCAGCCATTTATTCAATCGCCCCCACCAAGCCAATCAAAACCTTCCGTTCGGCCCCCTCTGCACCATGGTTCTCAGAAGAACTACGTAAATGCAAATCGGCCTGTAAACTTTTGGAAAGGCGCTGGAGACTTTCATACTCTCCCGCTAGTAAAGCAGAATATAAATTGGCACTCAAAAAGTACAGGAAAAAGATCATAGATCACAAAAGAATACATCTTGAGGAAAAAATTAGCAAAGCCCATGGTTCTGCCAGGGAGATCTTTCAGACGGTTAGATCATTCACCGATCCTTTGGCCCTCAAACGCCAGTCCCTAGTCTCTCAATCACTTTGTGATCGTTTATCTGACTTTTTTGAGGACAAAATCATCTCTATTTATGACTCATTCCCTAATAAAAACCACCCTGACCACTCCAATAAGGTTACTTCTACCATTTCCCCCGATTCAGTTCCTTATAAAATGTTCACCAACTTTGAAGAAATCCCCCTTGATCTCTCGTTGGCAGAATTATCTAAATGCAGATCGGGTTCACCTACCGACCCATGGCCGGCAAAACAATATAAATCCTTGGCCCCTCTCCTCAACCCCATTTTGAATAGCATTTGGAACGACTCATTCCAGACGGGCATCTTTCCAGATTCTTGGAAACATGCACGACTAGTCCCCATCCTGAAAAAAGCCAACACTGACCCTAATGAGCCGGCTAATTATAGACCAATATCTCTGTTGCCGGCTCCAGCCAAGGTTCTGGAAAAATTGGCACAACAACAGCTTGCTAATTTTCTTGAATCCAACGGGTCTTTCCATGATACACAACATGGATTTAGACATGGCCATAGCACGGAATCAGCCCTGATTGAAATGGCCGATGCTGTTCGCTGGAAACTCGATGGAGGTTCAAAGGCGGTGTTGGTGCTGCTCGACTTGTCGGCAGCATTCGACACCGTCTCCCACTCTGTCTTGTTGGATCGCCTCCACTCTAAGGGTATCCAAGGCCAGGCCTTGAGGTAGTTATCTTCCTTTCTGTCCAATAGGACTCAGGCGGTTTTCACGCCCCCGTTCACGTCCACCAGCCGTGTGCTCAGGTGGGGAGTCCCGCAGGGCTCCTCCTTGGGTCCTCTTCTTTTTAATGTTTATTTTTCCCCGCTTGCCGAGATGATCGCCCAGGCCGGAATCAAAGCCACTTCGTATGCGGACGATATCCAACTTTTTTTCGCATATGATAACCTCTCCCAGTCGGCTTTTGACCTTTTAAAAGACTGCCTGCGTAAAATATCACTTTGGATGGACAATAACTGCCTCCGTCTTAACGCAGGAAAAACTGAGGTCCTCTTTTTCCATCAGCCATCTCCCTTGGACCCCCACCTTTGGGGGCCACATGATCCGAGTTCCCCCCCTTTGCCTAAACAATCCGTAAAAAACCTGGGTATTAGATGGGACCCTAACCTCTCTTTACGTAACCAAGTACAGACAGTAGCTTCGGCTTGCTTCTCCAAAATTAGGAAGGTAAAAAAATTCATCAATTTCCTCCCCAATAACACCAGGAGAGCCATAGTCCAAGCACTGATCACCTCCCACTTGGACTATGCCAACGGTCTGTACACGTAGGTCTATGCCACCGACTACAGACAGTTCAAAATTCAGCGGTCCGTCTAGTATGTGGCATTTCCCTAAGAGAGCGTATCTCCTCTCACCGGCGCTCTCTTCACTGGCTACCAATCCAGAAGAGAGTTGAATACAAAGCCCTCATCCTGACTCATAGGGCTCTGAAAGGACAAGGCTCTGCCTACCTGACTTCTTGTCTGCGCCCCTACGAAAATGTTAGATCTCTCCGCTCTGACACGAAAAACTTTCTCATCTCTCCCAGATTTAAGAAAACTCGCTCTGGAGGGAAAACCTTCCAGGTCTGTGCCGCCACTTACTGGAATAAACTTCCTCTTGCCATCAGGTTGATTCCTGAAGAGCCCTCCTTCCGTAAGGCACTTAAAACCTTCCTTTTCTGCTGATCCCTGAAGGAGTAAGATTTTTACACTCTCAGAAGCGCCGGGAGACCCCGTTGGGGTAGCCGCACGCTATATAAGACACACTAAATAAATAAATAAATAAGCCCAAAATATGCCTTTTTTTTAAAGTATGATGAGGTGTAAAATGGGCAGCATAGACAAATCCACTTTTAAACGAGTTCTCTCTGTAATTTCTGGAATGAATTAGCTGTCATGTTTGGTCCTTTGAGTAGTGAGACGCTATATACCACTCTCTCACTACATCGATCACACCTCTACACATCATGACGATTAGCAAATCTCAATTGATATATTTGGCTTTCAAAGAATTTCTCAGAAAAATAATGTTTTTGGGTTGCAGTATGGCCTTACTCCAAAGAATAATGGGATTCAAACATAGTGGAAAGGCTGACAAACAGCCCAGTGATACTGTTTTACTAGACTAATTTAGTGTTATTACTCTGTGGACTGCAGCAGGTTTCCCTTGGTTTAAAGCATATTTTTATATCGGGCCAAGAAAAAGTATACATTTCATTCCTGCTTGATTTTACTAATCAGATAAAATATAATTTAGAGGTGAACTTATATTTTGTGTGCAGTGTGACAAAATTAACTTCTAGAGGTCTTGTTAAGTTCTGCCTTAAATAGTCCCTGCTGTGAGAGCACTATCAGCAGGACAATAAAACGTAGTTGCTGAAATTGACAAAAGGAGGAGCTGCCCATGCCTGCTTTTACCAAATAGTTGAAAGGAAGAGAGAAGAGATTGACAGATGAGCCACACAAAGGTAAGTTGGACCTTTTGCTGCCTCATCCCCTTTACTCCACAGGAAGGCGTACTTGGAGCTGTGAGAGCAGGAGTTACAGTCGGTAGATGAATATTTTGAAGGAACTATCTTGAAAGAACTATCTTTTGATAGGGAGAAGGGAGAAGGTTATGTCTGATAAGAATCTGTCGACCTAAGCGCGTACCTTTCCCATGGAAGAGTAGAGTGCAAAATCTCTTGTAGAGAATGAGTAGAACTCTGACAATTGAACATTTCCTTAGTCAACCCATGTGAAACTAAGGGAATAGAGTTGGAGCTGCTGTAGAGTTTGGACTGGACATTTTACTGTGGACCTGACTGCGAGTTGTGTGTAGCCTTCTGAAAATTTGAACCTGTGGCTTTATGTCTAATAAGAGTTTTCTGGACATTTAGAAACTTTTGGTGGACTAGGAAAAAGCTACAGAGCTTTTTCTAATAGATGCAGCTTAGAAAATAATACTTCTGGGTAACTGAAACAGGTACAGCTACATTTCTGCACTTTTTGAGCTTTTGACGATAATATTAGTGGCTATTGGAGAACTGTAATAAAATATTTTTCTGACCTTGCAGACTTTGGTGTAGCTGCAGCTTCCAGTGTTGCCCTGGTGAATCTTTTCAACCTGCCAAAAGGTTTTTAAGTATTAAAGTAAAACCTTTAGCTTGGGCAAATCACAAACACTTCCCTAACATCGCACTATCACTGCTTGGCCACAAAGGGTGCCTATGACCCAGGCTTTGATATCTTTGGACCGGGATGACCATACAACTTGTATTGACACAGGGGTACCTAAATCCAACACTGAGTCTATCACGTCCAATTGACTTACTTTGAATTTCGGGTCTCCCCACTTGCCAGGTTCACATGCTCCTTTGGGCTACAAACAGTGTTGTATGCTGACGATAGACGGCAGCGGGGTGGATGGAAGAAACTACCTGGAGCTTAATGAGGAGAAGACTAAGGTGCTGCTTTCTGGAACACAACTCTCTATCTGGAACATTAATTGGTGTCCTGGTACACTGGGTACTTTACCAGCTCCAACAGATAAGGCCAATAATCTAGGCGTGATCCTGGACAGTGTGCTTTCACTAGGCTGGCAGACCAACTAAACCTCCTCAACTTGTTTCTGGCTCATTAGAATGCTGAAGAAAATCTTTCCATTCATTCCAGTCTCAGCACGGAAACAAGTAGCCTTGGCGTTGATTGTGTCAAGGATTGACTACAGTAATGCGCTTTACCTACAGACCAACAACAACACCCAAGCCAAACTGTAGTTACTGCAGAATGCGCTAGCTTGGTTTACATTGGATATTCCAAAACGGCAGTCAGAGTCCAAGGGATTACATGGTCTACACTGGCTCCCAAAAAAAAGTGCACAATGACCCTTTTCCAGGCCAGTTCAGATGGAATCATAGCTATGTTTCACTCATATATCCCTGGGAGAAATCTTCGCTCAGCTCACCAGTCAATTTGTGAACAGTGCCCAGAGTTCAAAAGAAGAGATGGGGAGGTAGAGCTTCCTCGGCTGGGGCAGCAAGGCTATGGAACTCACTTCCTCCCCATTCGGTCTGCTTTAAACTGCACTCTCCATTTTGAAAGGCCTTGAAGACCTGGCTTTTCACTCTTTAGGGAGAGTCCCCATCTCGTTTTGTAATTTTGTTAACCTCATTTTTGGCTGAAACGGTTACCTGAGACTATAGCGCCTTAACGCCTCTGGGCTTTTGTTGCGCTCTATATATCCTACTATAATTTATTTTTCATTTTGGTTTAATTTTAATTTTTACATTTCTGTTGTTTTCCTAAATTAATTTGGACATTTAAAATCATTTATTTCATGAATGTAACATTATTTTGCTGTTGTTATACATGTATCACATGCATTTTTCTGTGACAAAGGACTTGCTGCTTCCCTTGTGTTACCAAGGATTAGCTGTGATTTCTCACAGAAACCAGTTTACCTTTTGGGGATTCATTTGTTTGGGCTGTCTTGTGAGCTTAAACACTGGTCACACCAAGATGTTAAGCCTCTCTCATTTTGCAATGGGATTACCTATAATAGTGGTATATTGAGGCAAACTAGCATAGCCTTACAAATGCCTGTGCTGCAGAATCTTGTCTAGACTTCAGTTTATAGAGCATGTGTGTCAGATCCCTGACATAAAAGGAGTCTCCTAGCATAAGTGACAACAAACCTATGTGGTGACTGACAAGACAGTACACTTCTTACTTGTCACAAGAAGAACTTTATGCAAAACACAAATATGAAATATAAGCAGGCTATGGCATTGATACGAAGCGACAGCTAATTGCATCTATAAAAACAGAAATCTAAACTTTTCACTCCTTTTACACGTGAGATCCAGTTAAAGAGGCCCAGAAGTTACTGTGTCCTTGAACTAACCTGATGTCTGTGTTGTCAGAATCAAGTTTTAACCAAGTGCAGCCCATTGACTTATGCACCTCCAGCAATCAGGTCTTAAAATGGACTGTCTTGGTACCCAGAGCTCTTCCTAATTAGAAATGACATAAGTATTATTGGCGTGCAAATAAAAGTTAGAGATGTGAGCATCATTCGAAGGTCCAGAGTATGAATGTTAAACAAACATTATTGGTACCCTGCGTTTAAATAAAGAGGGTGGTGTCTACAGGCCTAAAACGTAAGGCTAAATCCACGGAAGTAGCAGTGAGAACTGTATTTCAAAGACCTTATAGGTGAGCAGGTGCTAGGAAATCACACAGTAGTTTGTTGTCATTTGATATGCACTATGCACTGAATAAGAGAAATATTGACCACCCGAACGGGGACACAAACAGGATGAAAGCTAATGGCTGGTTCAAGTTTAAGTTTATTCTAAAACAGTCCCGATAGAGCCCGCCTTTGGCCTACACTGATGGAAATGTGGCACTTCTGATATCCACGCAGATTATAGCAACATTGATGTAGCTGGCGTGTCCACTGATTGAGGCTACCTGTAAGGTAGAAACTCATTCACCTGTTCATTGTCCACCATTCTTGATAATGTGAGCTCACAAGAGTTGCATGGTTGGGAATGGCTGATATATATGGGCATTGGGTGTGTCCATACACGTCATCCTCTCAGAATAAATCATGCTTTACCTGCACCTTTAAAAACCATTGTTGGCTGGAAGGGCCGGAAGTGACATAAGGGAGTTGGCTGTCACCAATGCCTCGCAGATAAGGCATATTTCCACTCCCAGGTAGTGCAACACTAGGGACTGCATACCTGGTGTGTCTTTATCTTTTATTGTGATAAAACAGTTGTCTACTTGTTCAATCCATAAATTCCATAGCAGGCCGGGACTACGGAAGTACCAACTATGATAAAAGGGGTGATTACCAGCACCATTGGAGACGTGAAGTGAGGAGAGGAAGTAGCAGACACCAGGGCAACCCCCGGTGGCAGCACCATCCATCACCGCCGCAAAGCACGTGCAGGAGGGACGCTCGAGCGGAAGGATACAGTAAATCACCCTGACACGCGGACCGCAGTGCGCAACCTTCCACCTGCGCGCGAATCTCATCTATATTTATTACCGCCCCCTGTTGACCTCTGACTTATGTCTCACTACAGTGACCGCGGGTTTCCCTCGAAGGCCTAGGCCGCCTCTGACGCAGTGTAGATTAAATTCGATTCAAAGAGGAATCCTGTATTCAGTAACACACAATGGCGGGTCCTCGGTGAGCTGACGTAAATGCCTTTGACCTCCTGTTTGCACGTCACCCTTGCTGTGGAGAATACAATATGCTCTTTATATGTTAGAATGGGGTGATCACCTAAGTGACCTGCTATATTTACTTTCAATAGTTTTTAATCACAGAAAAACGGAGCATTGACATTAAATTGATGGTGTTTTGATCAATACTCTCCTTGGAAAGATGAGAAATAATTGGGACGTATAATTGAAACAGAAATAGTTTAACGGATGCCTGGCAAAGTATCTGCGAAGTTAGGTCAATTAATGCCGCAGTAGTGTATTACTTATTCATTACTATCCGCAAGTGCTGGCTCCCTGGCCTTGCTATCTGTTCTCTGGAATTGTGCGGCTGGACAAGGAAGTGGTGCATTATGCTGCAGAAAATAAATATTTAATCGCATTTTAGACATAATGCAGCTTCACAGCACGTGCTGCGGAAAGCTCATACAATGGAATGTAGACGCTATGGCACAAAGCTTAGCACAAATACATTGAGCAGACACATTATCTGCCTGGCACTAAAGGAATTAAAGATTACATTTTTAAAAACGAACTACCTAGCTACAAAACACAATTATAACATTTTTGTTCTATGCGCGCGTTTCTTTATTTTGTGTGTTCTCTAGTTCAGTGGCGTAATGTAAAATTATAGGGTCTCCTGCTAGAATGTGAAGAGGGGCTCCTGAGTCTCCCATATCTCATAGCAATTCATTGGTTTTGGACTGAATGGGGCCCCTGGAATTCTTGAGGCGAGGGGGCCTAAAGACTTGAAGGTCCCCCTGCTCCAGAGGGACTGCAGGGCCTTGTGTTATGCCCTGGCTCTGGTTTAGTGTCAATAGAAGAGGGGCCCCTGAGTCTCCCATATCTCGTAGCTATTCATTGGTTTTGGACTGAATGGGCCCCCTGAATGTTTGGGGGGAGTGGGGCCTAAAGACTTTAAGGCCCCCATGCACTGCAGGGGTTGCAGGGGCCTGTGTTATACCCTGGCTCAGGTTTAGTGTCAATGGAAGTAACAGTATCGTGCGGTGTGGCGGTGGCTCTGCGGAAGGCACCAAGATCTACGCCTGCCTGGCTGTTACCTGTAAACGTTATTTATTCCATTAATTTAGGCAAGTTCAAGTAATATAGTGCACCCTCACCAGTATCAGTGATGATTCTACTGCTCAGCGGTAGATCAAGACTGACCCAATTGGCAGAGATGGAACACCACAGGCATAGAACACTCAAACATGGAGTAACTGTGCGCCATGAACCTTATGTGTACTGCACTGGTTACCAGTGGAGCAAACCATTGATATTAAGGCTGCTGGCTGGTTTCACAGTCCTACTCACCATTAAAATTACCCTGTTTTACTGCCCCAGATTAGAATACAAGACATCCTCTAAGATTGGTTATATTTTGGCTCATATGAGGGAGTTTTTGATTGCTTTTTAAGAAGATGGAAATCTATCAGGTTTAAGGTAGACCTAGGTAGAGTTTCAATCATGCCAGAGTAATCAGAGTAATTTTGGTAATTCCATGCTACTGTTCAATGCAGATTTACCGACTATAACAAAATTGCTCCGTCTTGTGTAATTAAGAGTAATTTGGATAAAAGAGTCCTACTGCAAAAGCATATATAGCGAGCCCGAACAGGCACTTGCTATTCATCTACTGCTGCATTCAGCGCTATTTCTTAGAGCAAAATGCATCCTCCCGTCCATTCTGGACACAAGGATGCATTTTGTGCTAAGAAAATAGCGCTAAATGCCGGAATTACTTTCAGGGAAAATCCTGTGCACACTCGCTATTCATGTTCTGTTGCATTTAGCACTATTCCTTAGCGCCAAATGCATTCTTGCACCAAATTTGGATATGAGTGGTCATTTTTACTTTAACAAATAGTGCTAAACTCAGAATTACTCTTTTCCCATAATTGAGAGTAATCTCACAGGATTTTTAGATAATTCTGCATGACTACGCCATACTGAATTACACGAGTTACGACCACCCGGAGTTTAAGGTCTCCCTTCATAAATTCAAACTTTGGACCCCAGAAGTTTACCCTTCTTAAGGTTAAAATTCTCATTCTGCTAGGTTAAGAGCTACAGTAATCAGACCTGAGGTGAACAGGGTGAAGATAGAGACATCTTTCCAGAGAATTAGGGGTGTCTCTTAGAGTTTGCATATTCCTAGATGCCCTAATTACAAAGTCTTCTCAGGTAAGAGAGTGGTCTTCTGTCCACTTGTATTGTACAATTTTAGTTGGATTTGGTTCCCTGTATCCTAAGTTCCAATAGGCATCAAACTAACATCAGCTATCTGATCACAACTTTAAGGTCAGTTACATTTCAGATATGACAGTGACGCTGGCTCAAATTTTGAAACCTGCTGCCCAAAAGTAACGTGTATTTTTGAAGGAGACATTATTTAACATTGGAATATGCCCGATATTAGTGCAGCATAAACTGACTAATGGCGGAAGAACAGGGGAATGGCATATCCCGAGCCCCCCCCCCTCCTTAGCTGACATCTCAGCAGCAAAACCACTGCCAACCTACAAATAGTGAGTACTGAATATTTCATCAGACCTAGCCCCACACTAGTAGTAGCTGCGAAAGACGACAAAACCACACGTCTTTACTGAGTGCATGAGCCTGGTGTCTATTTAGCAGATCCTCAAGTCACAGCAGAGGTCAAATCCAGAGTTCCCAATTGATAGAACAGCTTGGAAACAGGCAAAAGCAGATGCCATATCACTTAGGCATGTTATATTTGGATGTGGTGTTACATTATGCCATGCTATAGTGTGACTGTGTGATGGTTTTTATAATATATTATGTTATGTCAAATAAACATCTGTTATCTGCCCAAGGGACGAGGAAAACATCCACAAACTGTAGAAATGTACTGCTAGAGTGAAAAAAAGAAATTTTTACTTTCTGTATACATGTCTGAGATAAAGGAAGTAATAGGTGATGATTTCCCCTCGCTTCTCTTTTCCTTCTGTCCTCCTCTGTCATCACATCATCTTCATATCTCTCGCTTAATGAAAGCCAGACCTGTTAGCTTTTCAAATGATTCTCCCTATGACAGTGGTTTGTAACCTTTTGACTTCTGCGGACCCCGACTGAATCACACTAATGGATGCTGGGGAACCCCACCCAAGTAATTTGTAGGATTTCAACCACAAAACAATACACAAAAATACAGGAACAATCGCACATCCAATACACAAATGATGAAATATTTAATATAATTCACAAACAAAAATAGACAAAAAAATCGTAATTTTAATCAGAGGGCCAAAGCATATCAAAATTGAGTTTTGTTTCTAAAAGAGCTTGATATATTCGACTCCAGCATATCATTTTGTCTTTTTTGCTCCAAATTCATGTTCTCTTTTTGTCAGTGATAACCAGTGCTCAAATTAGGGCCTCCAATCATCCATAATAGGTTCCCTTTGCAGTATTTGCACTGCTGTCACAAAACAAGATAAAGATACCAATTTGGGGCCTTACCTTGACCTTGATGGACAGATTAAGGACTGTCATCATGGCGAGGGCACTCCACCCTCCAAATTTAGAGATGTCTTCTTAATTCATTCAAATATTAATTACAATTTAATTAAATTAAATTAAATGTACATTATTTATAAACTGCCAACTTATCTACGGAAATACTTTAAACAACTTTTTTTATTTTTAAACAAAGTTACATGTACTTTATATTTAGAAATGTTATAAAAATATTTGAGCTTAAAACAAGAATTTTTTTTAAATTATATTTACATTTCTTAAAACGTATATACAAGAGGCACACGTTTCTGATCATGCTTCTAGTCAGTAACAGGCCATTTCTATTTGCTTGTATAATCAATGGGAGTACTTGTTCCTTAGTGGAGAAGGTATAGAAAAGGTATATGAAAAGTGTGAGGAAGTGGTTGGTTGGAATATATGGTTCTACGGGGGTCTTCCATATTTGGAAGTGTTGCCCTCACACTCCTATGTGGGTGTCATGCTTCATCATCGGGCATTTTGCTTCTCATGGGGCCAGCGCTGCAATGCCCCATCGGCCCTGCGAGAGGGCTCTTTATCGGAGATCTTTTCTCTTATTAGCCTTGACCGTGCAGGCAGGTGTGTGGGGTATAATATGTAAAGTGGAGACCATGATCTAAAATTACCTAAAGGAAATAACATTTTATTCAGAGATCCTTTGGTAAGGTTAAAAACGAAGACACGGTAGTGTGCACGGTGCACAGACAGAATATTGAGTTTTAAATGTCGACATACAGAAGTATCGAGTTGGCAATATCTTGATGCAAAAATATCGACAGCAAGAGTATCGTGCTCAAGAACATTGACTTGGAGGTGAAAAATGTTGCTTTTTAAAATATCGAAGTCATTAATATTGTTTTCAAAACTATAGTTGTTAAAATATCGATGTTTTAATTAGTGTTATGTATTTTAGTATGTATTTTAAAAGTATGTAAACTATTTTTTTGTATAAGTATTAGTTTTGTCTGTTAATATATGTGTTACATTTTTAGTAGTTATTAATTTTATTTTAATTAAATGTTGCGTTTTTTAGTTCTGTCACAGGTTGTGGGTTTATAGGAAAATAGGATGGAAAGTAATTTAATTATTAAAAAAGAATTATATTGTTTTATTAATTAGTATTCATTACATTTAGATTTTATTGTGGTAATTGTGGGAATTAATTTATTATTAATTAATTATTAATTGGTTGTTATTATTAATTATTTAATTGGTAATTGTGTTAATTTTGTCATTTTTTTAGGAGTGGGAGTAGGTTTATAGGGGAATATGGAGGGAAGTAATTTAATTATAATACACTTATTTATATTTTCTATGTATTAATATTTATTTAATTTACATTGTATAGTGTTAATTTTGGTAATTAATTTATTATTGATTATTAATTGGTTGTTAATTATCTTTAATTAATTCATTGGTAATTATGTTAATTGTGTAATTTGTTTAGGAGCAGGTTGTGGGTTTAAAGTGGAATAGGGTGGGAAGTAATTTAAATATAATACTTTTATGAATCTTTATTTAATTTGTATTTTATAGTGTTAACTGTGGGAATTAATTAAGTATTAAATATGTATTAATTACTTGTTAATGATTAATAATTAACTACTTGGTAATTAATTATGTTAATTGTGGTATGTTTTTTAGGAGCGAGTGGTGTAGTTTATAGGGGAATAGGGTGGGAAGTAATGTATTTATAATTAATTAAACATTATGTGTTAATTAATGCTAATTAATTAATTACAATTTAATTATGGTAATTGTGTAATTAATTTTAGATGTGAGATGTGGGAAATAATGTCTTTTAGGTTAATTATTAAGTTGTTAATTGATATTAACTTAATAATGTTAAATTAGTTATGAAAAGGTGTGGGTTGTGGTGTTTATTGGGGTAGAGGGTAGAAAGTTATTTATGTTTAATTAATTAATATTTAGTTGATCATTAATATTAATTCATCAATTTATAAATGTTTATGTAATTGTTTATTTTTATTTTGCGTGTTTTTTCGGTTTTATAGGGGTAACATTTGGGGTGTAAAATAATTGTTATTAGTTTTAATTTGTTTTTTAAATAATTATATTTATTTAATTGATAATTGATTATTGTTATTATGGAGGTACATCTAAATTTAGATGTGTGCTGAGAATTGGGTGGTGTTATAGGGTGGGAAATAAAAAAGATTACATTTATGTAGTAATAATGTTTTTGATTATAAAACTTTTCTATTAAAAATAGTTATTTGTATGTAAATAAAAAAAATTAATAATTTATTCATTCATTAAACTTTATTCGGTGTGTGGAAACAACCATCAATGTATACATAAAATACAGTACATTGCAAGTAGTTCATAACATAAAAACTCATAAAATTTTATTAAAAGGATAGTACAATTACATCAAATCATCAAGAATTGAGCGCTCCATGGGACCAATTATGCTTTTACGTATATTAAGTGCATTTATAATAAAAAGTGTCATGTTAAAACAGACCCTAGCATTGCTGAGCTCGGACGTAAAATTTGCTGCAGCATGATGTGATCCACCACCAAAAGTGGTTTAGGGTAGTAAATTCTAAAACTAGTATAAAATTTGCAAAATATTATAAAGTGCACAGTGCTCTGTTTACTTCGTCCATCGCAGGTATTTGTCAGATCTTTTTCACATTATAATATGTTTTTATCTTTTGTAAATTTTTATATATGTTTTCTTTTTTTCTCTTTTATAATCTTTTGTGTTGTGGTTGATATTTTGTTTGTTTTTAATTTTAAACTGACTCTAATGGGAATATAAATTTTTACCCTCTACTATCCAACACTTTCCCTATCGTTGCATTCACTGGAGTGGGAATATTACGTTTTTCCCCTCCGCTATCCAACACTTTCCCGACTGTTGCACTCACTGGATTGGGACTAGTAATTTTTACCCCCTCCGCTATCCAACATTTTCCCTACTGTTGCACTTACTGGAGTGAGAATAGTAATGTTAACCCCCGCTATCCAACTCTTTCCCTACCTTTGCTCTCAGTGGAGAGGGAATAGTAATTGTTACCCCTCTGCTATCCAGCATTTTCTCTACTGTTGCACTCACTTGAGTGGGAATAGTAATTTTTACCCCTCCACTATCCAACACTTTCCCTACTTTTCACTCACTGGAGTGGGAATAGTTATTTTTACCCCTCCGCTCGCCAACACTTTCTGTACTGTTGCACTCACTGGACTGGGGATAATAATTTTTACCCCTCTGCTATCCAACACTTTACCTACTGTTGCACTTACTGGATTGGGAATAGTAATTTTTACCCCTCCGCTATCCAACACTTTTTCTACTGATGCACTCACTGGAGTGGGAATAGTAATTTTTACCCCTTCGCTATCCAACATTTTCCCTACTGTTGCACTCACTGGAGTGGGAATAGGTAATTTTACCCCTCCTTTATCCAACACTTTCCCTACTGTTGCACCCAATGGAGTGCAACATTTAAATTTAAAGACTATTAAATATTATGTTATAATTTATAATATAATGTTATTTTTATTATATTTTATGTTGTAGGAGTATGTATATAAATATATATTTATATATATATGTACATTTTTACAGATTTATAAAATGTAAAAATACATTAAAATTAATAGTTTATTATTTGTTTTAAAGTAAATATATTTATATGCTACATTTTATATATGTATGTTTTCTTTTTGTTAAATTTAATTCAATTCCTATATTTGCAAAAATGTATAGTAAATCCATTTTTTTAAAGTTCATTTTATAATTTAACATATTTAACATTATTTTTTACATGTATAAAAAAAATCATATTTTGCACATCAATAGTTTTTTACATTGATATAGTTTTTCTATATTTTTATACTTACCATTATAAATATATGATGTCGATATTTTTAAATCGATATTTATGACTCGATAGTTGTGTATGGGGATATTTTGGGCGTCGATATTCTATCAGTGTAACCAGTGTGCGGAAGGGTATTTTGTATTTGTATTTATATTTTGTATGGGGTATTTCTAGAGCGCTAACTGTCGCTCCGGAAGGAGCATCCTGGCGCTGAGAGACACGTGTACACACCAAGTAGGGGGCTCTAAATGGTCGCCATTACGAAACCGTCTGGCAAACTAAAGATCCAAGTTTTTAACTGTCTCCTGAAGGCATTTTCCTGTACAAGTAGTGTGAGGTTCAAGGGCATGGCGTTCCAGTCCTTAGAGGCCAGTACTGTAAACGTCTTTCCTCCTTTGGTTTTAAGCTTGAATCTAGGGATGTTGATTAGATTACCCCCCGATGACCTCAGGCATCTCAAAGGATCATAACGAGTAAAACGTCTCGTAAGGTATTTCGGGCCTATCTTATTGAGGGATCTGAAGGCGGTTAGCAGGATTTTAAAAAGAATCCTTTTGTGTAGGGGCAGCCAGTGAAGGGTCTGAAGCGCGGTAGAGGCAGAAGATCTTCTAGATAATTTCAATACTAGTCTAGCTGCCGCGTGTTGAACACTTTGTAGCTTTTTTAGCGTGTTTTTTTTAACACCGGCCATTAGTCCGTTGCAGTAATCTAATCGTGATAGTATCAGGGCCACTGCAACCGATTTTCGAGAATCTATAGGCAAGAAGTCAAAAAACTTCTTAAGGGATTTAATAATGTTGAAACAGCATCCTGCTGTGTTCCTTACATGCTGATCGAAAGAAAGAGAGGAGTCAAATAGGACCCCTAAATTTCTTGCAGTTTCGACTGAAGGAGGTGGGGTGGGTGACTCTTCAGGGCACCAGTCCTTAGAACAAAAGGAGGTCTCTTTTCCCAAAGGTAGAATCTCTGTTTTGTTGGCATTACATTTTAGATGGTTGTTGTCCGTCCAGCGGAATACATCCGTCAAGCAGGTCTTAAGATTCTGTTCTGCTTTGGTGGAATTTTTATCCAGAGAGACCACGAGTTGGGTGTCATTGGCATAAGATGTTACAAATATGCCGTATGACTCTAGTAATGCAATAAGTTGGATCATATAAATATTAAACAATAAAGGGCTTAAAATCGAGCCCTGAGGGACCCCCGATAAGACCTTTTTGCCCTTGGAAAGAAAAGGGACCAAAGAGATCGATTGAGATCTATCGGTCAAGAAGGATACTATCCAGGACCGGGCAGCGTCTGTTATCCTTATACCTCTCCGTCTATCAATCAAGATTTTGTGGGAGATTGTATCAAACGCTGCCGTGAGGTCCAGCAAAATCAGGACAGCCCTACTCCCTTCATCCTGCAGGAATTTTATGGAGTCAGTGAGCTCGATGAGCGCAGTTTCGGTCGAGTGTCTGGGTCGAAAGCCTGACTGTTGCGGATGTAGAATGTCATGAGTATCTACAAAATCCTTTAATTCTTGGTACACTATCTGCTCTGTTATTTTACCTAAAACTGGAAGGAGTGATATTGGGCGAAGATTTGACAAGTCAGTGGTGGATTTGTTAAGTTTCTTCATTAACGGCTTGACAACCGGGGTACGATTCCTGAGCTCAGTGACGCATTAACAATGGCATTAATAGTGGGGTTAACTATATCGATTAACTGATGGAGTATCTGAGGAGGGCACGAATCAGAAGGTGCTCCTGACTTACAGGCCATAATAACTTCTCTAGTTTGAAGAAGGGAGGCAGGTCGAAAAGTACTCAGAGCATAAGGGACATTGTCCCCCCTCTCCAGTTGACTAGTAGGAGCAACCGGGGAAGGGCTAGGAAAGTCCATTTGGATAAGCGCAATCTTCTCCTCAAAGAAGTCGGCAATTTGGTTGCAGAATTGTCGGCTGGAGAGCTTTAGGATGCGTAAAGGATTTGACTATAGAAAAGACCGTTTTTTGCTTTTGTTGGGCATCACTAATAGCCTTCATATAGTATTCTCTTTTGGCCAGCTTAATATTAGCCAAGTAGAATTTGCGTTGTTGGACATAGGCCATTTTGGCACATTGGTCGTAAGATTTCCTCCATTTACGTTCCATTTTCCTACATAGTAGGTGACTTTCTACCAGCGCCTGTGAGAACCAGGGGGCATTTGGCTTTTGCTTTGTGCCCTTGTATTGATGTGCTTTAGTCCGGGCACATTCTGTGATGACTTGATGCATCCAGGAGTGGAAATTTCTAGAATCATGAGAGGCATCTCCTAACAAACTAGGAGGTTGCAACTGGCGTGGGGGATTAGCTTTTAAAGTCTCAGCAACCTTCCTCCAATTTAAATTAGAAGTTGACTGTTGATGAGCACTAGATGTTTTTGTCTGACCTGAAAAACAGATATTAAACGGAATAAGACTGTGGTCTGTCCAAATTTGTGGGACTGTGTTAAGAGTAGATAATGCCGGAAAATTAGAACAGACTCCGTCCAGTGAGTGCCCCGCAGAGTGGGTGGATAACTCGACCAATTGGTGCAGCCCAAAAATGTCCAGAGTCTGGTAGAAGTTAGTAGCTTGTGCATCCTATCTAGACTCCAACTGGAGATTAAAATCCCCCATGAGCGTAAAATGAGGGTAGCGCACCAGAAGTTGTCCTAGGCATTCTCCTATTGAGTCAAGAAATGCAATGGCATTACCTGGAGGGCGATAGACCAGACCTCCTGAGAATGACGCAGAAGCATTCAGCATGATGGAAAAGCCTATTCCCTCTGCCCCTTTCAAAGGGCCTAAATTGAATGTATGGCATTTGAGGGTGCTTCTGATGATTAAAGCCACCCCTCCCCCTCTACCGATTTGCCTATCCTGCCTAAAGATAGTAAAGCCCGCAGGAATGGCAATTGCTAGATCTGGGTTGCTGGTGTCATTAAGCCAGGTCTCGGTCACAAAAAGGAAGTCCAAATCGAGGTCAAGGATCAAATCCCTGATATCCTGACTGTGGCAACAAATGGACCGGGCATTGATCAAACCGCCCTTGAAATTACTAGTGCAAGGCCTCGTAGGGGCTACACTTGGCAGAGACTCCGGAAGCCATGGGGTGGTCCATTTACAGGTTATACATGAGAAGGGACCCCATATCGACTCCATAGAGGGACAGTTTGAGCATTTATTAGTGTCCTTAAACACCAGGAGATCTCTCCCACTGTACACAAAAGTTGGTGGACTAAGAGGGCTAGGAGATGAAATAAAATGACTACGAATGGAGTGGATTTGGCCAGCGAGTCCTGCGCCTGTCGCGGTCTTGGCGCGGACGGGCGCAAACGGGCTTTCCTTTGGCGCGCCTTCGGCGCGCCCGCTGCGCCGTCGGATCCATATGCTCATTTTATGGAGACGGAGAAGGGTGGGAGTCAGCTATGTGCCACTACTCACTGAGTGTGTTGTAGTGAACTATCGAGGTTTCACTATCTAGGCCGACATTTTTCACGCTGTGTTGGACCAGTACTGGATCCCTGGCATTTCCTCAGGACCAAAAATGTGTTCCCTGACCCTGAATTAGGGTGGGTAGCCAGAGTCTTATTTTACTCAATCCCAGGTTGTGATATACTAGATCAAGGGTATGTGTATCATGCTCACCCCAGTACGAATCCATAAATTAACCCCCAGTCATAGGCCATAGTGTGCCTTAGGTCAAGGCAGAGGACTGCAAGAATTTTGCGGTTTAGTTCCATGTGTGGTGTGCAGCCTGTAACCTACCCCTCGTCCTGCCTGCATGTAGATGGAGTAGGGGTTGATTTGATTTGTGGATTTGTACTGGGTTGAGCATGATATAGATACCTAGGATCTATTATATAACAACCAGGAATTTAGTAAAATAAGACTCTAGATACCCACCCTAATATAGTGAGGAGCATGGGTACTGGACCTTGATCTGGCTCATATCCCCCCTCTTTGTGATTTATCATTTCTATTTGCTGAAATATAGAAATTATAGTTATTTGTACTGTTCGATTAGGTTATGAATTCAGATACTCAATTACATGATCTTCACTAAACACAATTAGTTAATTTCATTTTGAACAGTGTGGTGCGCATGTGTATTGTCAATGTGTCTAGTATTTTATTGTATTTTGGCAATCACAAGAGCACAAGATCAATGGCGTTCTGTATTGTTCAGGTATGATAGTAAGACATTATGCACATTCAAAGATGGCACCAGTGTGGATGTTTGGTTGCTAGTCTTTCACTTATTTTTAGGGTTTTGTATTTGAACACACACACACTTGGTCGCCATGTACGTGACCAAGGCCACACACTATGCCCCAAATGTATCATGATCCAACAAGTCTGGATAAAGAAGTTTTGCGCCATGTACACTTTTGAGTAACTTTACACTTGTGAATGGTGAATTACAAAAAGAAGTAACATTATTCAGTTAGAATTTAAGGTTTCTGGTTGGCAGAGTATGCACCCTGTCCAAAAAGAAGCCATAATCCTAGTCATGGTAAGTCAGATACACAACCTAAATTAACCTGTGCTCACCCTCCGGTAGCTTGGCACAAACCAGTCAGGCGTAACTTAAGAGGCAACGTGTAAAGTATTTGTGCACACTTTAATTACAGAAACGCAGTGAAGGCATCACAAAAATACTCCACATCAGTTTAGAAACATAGAGAATATTTCTCTGAGTAAAATAAGACCAAACCAAAAAAAAATCAAATATGTAGAACTTGAGATATACATAAGGGGTGGGCGGAATTTGCGTAGTCGCGATACGCAAAGCTCTGGAAATGGTAAAAAATCTAAGCGAGCACGCAAAAGTACAGTGAATATGCGGAATTGCTTGTTCCGCCCGTTCGCAATGCTTTTTTCCTGTTCGCGAACGCTGTTTGCGTGCTCAGGGAGGAATATCTTGTGAACACGTATTTTAAAAGCGCGAACAAGCAAAAAATTCCCAAAGCTGCGGATCGCGGAATATTTGGCAATTCCGCGTTCTCTACGGAATGCGAAATTACCCAAATTACGCAAATTCTGCAAGCGGAACAGAATTAACTGCCCAGGCCTAATATACATTAGTTTAAAGATTATATGCAAAAACAGTGCTTAGAAATCGCAGGCGGTCAAAAGGTTACTTGAGGTCAGGAGGGATCGGTACAAATTCAAAGTTCAGGTCGACTGCCATGGAGGGCAGGCTGGCTCCAGAATCCACACAGGGCCAGCTGAAAAAGTACCTTTTATCAGCTCATCCCCCCCAATCTACCTCAGGAAGGCCAATCAGCCTGGTGATGGGCTATCAGGATGAAAATGTCAGACCCCAGCTCCCTTTGTCTAACTGCCTAGAGGGAATGGACACAGTCCAACTGTCACCTGAAAAAAAAGACCTGTATTCAGAGACAGACAGTGGCACAGAATAGTAAAAGTAAGAAAATGCCAGCTTTTTAAAAGTAGCATTTTCAGACATATAACTTAAAATCTGACTTCACATAAGTTGTGATTTTAAATTCCAGAGAAACCAAACTCCAAGGTATTATCTGCTCCCAGTTTGAAATTATACCCAAAAGGTGTTTTAAAGAATCTGAATGTTAACCTATGGGAGATATAGGCCTTGCAGTAGTGAACAAAACACATTTAAGAGTATCTCACTACCAGGACATCAAAAATGTACATGTCCTTATTTTAAAAATTATTTGCACCCTGTCCATGGGACCACCTAGGTCCTCCCTTGAAGGTAACTTACATGCAATACAAGCATTGGCGTAGCCAATAGGTCTCACCATTGTGACATTATAAGTGTTTAGCCAGACCTATTGGCTTTGCTACTGTTTTTATGCTATGTTGTATAGCGGTGTGTCTGCTGTGTAGTATGTTGAAAAGTTATAATCAATCAATCAGGGAATTGTGAAGCGCGCTACTCGCTCAAGGCACGGGGGGGGGTCCAGCTACGGGTCAGCTGAAGAGCCAGGTCTTAAGCAGGCCTGGGGGTAGTCCACAGAGTTTTGCTATGCAGAACTCTGCCAAGTTATCAAAAAACGGTGACATTTTGCAAGTGGCGGAGTGCAGTGCGAACCATAGTTTGCGCTGGTATTCCTGCAGATCGGGTAGAAATTCTACCCGAGCTGCAGCTCGCGCTTGCAAACTTACCATTCGCGCTCGTGAACTTACCATTCGCGATCGCGGAGAAAACTCTGCTGCACATCGTGAAGCGGAGTTTTCTGCACTCTGCGAGCTCCGTGGAGTGGGGAGTGCAGAAAACTCCTCAAACTCTGCAAAGGGAGTGAATTTCCCTGCCCAGGCCTAGTCTTGAGGCTCTTCCTGAAGGTGTGCAGAGTGGGGGAGCATCTGATGTTGATCGGGAGCTCGTTCCAGGTTTTTTTCGGGATGTAGGAGAAGGCTTTTTCACCGGCTCTGGCTTTGGGGTTTTGGCGAGGTCGGCGGAGTGGAGTTTTCTCTTGGGTATGTTGAAGGAGCTTCTTTCTTTGAGGTATTGGGGCCCGGTGTTGTGGAGGGATTTTTAGGCGTGAGTGAATTGCTCGAAGGTTACTCTCTTCTTGGCGGGGAGCCAATGGAGGTTTTGCAGGTGTTGGGTGACGTGCTTATGTCGTGGGATGCCAAGGACGAGTCTGCCTGCAGTGTTCTGGATGGTCTGGAGTTTGCGGAGATGGGATTTGTCAATTCTAGCATAGAGGGTATTCCCATAGTCCAGTCTGCTTGTTATGAGTGCGTGGGTGACGGTCTTTTTGAATTAAGGGGATCCATTTGAAGGTCTTGCGAGGGATGAGGAGGGTTTTGAAGCAGGTGGAGGTGGCGCATTGATCTGTCGGGTCATGGTGAGGGAGAAGTCAGGTATATAAGTTTTCTAAGCATTTTTGTTACCCTATATATAACCAAGAAGCCATTATGTACAACTGAACAACTGTATTAAAAATTGAAATAACATAAAAATTGTCTTCTTGTTTTTTTGTCCTTGAAATGTTGGTAGCCTCTTACTTGTTCTAATGCTTGTTAGAATGCTTGTTTGGTCCTGGCAAGAAGGTTAACCTGCCAGGTCGAAATAGCAGTTTAAAACTGCACACACAGGCTCTGCGATGGCAGGCCTAAGCCACGTTTAAAGGCCTACTGGATGGGTGGCTCAATCAGTGCTGCAGGCCCTTTAGCAGCATTTAATTTACAGGCCCTGGGCACATATAGTGCACTTTACTAGGGACTTCTAAGTAAATTTAATATGCAAATTGCGGCTAAGCTAATGTAACCATGTTTAGAGTACAGAGTTTATGCACTTCAGGAGATCAGAAGGCAAAAAGTCAGGGGAAACCACACCAAGGATGCCAGAACTAACAGTAAGGGGCCCATTGGGATCTCGGGCATATCACCACCGCCATCCGCCCGACATCCGTTCCCGCCCACCACCCATTTCCCTCCACCATATTACTATGGCCGGGGGGACCAGGGCGGACGGAAAGACCGTCCGCCGCTTTTCCGCCCGGTCAACAAGTCGACCGGGCAGAAAAGAGTTTAATATTGTGGCGGTGTCTATTGGAGACCGCCAGCCATATTATCATGGGGGCCTTTCCATGGCGGCATTGAAAGGCATTCTGGAATTGCTTGTGGGGACCTGTTGCAGGCCCCCAGAGACAGTGGAGGGTGGGGGGTGCACATGGGGGGTACCTATGGTACCCCCCTGCAGTTCCATGCACAACATGACAGGCACCACGCGGTGCCTGTCATGTTGTGCATGGAAGTGCACGACATGCCTTCCTGGCATTGTGGCGGGTGGTGCTGAGTGCACCACACGCCACAATGTCAGGTATGCAGGATGCGCCCGCCACTGTGGCGGATGCCTCCTAATGGCCCTCACAGGACCCACGAAAGTGAATAAGGATTAGGGCACTAAACATACTCTTTGCTTCCTGCTGTTTCCACTTATACCCTTCACATTTCTTCTCAAAAGTAAGGAGGAAGCTGGTGAGGTGGTAAGGGAAGGGCCAAATTAATAAACGCTGTTGTGTCATCTGGGGTCAACGCATGTGTGATGTCACTGCTTGGGCCATTGTGCCAATATAATGTCTATTATATTAGTTATGCTCTTATGCCGATGGAATGTTAGTGTCATGAGAATAGCGTGTTTTAATTCAGCGCTTTTGCCTTTCAACAAATACCAAATTGCAGTGTGACATTTATTCAGCAGCATCCTGCATTATGCACATATGATTTAATTGCCATGATTTGCTACAAACGCATGCTCAATGCCGACGTATTTCAGTTTTAAGTTCTTGAGTTGAGAAAAAAGTATCTCACACAAAAATAAATGCTTAAGATCACCTCTTTAATTTTCATCATTTCAATGCATAATGTACTCTTCTGCTCTGCTCATTGGTAACTGGGCACATCTCAGTTCTTACCCTATTAACTGCTACAGTAGAGATAATGAACATATATTTCAGGTTGAAAGAGAATAACACCAAATGAGTCCCAAAACATTGAACTGCAAAATTGAAAAATAAAGAACACTTCGTTCTGAAGGCTCTGATGCTCAATAAAAAACCATCCTGGAGCATATTAGATTGCATGAAAAAACCTCATTCACGTAGCACTAAAGTTCTTATTTTTACTCATCAGGGTTAGCGGATCAATGGCACCTGTGTAAAAGAACTTATAAACAAAAGAGATGATAGCGGCACTGCTGTAGAGCTCTCTGTAACATTATTTGTAAGGATCAGGCAGAACCCTTTACTCTAGTAAAGAAATATGATGGGACCATCATGTAGGTCAATAAAGTAAATGCCCGGCTTGCTGTTGTCTGAAGAAGTTCCTTCTATAAAAAATGTGCCACATAAATTTTGAGATTTATGAGATAAAAGGACTGATAGGATCTCAGGGCCAAATATACAAAGCACTTTCATCATTGCAAACACTCCAGTTCAACGTTTGAGACAGTTAGAATGCTTTTTTTAATGTATTAAACCCATTTTCGGGTTTGGAAAAGATTTTCCGACTCCTTAAATGGGATTTCAAATTGGTACCAAGAAGGGGCATGTTATAGAAGTTGCTTTCAAATATTGTATCAGTATCTTATATATCAATGTTGTCTTTCTGAAAACCAGTGCAGAACAATGATATTTTACCTCAAAAGAAATGATAATGAATTTACAAAATGGAAGGAGTCCCCTTGGAACTACTTCCCATTTGTGAATGTAAAAAAAAAAGCTTGTTGAATAGTAGGAAGTGGCCTGGGAACCACTGCCAACTCTTAAACAACAGAAAAGTAAATTGTTCTTTTTAAACAGAGTCCTGATTTCTTTAAGGAAAATTAGCCACGTTTACTTTATTAAAAAGCTATCACAGACATGATGGTGTGCTCTATCACTATTATTTCCTCCAATACTAGTGAGTCGAAACTTGGGACCACCCACTAACATTTCTGAGCTAGGTGAGACTGCAACTCAGTTTGATTTTTTTGTACTGACCTATTGCTACATAGGTCGGTTCTTAGTTGCAAAAATGCTAGTTGCAGTTTGCGACCAGATATTTCGTACACCTGTCCCTAAATTGTTTAAGAGTCACAGTAGATGCTCTTAAAGGTAAAAGTTTGCATGATAAAATTCAATTAATAGAACTAACACCTTTGTCAGTATTCTTTGTGACGACTGAAGAAGTATTATTTTATGAAAATGATACTAAAAAAAGAAATGTCAAAGCCAAAATATCTCACCTTTGGGACCGATTGGCTTTGTCAATGGTTTTTAGCTATGCTGAGCAGCATGGCTAAATAATGTGGCCTAACGACAAGAGTGGTCAACCTCTAAGCTGGAGAACTGTGTTTGAGTCTCGGCAGGTATGCTCAACAACCTGTGATTCTGGGCATATCACTTAATCTCCCTGTGCCGAACACAAAATCAATGTGTCCATCTGTAACGCAACTGGTGCTCGTGTTCAGTGGTCTGATACCTTCGGGTCGAGTTTGCGCTATATGAAACTCCCTAAAAACCAAAAATGTTTGGCTGGGGCAGTGGGTGTGGCAGTAAAAAAAGGTGGGTGAAGCATCTCAGGGGTCCAGAAACAGCACAGAGGGTGCGGTTGGGTGGAAGCAACACAGAGTGTTTAAGGTAAAAAAGCAGCACCTGAAAAAGTGAGCAGTGTGAAGACACAGTAATGCAACCATGCTCAGAGGCCTTGATAAACACAAGAAGGGGAAGGAAAGCCCATATACTAAAAAATAAGAAACAAGCAAATGAGATTGACAATGAAATCAACCAATAGAAAGCAATGGGTGGCCTCTAAGAACTCTGTCATTTAACAATAGGTCACAAAACTATCAGCGCTTGCGCTTTTTCATAGTCAATATCTATATACGATGTGACCCCCTCACCCGGACTAATTGGCATGAATCCTCTTCCTCAAGCTGTTTATGTTCCAGAGAACCTTGAGCTCTGTCCTTTACTGGTATTTTCTGTAAACTATTCATTATTATGGGGAGAATTGCATATACAATCATTTAGTAGTCCATTTGTAGGAGCATCATTTCCATGATAAGAATGAATCATTGGTTTAGCTGTAGTGGTGTTAGGTTCTTCACTGTGAGAGGAGGCCCAGGAGAGTTATCTTGAAGCAGTATGAATAGCAGTGTGGTAATTAGACCATGGAACTCAGGATTTAACACATGTTTTATGTTTAGGTTCCAATAAGGAGGTAGTAGAGGCTAGAAATCGTTTTAGAAAACCCATTGTTTTAAGATATAAAACCTCCCCTACTCCACTGACCTGATCACTTTTTTAAAACGCTGCCTAATGAATTTGTTGGTTATAAATTGTACACATTTTTTAAAATCTGTTTTATTCATGGTCTAAATGAGATTTTTAAAATGTTTGTAGAAGAATTTTATAAAAAGAGATGGAATTATGTGCTTAGAATAATTTTTAATCTCGTAAGAGATCTACATCAATAAAAAATGAATTGAACTGAATTGAAGAACATAAAACAATTTGAAGTAAAAATAAACGATTCTCCACTGGTATTTAGCATACCTTTGACCAAGAAACATTTGTTTTCGAACTTTTTAAGCACAGTATACTTTCACTCACATAACTGCTATATGTATCAGATAGAATGTGCTTTTGAATTTATTCTCAGTCATGGCAAAAGTCATTACTCACATGGCTGGTGCTGTAGCTAAATCTACATAGTGTGATGAAAGCTCTATCCTTTTCTTAAAAGATTCACTTTGTGAATGCATTTGCAAATTTAATATCTCTTCTGAAAATGGGTGAAAGGAAAATAACAATTTAGCCAGACCAGTACCCTACTGAAAAAAGGTTGTTGTGCATCCACAGAATCCTGTTTTGTGTCAATGATGGTAAGTGAGGCCCTTCAACTTCTCAATGATATTTGCTTCCTCTAGCTTCTGTGGTTTATGTGGTATAAAAAAGAAAAAAGATGCATCAGTGGTGCAGCACCTTCAGGTGTGTAGACATATGGATGTGTAGTTTAATCTTTTGATTTTTAGGTATCCTGTTGCTGAGAAAATGTTTCTGAATATATCAATAATGTCCGCCAACTGCTATATACCTACATATACTGCCAGTTGTTCCATTTGTATTTAATGACTGTTGCAGGTCTTGCTTCTTTATTGAAATTTCAATACCCCCATGCTTCAGAGTGCGCTGAAATGTTCCCTTTAATGGGATAGGTGTTAAGCCCTTGTAAGCAGGAATTGTGGTTTTAGTTTCCACCTAGCCATGGTAATGGTTTCTGCATCTGAAATTGCTAAGTTGCCATGACATTTACTATGGCACCAGTATCTTTAAAAACTGATTTTGAGAAGTTCAAACATCACAAAGCTTCTTTCGTCTGATATATGCGAATGCCTACAACCAATCTGCCCTCTGATTTTATTTCTTTATGAGCGGCAAGAGACTGTATGTGTGCACACTTCTCTCATTTATGTGCAACACTGAATTACATCTGATGGCACTGTGACAGCAACCTATTCCTTTCAGGCCAGGCTTCATGTGGGATTACACACAAAACAGGTTTCCTTCAGCCATTTATATCCTTCTTTGTGCAAAATGGAGACATTTTAAAATACTTTCATTGAAATGCTTTATAAAAACAGGATATCTTTTGGACAAAGATCTTGACACATGGTAAAAGAGTACACAATTCCTTTTTAGTCACAAACATTTTGGAGCTCCCTACCCCAGAAAACAAATTAGCCTGTTATTATGAGTTGCCCAGTAAGTGGTCCAGATTTTACCCATCCCCGGAGTTACCAATATCAGGGATACCAGTAATTCTGGAAATGGTGACTCAGCTGCCCATTATATATCTGTGGGGCCCATTAGGATCACGGGCGGATCGCTACCACCCGCATGGCGGTGCGATCTGCCCGTGATCTGACCCTGCCCGCCACCCAAATCCCCCCGCCATATTACTATGGCGGGGGGACCGTGGCTGACGGAAAGACCGTCTGCTGCTTTTCCGCCCGGTCAACGAGTTGACTGGGCAGAAAAGGGATTAATATGGTGGCGGTGACAGTTAGACACCGCCATCCATATTACTATGCAGGCGGGGACATGCCGTTGCCGCCACGGAAAGGCATGCGGTGTTTGACATTGGGGGCCCGTTGCGGGGCCCCCAGGGACTCTGGGGGGTGGGGGGTGCACATGGGGGGTACCTATGGTACCCCCCAGCAGTTCCGTGCACAACAAGGCAGGCACCGTGCAGTGCCTGTTGTGTTGTGCTTCGAAGTGCACAACATGCCTTCCTGGCATTGTGGCGGGCAGTGCTGATTCCACAATGACAGACCTTATGGCGGGTGGTCCTGTTCCCCAATAGAGTGGCGGGCGGACTTTGTCCTAATTACCCCCTGTATATTTAATATTTAATTGGGGCAAGAGACTCCTGGAGAATGTATAATGCCCTTAGCCATAAATAAATACATAAAAAATAAATAGTCACCTCTAGACACTGGAGTTTCTGTGGGATTTTAAAAAGAGAATCATATGTTTACGTGATATTTGTTGACTGATTTAGATACCAACTATTTTTAGGACTCGGCTTGTGCACTGGCTCTTACAGCCCATCCAGACACTTGATTGAGCTCTGGCTCAGATCTCCCTGTTAATTTGTTGGCTCACCCACTTCTAGAAAGGGGAAAAGTACAACAAGAGACTGGCCTTCTCGGGAACAGTAGACTCTGAAAGAATAGAAGAAAGAAGCAGAGCTGGCTTGGACAGGACCAGCAAGGACTAGCAAACACCATAGGTGAAGAGAAAAGCATAGAAGGACTGTAAATCCTTTGGAAGTCAAGAGCAAAGCAGGTCTGGACTGATTAATTATCTATCTATCTATCTAATTATCTTGGAAAATTAGAGAAAAGCACGCCTGGCTTGCCCCCCTTTAATCCTTTTCCTATTCCCTTTGCCGTTTATCAGTCTTTATCAGCCTTTATAATAATCACTTATCTTTTATATAGCTGTACATATGGATAGTGTTTCTAAGTGCAATAAAAAGCATTTCATTATCCAATTTGTGGCACTCTTACTGCCTTTATGGGGCTGCTCCCTTATAATAAGACCGTGTTCTCTACTCTATTCTAAGTAACAAAGCCAAAACAGAGACTCTTTTGTGAGTGTGTATACATCTACATTGCTGCCTAGGACTTAGTTTCTCAACTACACACCAGTGATACTGTAATCCAAGTGATACGGGAGGGGACGTTTTTGATGCATTAAACAGTCTACTATCTTCAGGTGGCAATCAAAATATTAATTGTCCATCATTTTCCATAGACCTCCACTATGGTGAACATCTGTTCTGTTTTATACCAGCATGACTGGTATTTTCTGCCTGTACAAGAATTAAAAAAAATGTCTAAAGTGTGTAATTTTTTCCCTTCTTAGTAGAAGGAAGAAAAGACTTCAAATGTGTTTTACTGCTCTGCTAATGACCTCTGACTAATAATTAAAGAAAGACTGAAAGGGTGTATTAAAAATGTATGGACGATTTATTGCAAGGTTATGCTTCGGAATCATGTCTGGGCTTTTACAAAATCTTAAAACGTGAACAGGTGGCTGGTATTTTTCTGTGGGAAAGGGGGCAAACCTAATCTCCACCCCTTTTCTGATGAAATTGAAGCAAATTGAGACCCAGAAATGCATAAATAAAGTACTACACACAACACGAATAAAGCAAAATGTAGATTTTTCACTGCCTGATGGGCAGAAAATCTGGATTTTTTGAATGACATGGAGGCTGAGATTATGCAAATCTCCTTTTATTGCCCACTCATAGCAGCAACAATTGAAAGAATTCTGATCTTTAAAACATTCTAGTAAGGTATAAAGTCCAGCAATGCGCAGCTATCTTCCTTCTTCCATGCTCTGAACAACATAAATCCAATACAGAACTAAACTTCAAAGAACAAGGCTCCACAAATATCATTCTACATCCTATTCTCTGAAATCTCAATCTGAAAGAAAACTGAAACAACATGTGTTTGCTCTATCGGGTAGGTATTTGAGGGGTGGGTAATCTTAGCCTTCGTGTCATTAATAACATCCAGATTTTCTGCTCACCAGACAGTGAAAAATCTTTAATTTCATGTCAGAACATGGAGGCTGATGAAAAAACAACAGTGGATGGAGGGTCTACAGGGGAACAAGAGGTTCAAGACCTGAGAACACCATAACCCCTAATCAAACTAGTAAGAAACACAAAGGGGTGCTGTCGGTCTATAAAGGCTAGAGAGTGTCTGTTTTCTAATAGATGGGTGTGTGTATAAACTAAGGATAACAGAGGGAGAGGAGAGAGTTAGAATGAGAAAAGAAAACCCATCAGCCCACCCATTGGCGGAACATCATCATCTGGGATTTAGAATACAAACTGGTATCCACTAGGTGCCTCACCATTGAGTATTGTGAGGAAACTCTAGTATAGGATCCGTAAGTGATGGAAAGCCAAACAGCAGTGTGTCATGAGCTGTGGGAAGTGATAAGTTGCAGTGCTCAAAGAAAATGTGTGCTAGTAGAAAGTGTTGAATTAAAATTGACTAACATGGTGCCAAATTACTAATTTTATTGAGGCGGTCACCATGGTGCCAAGGTTAAAACCAGAGTGTAGATGGTTGGAAACAAATATTACCATCCAATTGATAGATCACTTTCTACTAGCACACATTTTCTTTGAGCACTGCAACTTATCACTTCCCACAGCTCATGACACACTGCTGTTTGGCTTTCCATCACATATTATTTCTTGAACTTTCCATTCTTCTCTCGTACTCTTTCAAACATTTAACCATGCAAAGCCTTTCATTAGTCTCAAAGTAAGGGTAGAAAATAGTGGTAGGCAAAGTCATTGCCGTTCTTCTAATGTAAAAATAAACCATCTGGGTGTTAGGCCCTGCTAGTGACAGACGTTCACCTAAACGACACCAGGCAGAGTAAAACCATCAGACTGTAAGAGATATATTTCAATGACAGCCTAGAGTTATCACCCCTTTTTCACTAAAACTTGTAAGCCATCCCTAACATCCCACAAGGAAGAGTACTTTGCTGTAGTTGGGTTCAAAAATTGCATGCTGCGCATAATTTTCTTAGTCAGTAAATTCTGCCCGACAGATATGCCATCCACCAAACAATGCCCATTCACTATAGCTGATCTGTAGACATTCACTGTTCTGTAAGCTAGACCAGAACCAAACAATTATGTTAGACATTTGATAACATGTGCTAAATCAGTTGAAACGGGATTGTAATCCTGTCAAATATACTAACAAACCCATTTCTTCCAAGCCAATCGATATGTTTTCCTAGACCCTGATGCCTAGGACTCTGATATGTGTAGAAAAGCATCTGCCGAAAGCCCTGGGATTTCCCACTGTCTCTTGAAAGCCTCCAAACCTTCCGAACGAGGAGACCCCGTTCAATTGGAGTATTACATTTTCCCCCTGGTCCTAGAAGTATGTCCCTGAATGTCAGTACTAGAATGGGGAAGTCCATAGCCATTTACAACATGTTTGGAAACCAAGCCTGTGACCTCCAAACTGGGGTTACCACCACTGCAGTTTCCCTGAATGTGCATACTTGCAGAAGAACTCTTGGCACCATAGCAAATGGAGAGAAAGCCTAGCGTGCCAAGACCCTCCAATCCTACAGAAAGCATAACCCAAGCTGGTAACCTCGCGCCATCACACCTTGCTGTTCAACTTCCAGTTGATGGAATCTTTGAAATACCATCACAACCAATCTGAAACACCATTGCTTAAACCAGGGATACATTCCACCACAACAGAATTTCCCTTGCTCAAACAGTTGCCTCAAAAGTCCTTAGCTAATTCTGCAAGACCCTTTGAATGTGGTCCGCCCATCCTGTAGACCAGTCATGCCTAGAAACTGTGTCTCTTGGCTTGGGACCAGGAAGACTTCTTTTGATTTCACAAAACCCAGTTGTTCTAAGAACTATGGCCATTTCTGTATCATTCAATACTTCCTCCTTGCACCGACCAATGATTAGTATGTCATCCAGGTAAATAAATAGCATCACTCCCCTTGCCCAAAGTCAAGCCGGCACCGAGCAAAGTACTTTGGAAAAACACCAGGGTGCTAAGGGGAGGTCGAATGAGAGACTTTAGAATTGTAAAAAATTAACCTTCCAGGTGAACTGGAGATACTTCTGTTGAGGAGGCCAAATCAGAAGAGTCAAATATGTATCTTTGAGTTCCAGCCTTGTTAGCCAGACTCCCTTCCTCAGCACATCCTTTAGCATGTCAATCCCGTCCATTTTGAAGCGGTGGTAGACCACCCACTCGTTCAGCACCTTTAGGTTTATGACTGGTCTATATCTTTGTCTTTCCTTTCAACCAGGTATATATTGGTGTTAAACCCAAACCTGTGTTTGAGACGTGCTGAATATCCCCTTTTGCTAGCAAATTCTCTACTTCGTCACTAATCTCGAATCTTCCTCTCAGAATTGTATTTCCCAAGGTGTCTTCACCTGAACTAGAGGATTTATGAATTCAGGTTTGTATCCCCTGTCAGTGTCTTGGACCCAGAGATCCTGCTCACCAGCCTCCATTTCCCACAAAATTGGACCAATCTGCCTCCCACCTTTTTAGGGGTATCTGACATGTATTTTGAAACTCTTACTTGCAGAAAATCCTCTTTGCCTATGATTTCCTCTAGAAGACCTTCCTCAAAACCTTTGTCTATGGGGGTAGAAGCCCTGGTGGGACCCAAAGTTCGTCTGGGTGAGCCTGTTGCCACGTCCCATGAAGGGTCTGGATGAAGCCTGACCTCAGCCAAGGAACCGGCCCCTTGTTCTCCTGGCCCTACCTAAAACCTTATCCTGGAATAATATTTTGATGTCCTTCTGCGATTTTTGTATGGAGCTAAAAACTCCTACGTGCTTTGCATATCCTTAATTAAATCAACTCCAACTCACCAGCTCAATCAACTTGTGGTCGATGTTTAAATGGATGCTCTTCCTTCTCTCAATAGAGAGATCTGTGTTAGCATCCTCCAAGAGATAGATGGCCCTTTGCGCCCACTGGCTTTCAATTAGGGCCAGATGTAGGTAATCCTATTTTACCGATTCTAAAATACCGAATTTTACCGAATCGGTATTTTAGAATCGGAAAATGGGATGTAGGTAATTTTTCGGTAAAATTTACCGAATAGGTCAAATTCAGAATTTCCGATTCGGTATTTACCGATTCTGTAAATACCGAATCGGTAATACCCATTCATCCCTATGGGCTTCCAGGCCCAAAGGAATGAATGGGAATTACCGATTCGGTATTTACCAATTCAGTAAATACCAAATTGGTAAATTGAAATACCGAATCGGTAATACAAAAAACAATCAAAAAACAATCAACTGAGCTCCTCAACCAATCAGGTTCATCCACCACACCCCACAACAAAGCAACAGAGGATTCACCCAATAAAATGCATCTACCCCACCCCACAACCAGGAAGTGGCCACACCCATGCAGGTGCTGAGTAACTGATCATTCTGGAGAGCTGTGAGACACAGAGCAACTGGCTGCCCTGAGCTTACCTGAAGTGCACAATGGATTCCCAGGAGTCACAGAGGGAAGGAGCAGAGCGCAAGAGAAAACTGAAATTCAGCACAGCTGAACTGCAGGTGCTGGTGGAGGAGGTTGTGAGACACCACACCCAGTTATTTGGTAAGTAGTCTCTGCAGGTTGCAGAGCCTGTGAAAAGAAACACCTGGCTGGGGATCCAGTCAAAGGTGAATGCCATCGGGGTTACATCAAGGGAGATTGATGATCTCAAAAAACAGTGGTATGATCTTAGGATCATTACCAAAAAAAACTTGCAGCTCAGAAAAAAGAAGCCAGTGCCACCAGGGGAGGAAGGAGCAGGGCACCTGCACTAACAGAGCTGGAGCAGATGGTGGAGTCCACCCTGGAGCCAGAGAGTGTCCATGGGATAGGGGATGCCGACAGCTCAGCCAGAGCTGCATCAAAACAAGGTAAGCTGCATGGACTTCAACCCTCCCCCTTCCCTGTCCCCCTTCTCCAATGTGGTTGTGTGTGTCACACTCCAGTGCAAGTTTTAGGATTTAGCTGCAATGCATCATGGGAGAGGTAGTCATAGTAACTAAGGGTGGGCGTAGTGGGCGTAGTGCGGCTTCGCGAAGCTACGCGAAGTGGGCGAGACACTACGCCCACCTACGCACTTCGCGTCGCCCCACTACGCGCCACCCGCCACACGCCGCCCTCCCGCCCGCGCATGCGCATTACTATCCATGACGGCGGCGAGAATCGCGCGATGATGAGAGGGAGCCCCGGGGACGCGGCGGACAAGGTAAGTGGTTTTTAATCATTGCTGAAATGTAATTTAAGTATTTAGGGAGGGCGGGAGGGAGGCGGGTGGCGGGCAACTCCGCTACGCCCGCGGGCGTAGTGTTGCCTGCTACGCCTACTTCGCAAATGGCGAAGTAGGCAACACTACGCCCACTCCGTGGGCGTAGCGAAGTGCTACGCCCAGGGTTAATAGTAACATACATCACTACATTCATCACAGAAAACAGCAAGGCATGCCAAACACTATATCCATAAGCAGTTGAGGACTTTGCAAGTGTGTGACAGGAATGTGATTTAATGATGACACACAGGTGTATAGCACCACTGAGCCAATGTCCATATCTGTCCCCAGGAGAGTCATCGTGCAAGACAGCGCTGGAAAGGGAGAAGAGGGGACCCCAAACTGAAAGGAGTGAGGATGCAGGCACAAGTGCAGGGCAAAGCACAGGGCCGTCATCTGCACCCCCAGCACAGGCAGGATCAACACCAGAGCGACCCACCACAGCACAGCCTTGTGCTCCTCTGTTGTACGACTCACCACAGCAGAACCCAGCAGCACTCTCTCCCACACCAGGTACAGAATCCTCTGAGCTGGTAAGGCCAAGGAGGCATGATGTGCTCCCTCTCAAAATCTTTGAGTCGTCCGAAGAAGATGAAAGGGAGGGTGACAGCCAAACGGCTCCACTGGAGGCAGAGAACGCTGGGGAGCAGTCCACATCCGAATTTGTGCGTACCGGTGCCGGACGCCATAGGGTACGGGAGAGAAGCGCAATTCAGGATGGAGAGGGGGTCTTCTGTTGGCTGGAGGCCACAATGGTCAAGGTGCAGCACCTGCAGGCAAAAGGAATATCAGCAGTTCAGAGGCAGGTGCGCAACTTAAACACCAAAATGGGCAACATAGACCGGGGCATTAGCTCTATGGCAGAGAGTATGAAAGACATGGCAGAGGGAATGAGGGACATGTCGCAGGCCATGATGGCTCTTTGTGAAACTCTGAAGTCTGACCGCACACAGAGGTGCCGTGAGAGGCAGTGCATCCAGCAAAATACGAAGGCAATGAACTGACTTGCAACAGCCACCTCCCTACTATGTCGGCGCTCTGTTGCCATGCAAGAGGGCCTTGTGCCCTGCTGCACAGATGTGTCGAGGGGGATGGGTAGAGTGACATCTGCCATGGAGCTGCTACTGAGAAACCAGTCAGCCAACGCTGGGGACCTAGGTGTGGTGGACACTGAAGACACCACCAGCAGGAGCAGCACTAGCACGCCCATACCAGACATTAGAAGAAGCAGCAGGTGCCAATCTGCTGACCCAGAAATCCACAGCCACTGTTGTAACCCAGCTTTGGGCATCCTGCACTGTTGTGCGTGAACGCAAACAATAATGCTGCCCACACTCCACAGGACATGTCAGGGTGAAGTAACCTGTGACCGCCCAGTGAGGTAGTAAGACATTGGAGTACCATGGTGTGCCTTTACTAATTGACCGTAGTGCCCATTAAACTACGCCATTCATATCCAATGCCTGGCTGTGTCTCCTTACTTACTTAGAAATAGCTGCGTATGATCCCTGCCCGTCTCTGTCTCCCATCTGTTGCTGGCTCTGCTCCTGCTGCATAAGGCTCTGGCTGTTCTGTTCCATCGTCAATGTCCTCATGATGTGTTATTTCCACTTCTGTGCCTTTCTTGTTGGCAAGGTTGTGCAGTATGGCACAGGTGGCAATGATTTTACAGCAGATGATAGGAGTGTACTGCAGTGCACCTCCGCTCTTGTGGAGGCAGCGGAACCTGCTTTTTAGAAGTCCAAATGTGCGTTCAACAACGTTGCGTGTTACTCTGTGTGCCACATTATAATGCCTCTCACTCCTGGTAGATGGATTCAGGTAGAGGGTGAGAACAAAGGACCGCAGAGCATATCACTATCGCCTAGGAGGAAAAGAGAGTGCCATTAGTTACATACTCAAAATACATTCATCTGCAGTAGCTATCAGGGTGTGTCACAGTTATTTACCTAGCAGGTATCCTTCACCAAAATCTCCAGCAGCAAGGTGTGTGTAGATCCCACTGTTCTGGAATATGTATGAGTCGTGGGTGCTCCTAGGGAATTTGGCCACAATGTCTGTTATAATGTTGCCAGCGTGCATATCACCTGCACATTGATAGAGTGGGTTGACTTTTGGTTCCTGTATATGTGTTCTGTGGCTGCAGGTGGGCAGATTGGGATGTGGGTGCCATCTATACAGTCTATGACGTGAGGGAAGTGTGCCAGTTGATAAAACTCCGTTTTGGTCTTCAGCAGTACTGTATGTGTGTCAAGGAAGCTGATGTAATGATGCATTCTCTGCATCATGGCCTCCAGGAACTTCCTGAAGAAACGGGACAGGCAGCTCTGGGACACACCAACTACTGCAGCAATCACCCTCTGGAAACTCCTAGATGCAAGCAGAGCACCTGCACATGGGGTGGGATGGCGTGTGCCCTTGGTGTTGGGTGGTCCAGGAGTGGGTGCAGGTCCCTGATCAAGTCCAGGATGGTTTGGGGGTGTAGCCTGTACCTTTGCAATATCTCTGGCTCAGTGAGTTGGAAGAGCGTAATCCTCTGCCTATAGACTTGCTCATTCCTTCTTCAGACCCTCTCTCCTGCTGCCTGTAGCCATAGCCGCCTTGCAGTGACGTAGAATGCCGCCATTCTGATCACACTGTTGCATTTTGGGGCCTTTTTTACTAGCCTGCACCTGGTTACCACCTGCTTTCACTCCATGGTAAATACCGAGTCTTAAAGACAGAATTTCATGAAATTCGGTATTTTTGAGGTTTCCTACATCTCAAAACTAATTTTTTACAATTTCTTAAATACCGATTCGGTAAATAAGAAATCGGTAAATAAGAATTCGGTAAATTCCGATTCGGTAAATTACTAACTCTTATTTACCGAATCGGTAAATTTTAGCCTCCTACATCTCAAAAACAAAATACCGGTCGGTAACGGCCTAAATTCAGTATTTTCGGCCGTTACAGACCTGTATTTAGCTACCTACATCTGGCCCTTAGTGTTTCAATGAGGCAGGCAAACTTGCCCATCTCAATCATTTAGGTTAAAGGACCAGTTACATCAGGCAGATGTTCTTGGCAGGACTTCAAGCCCTTGTTAAGCCCCTTCCTCGGGCTTTTGCTGCTTTTGTAATAAACGCCATTAGTTTTGCATCCAAATCTGGTGTCATTGTGACTTATCAAGAAAGAAAGGGCGTGTGCACTGGAATCTCAGCCAAGATCTAACCTCCTTGGAAATCTCCCTTCTCAGCCAGAAAACAATGTACTCAGAGACATGCTGAGACGGTGCCCATTCACGGGATAAGGTTGCTTAATTAGAAGGGAGTCGAAAATATCCTCCTCCAAAGGATCAACAACGCACGTCTTTGATCCCAATGCCTTAGATGCCTCTTCTGATGTTCCTTTCCTCCTGACCTTGAAGCCCTCGTGGTCAGACTAAAAATAGGAGAGATTGATCACTGCCAATGCATATAGGAACATCCAGGACTTTTCCCTGCCCATTTCTGTGCCAGAAGCACTGAATCTGTCACCAACACTCTCAAGTGCGAAACCTCCCTGAAACCTTCTTAGTCTTTGTTTTTTTTGGAAAATTGTCACCTGAACCCCTTTTTCTTTAGGTCTTACCTACCCATCCAGAACCTTCAGGTTGCTCAGTATATTTAAACACCTTTCCCTTTTTAGAAAATGCTTTCAACTTCATATTGAAGGTGTCATCTTGCGACCTCATCAATTTCCCAAGTGCCCCATTAACCATATCCTCCAATTTTCCTTAAATTCTTTCATCCAGCTGTTCCTCAGATATGTTAAAAACACTAAAATATCTAAGGCACTAGTATTGGTAGGGCTAACCCAACTAACACAGCAGTAACAGGGTTAAACCAAGGTAACTTAGCTAACACAATGGGAAGAGAAGAGTGTGGAGGCAATCGTGTAGAAAAAGCAGTTGGAATGAATAAAAATGAACTACAACTGCCAAAGGTCCCATCTCTCAAACATCCCAGCAACTGTTATTCAATTATTCCCAACCTTTAAAAATGGCTGGGGCGCTAGGTGGCGCACAACCAAGATGGCCACACACCTATGAGGCTCTGGACACTTGGCTGCTTGATTTGCCTTTTATCCTGATTGAACGACTGCAGCTTTCTACCACAGAATGGGAACAGCTTACTGATGTCGCCACCTACCTGTTGCTCCAAGCTCAACCCCTGAGGGCATCCGCCTGCGCTGACATCGACTGGGGAAGCCTGCCCGGGATAGTGGTGAGACCCTGCGGCGATCCGCATTTGGCTATGCGGGCTGCAAGAGAGTCGGGGCTTCACACGTGGTGACTGGGCCGCACGGCTTGTGATGTTGCAGCCCCCTTCATCACAGACGATCTCCAGAACTGCCGGCAGCCCTACCTGACACACAAGACTTTGCGGCAGTGACGTCCAGCTTTTTGGCACCGGGACAAGACATCACACGCAGTGAGGTGGATTGGGCTTGCGCTCTCTCCCTGGTGTGACACCCATTTTATGGCTGACTTGGTGCTCGCCATAGAGAGTCCCTGGATCCTCTGCTCCCCCGTAGCGTGCCTCCGCTCCTTACATCCCGCTCCCCCATCACTATGTGCCTTTGCTGTGCCGCCTTCGCTAGAGACTTCTACAGGGGTTTGAAGTGAGCGCAGGGCATTTCCACACACGCTACAGGGGGGCGCGTCACTGATATTGACTCCTGCTACACCGGCTGGCGCCATTGTTTGTAGTTGGCAGACACCTCCATTCTGGCTGACGTGCAGATCGCGCACAGCACCGCCGTTGATGGGAGCTTGATGGGACCATTGGACATCAGCCTGTTATGCCACCACACTAGCAAGGATATCCCTGCCTGAGCTTCAGCCTTTTGCCAACCTGTGCCCTGTACCTCAGTGAGGGGAGCCTGGACTGGCCCTGCACAGAAGTCTGCATGGGGGTAGAATGCGCTATTCCACCCATACACCTTCTGTAGAGTGCTGCCTGCCTGATTCACTGAGGTTGCCCTAGCTGCACTGATCTTTAAATCCGCTCTAGAGACTGATCTTTTGACCCTTTGTGGTTGAACTCCCTTACCCTATCCAACCTGCGGCGGCCATTATAATGGAAGCAACGCCTCTGCCATCCTGCACTGTGCTGTGGACTCTTTGCCTCTCTTTGCTTGGCTCTAGCTTGGCTTCCCTCTCCTCTATCACCACACCGCCGCTATCCCTGCACCTGGTCACTATACCCGATGCACAGGCAATGTGGGGAACCTGAGGGCCGACAAACCAAACTCCCCTTTGATGCCAAAAGATCTGTCACGCTATCAGAAGATGCAGACCCATCGGCTAATGTGCCCTCCTCTGTCCCTCCACCGGATAAAGAGGTCAAATCCCTACTATTGGACATGTAACGCAGCCTGACACACCTCGCCACAAAAATCGATTCAATGAGCACGCGCATGGACTACATTGTCTAAAAGGTGGAGAAGCATGATGAACGGATCAAGGAGGCAGAGAAGTGTATTTCGGATAAGGGAGGACACCACCTCGCAGATCGCTCGCCAAATGACCCAGATGGATAAGCTCCTAAAGGTGATTGCTGCCAAGAACGAGGACTTGGAAGCTAGAAGCCGCCGCAACAATATCCGAGTTACCGGAATTCCTGAGAGCACAAATGCTGCCAGGATGGAGGACTTCCTCAAATGACTCCTACGCACCACCTTCGGAGCAGATGCCTTCTCCTCTCAGTTTATAATGGAGCGGGCGCATCGATCACTCGGTCCACGCACGGCTCCGGGAGCTACCCCGAGGCCGATAATTGCATGCCTCCTAAACTACAGAGATCGGGATGCTGCTCTGAAGCTGGCAAGAGATCACCAGAACTTACAATTTGAGGGCACCAGCTTCTCAATCTGCCCCCATTTCTTGATGGCGGTGCAGGAGGCCCACCGTGAATTCCTTCCAGCTAAGCTAAAACTCCAGATTGAATATGCTCTGCTATATGCAGCCCGTCTGAGGGTCACCTACCGGGATAAACACCAATTCTTCATGAATGAACAACAGGTCGATGACCTTCTTCGTACCGTCAAAAAGAACACCCAGACGAGAGAATCTCCGGATCGCCTCTCTCAATCACCTTCATTGAGTGCTGACTGAACTTCATTGTTTTGTCTCCTTGGCCGTAAATTGACTCCCTTTTCCTTTCCCATGAAGAGCCTCGTAACCCGGTTGCAGTTTGTCCTCATACTTCTGAGACACCCCCGTGTCAGCGTCCCGGCTCTATTGCTGGGAGCTCTGAAGGCGTTATCAAGTTGCATGCACACTCATCTTGCCCAGCAGGTTTCAGACTAAACAGTCCTATGTTCTTCTCTCAAACCACAGATAAGTGCCGATGCTGAATGCGTAATGACTGTATTATCTCATTGTTATGTGTTATCACCTTTATATTGCATATGTTGGCACGAACTGTTTCCCAACTACTGGTATCCCTTGTTTTTTCAAATGTGTTATACGGATATAGCTGGCATTTGTTTGATCATCACACTATGCTTGCAAACTTCCCTCTCCCCCTTGACCAACAGCATTGGGGGAGGCACTCCTAGCACACTTGTGTACCCCCACAAGGGAGATCCCCTTAGATCACTCTTTTCATATAATGACTCTTTCCTTATTGCACTGTTGCAATGTGTTAGTTGTGTTGGGTGATGGTAGTCCTTTTGGCACATTTGGGGTGCCGATATGGGTCGGGGAGGGAGAGGGGATCACGCTCATTGTTTGTATTGTTTTTTAAACCAATTGACAGGCAAAGACATGCATGGTATTATACTACCCGCAGGCCACTTCTTAACCTTAATAATGTAGTCCTTCCTGCAACATTACGCTGAGCCCCTATGTGTTAATCTAATCTCCTGGAATGTTAGGGGCATTTGGGATCCTCGGAAATGCAGGCAAATCCTCTCCTACCTGGATAGATATCATGTACACATAGCGGTCCTGCAGGAAACCCACCTCGACCCCTCCTGCTCTCCCAAGGTTGGTAGTAAGTGGGCCATGACGCATGTTTTCTCCTCTTACTCCACATACTCCAGGGGGGTGTCAATCCTGGTTAAGCGCAACTCACCCTTCATCCTGGGCGGCACACAGCAAGATCACACGGGATGCAGCTGTGTACTGTGGGCACGCTTGGGACTCAATCGGTCACAGTAGTGTGTAGCTACGGCCCAAACACAGATGACCTGGAATATTACACCACATCATGGAGTCGAATATTGCAGGTAGGCTCTACTCATATTATTTGGGGGGGAGATTTTAACTCTGCTTTTAGTCTGGCGATGGACAGATCTAACCCCCTCCCAATTCACTACACCAAAACACAGGCAGCTATACAGGGTATTCTCACAGCCCATGAGCTTACTGATGTTTGGCGCCACCTACATCCCGGAGATAGGGAGGGTACCCATTACACCGCACTCCATGCCTCATGGGCCAGACTGGACTACTGGGTGGTTTCCTGAGGCGCTGTTTCCTGGACTGAACGCGCCGTCCACCTCGCCATGACTTATTCAGACCATGCGCCAGTGCTCTTAACTATTGCCCCACCTGATATGTGATCCACTCTCCAACTGTGGCAGCTTGCTCCGGAGGCCCTACTTGACACAGTGTTCAGAGCAGAAATTGGAGAGGAAATCACCTCCTTCTTCCAGACTAATATTCATCCAGTTTCCTCGGTGGGAGTGGTGTGGGAAGCTTTTAAGGTCACAATACGCGGGGCTTGTATGGTCAAAAGCTTTGGGGTTCTGCATGATCTGCACCATACCCTTCAGAAACTAGAGAATGAACTCAAACAGCTAGAGGCTGGACTCTGGGGACTGAATTCGGGCTAGAACCTCTCCACATTTAGAGACAAACTCATGGAATATAAAGAAATGACTGCATCTGAGGCACGCTTTCGCAGGAAGTACTACACTGCGCGCAAATACGGTGAGGGCGAATGCCCAGGCAAGCAGTTAGGGCAATTGATACTGCGCCCTAGATTCGCCAATTATGTCCTCGAGATTAAGGACTCGGAGGGAATACAGTACAGACACAGCCAGGACATTCTGCGCACATTTACTGACTTCTATGCCACTTTATACAGCACTTGCAGGAACAAACCCCCCGACTTTACCCCCTATCTGCAAGATATTACTCTGGGCTGGTTGGGCGGCACACAGCGAAAGTTCCTTGCATCCCCCTTTGAAAATGATGAAATACACAAGGCAATAATGCAAATGCAGTCTGGAAAGGCCCCAGGCTCTGATGGCCTTCCTGTAGATTTTTATAATGCTTCCCATTCTTATAATAGTCTTTAATGAAGCCCTAGAAATTGGCTGCCTGCCCCCCTCCATGAGGTTGGCATTGATTTTGTCCCTTCTCAAGCCTGGCAAAGTGGCAGACTGCTGCGACTCACATAGACCCTTATCCTTAATTAATATGGACACAAAAATCCTTGCAAAAATTTGAATTAATCGCCTATTAATGGACAAGCTGGTACTCCCCGACCAAGCTGGCTTCATTCCTGGCTGAGCGATCTCACATAATATCCGCACGCTCTTCTCCACTCTTCATATGATAGACCCAAAAGATACCCCTTGCCGCTGTATTCCACGACGCCACAAAAGCGTTCGACTCGGTGGAATGGGACTACCTCTTTGTGATCTTACAAAATATGGGCTTCCCGCGGGTATTTATATCTTGAGTTTGCTTCCTCTACACTGAGCCCGTAGCCGAGGTTCTTATTAATGGCCGTTCCTCATCTTCCATCCCAATATCTTGTGGGACCCGGCAGGGGTGCCCGCTGTTGCCACTCCTGTTCGCCTTGGCGATCGAACCCCTTGCAGCTAAAGTCAGGCAATACCATCAAGATAAGGCCCTCCGCTGCCCACTCCGACATATTCTGATTTCTCTGTATGCGGATGATATCACGCTTACGTCAGAGAACCCCAGTGGAACCTCAATCCGTTGCTCAGAGAATTTGTGAGATTTGGGGGTCTATCTGGGATCCATATAAACTGGTCCAAATCTCAACTCTTCCCCCTCACCTCCTCAGTCACGGAATTCACCCCGGACTTCCCAATTGGGTGGTGCCCTGACTAGGTTAAATATCTAGGTATCTGGATATCTGCAAATCACGATGAATCGATGCGCCTTAATTACAGTCGTACCCTAGATGGGATAAAGGACAATGTTACGCGTTCGATCGCTCTCCCGATATCCATTGCAGGCCGCATATCCTTAATTAAAATGGTTATCCTTCCTAAACTCCTTTATCTATTCACAAACGTACCCTATAACCCAGGTAGGCTTCTTTTTTCCGATGCTCCGGACAGAGCTTATTCGCCTCACTTGGGGTGGTAAGCAGCCCAGAGTGCAGTGGGACACCCTCACCCGCCCCAACGCGCAAGGGGGGGTTCAATATTCCCAATTTCGAACTCTATTATATCTGTGCGCAGGCCCATTATGCACACTCCTGGTTTCACCCCCCAGATACATGCCTCAAGTGGCGGCCGAACAATGGCTATAAGATCCTATTCCATTAGACGGTGCTATCTTCGCTGCTGGCGCTAGCCATTCGGATGCTCAGACCCCAATCACTACCGTGGTTACGGATCGGCAACATATTGTTACAAGAACCCGGGCCCCTATGCTGTACTCGCCCTTGCTTCCCCTGTCATACCACCCAAAGATGCCGGTCCTACAGGAGGGAGTATTTAAGAAAACTCTAGCTAAACATGGGATTAAAACTTGGGGGGACCTCTACTTCCAGGGCAACTTCCGAACCTCGCAACAACTCTTTGCTGCGCTACTCCTCTCCCCCATGGACCTTTTTTTATATATCCGTTTGTGGCAAGGAGTCAAGGAACACATTTCTTCCTTCCACATTGAGCCACCAGAGGTCGCCACACTTCGCCTTATAATGGCCGGGGATCCAACACCTCATCTAGTTTCATCCCTCTATCACTCTCTGTACACCACAAGGTGCACTTCACAAAACAACTCCAAGGATAAAAGTCTGTAGAATTGCAGCTAACTATAACTGAGGAGCAGTGCACCTATTGCTGCGGGCAGACAGAGCACAGCACATCCAGTAGCCACCTCCAGATCCTCCACTACAAATACTTACACCATACATATTATACACCAGCTAAACTTTACCGCTTTCAGCTGGGTGATGATGATAAGTGCTATCGGTGTGGGGCTACAGGGGCTGACTTCCTTCACCTGGCATGGGACGGCGTTGTTGTGCATGGGTACTGGCTCAAGGTCTTGGAAGCCCAGGAACAGATGACATTGCTACATCTCCCACAAACACCCCTTTTTGCTCTCCTTGGTTATACCGCAACTATAGCAGTGATGTACATAAAATTCATATCATTCAGTCTCCTCCTCGCCAAACGAGGTCGGGCACCTAAGTTTAAGGAATGGATCCAAGATATGGTAGTCTGGCAGGACCAAATGTACACGTTTGCTGAACTACTCCCACTATCCTCCCGGCCCGAGACAATTGGGGACCCCTCATAACATATCTGCTTACACACCCTGTTGCTGATTCTGATGATACACAGACTGACACTGTGGCAACCACCTGCGTCCTCAGACCCTTGACGGGTTGATAAGCGACCCCCAACCCCCCACACCCTCTCTTCTGAACTCGTCCTGATTGAATGTTGCTATTATGTGTATTATTTGGTTTCTCTCAATATGTTGCATTTAATCACCCAAAGTATGGCATAAACGCTCAGTGTGATTTATTGGCCCTCAGATCAATATAGCTGGTTTACTGTACCTGTTAAATCTATGCACCTGCTATGATACCCTGCCTGTACCTTTGCCTGCCTGCTTTGTATTTTTGAAAAAGTATAAATAAATAAAAACCTTTAAAAATGGCTGTTCGTATTGTGGTAGTGATATCAGTCCAAATGGTGGCCGGCGCGCACGTTTTGTGCATCGTCGGCTGCTAGGTAACTTTCCTCTGTCCCATCTCCCCACAGGGAGAACCACTGTGTGCTCAGTGCAAATACCTAGGGGCAGCACCACACTGATGTAAGGCCAGGTGAAACTTCAGAGTCTCAGTGTGGCCACTGTATGCCACACTGAGGGATGGCAAGAAAAGCCAGGGCCGCCAGAGTGAGTGATTGCTGAAGTGCGCATCGCATCGGGGCTCTGTAGACATACCAGAGGCCTTTGCAGATCCAGAGGAGGTGAGCAACTGCCACCAAAGGGGCCAGCACCTCCCCCGTGGCCTACACGCACCACAGCGCGAACACCGGCCAACCAGATCTGCGGCATCTAAAAGCCGACCACCAACTGACGTAAAGGGAAAAACAAGGCCCCACCACACTCCACAGAAAGGTTGAAACCCCGCTTACACCCCGAATATGCAAAGAGAAGGGTTTTTAAGAAAAGGGTAACATTACTAAATATAGAGGTTAAGCAAAAATGGACAGACACGTGTGGGGAAAAAGGTAGCAGAATACAAATGACCCTCTCGCGGGGAGGATGGTACCTCTTAAACCACAGAGTACTTATCTTGTGAGCAGCTACAACAAAAAATAGGAAGATGGCAGAAAATTGCTATACTTTACTAGAATGTTTTAAAGTTCTGAATTCTTTCAATTGTTGTTGCTATGAGCGGGCAATACAATAAGATTTTCATAACGTTAGCCTCTGTGTCCTGACATAAAATTAGCTGTTTGGAAAACAAACTTTTCTTTCTTTCATTCCTTTACACACTTTCCTGTCTAGGCTCTCTACTTCTGAAATGCAGTGTATACATTTAAACAAGCGCTCCTAAGTGAGTTTTTTGATGCTCAGTATAGAAGCTGAGAAGCATTGTTTATATTTGAAGGTCTTGTCTGCAGTGGGTGATGACAGAGTCATCAATCTGAAAGCCTGTTATTCATGCCCTTTGTTTACCTCTTTCCTCATGCTCGGCCAGAGGCGGGAGGTAGGGAGGAGCTAGTCTCAGCAACACTTAGGGGTCGATTCCGATTCGGGAAACGAATCCGTACGACAATTCGTATTCGTAGCCGTTTCCATACAAATCCGTCTGAATCGCGTAGTACGATCCGTTGCGTGAAAATACGTCTGAATCATTGCGAACCATACGAAAATGAAGGGCAAATCCGTACTACATCAACCCGCACAGTGAACCGATCGATTTGTAAAAATACCATACGACCCGCCAAGTATGATCCGGACCGGGAAATGAGAACGCGATTCGTACGGTAAACATAGCGTATGAGCAATTCGTACGGAGGGCAACACTATCACATACGCACCATACCCCTAAAATCAAGGGGTGTACGCGCCGTACACCTACGACCTTGGGGTGTACGAACCATACCCCTACGGCCCATACACCTACGACCTTGGGGTGTAAGCACCGGGACATACATACCGTACCCCTGAAATCAAGGGGTGTACGCACCGTACCCCTGCAATCATGGGGTGTACGCACCGTACCCGGGGGGGTCCATTTCATACGCATTTCTTGGCGAAATCTTCTTTTACGGACATTTTAAGCTCCCGTAGAAAAAGAGTCGTACGGAGTGTTGTCGATACGATTCGTACTTGATGGGTCGGAAAATGCAGCTTCGATCCGTACGGACATCGTGAACTGCGCGTTCCGAATGCGATTCGTACGGATTAGTGAGTTGTACAGTCTTCGGTACGATTCGTATGGAGAACTGCTTTGGGTACACATCGTCGTACGTACGGGTACGGTTCTGCATACGATTTGTGTGGGAAAAAAGCTCCATGTGGCGATTCGGACAGGATTTTACAGAATTGGAATCGGTCCCTTAATAGGGAAAACAGGAATAGATATGTGTGCATGCTCAATGAATCGAAATGTGCGACACTTCAACAGGAGCTGCGCAGCCACCCAGGCGCATCCTTTAAAGGGAACATAGCCTACAGCTCAGCAATTGTCCAAAAGTGACCTATCAGCAGCAGTAACCACAAACCTATTCAAATTCAGTAAACATAACTCTAAGAAATGTGTCAAAATTAAGCAAAGACTGGAATAAGTACCACATATGAACCACAAATAAACCACATGAGTGAAGTCAAAGTACTGCATGACCACATTTGTAAAATATGTTATTGTTCAATTCATGCAAGTAAGAATTGATTACACTTATATGTATACAGGATTCTCAGATATTCTGAGAGGCTATGTAATCCCCTTAAGATACATGTCCTGCTGTGGTTACAAAAACTAGAACCAGCAGGCTGGCAATACACCTCCAGAACAAATTACACTCTTTATTTTGATTTGGTTGGAGGCTGAAGATTTCAAACAGGCAGTAGTGACTCTACATGATAAAAGAAAAACACAAGATTCTGCATATCGTTCTAGGGTAAGAACTTGTAGTACAGATTCAAAAAACCAACTTGACATGCTACATTCAAGCCAAATTTGAAAGCATCTGTATCCTACAGATTGCCAGCAAGTGTCCTAGTCAAGTTGGAGTATAGAATATAGAATAATCTGGAAGAAAGAACATGTGTTAGACCTTGAAGATAAGGGTCCATAATGAGTTGCTCGATGTCTATGAACTTTCTTAGCTGCATTTCACTTTGTAGAGTAAGATTCCCAAGTAATTCCAATAAACTAGCAAATAAGAATTGAGGACCCACATTTAAAATGGTCCAATTCTTTGTCAGAGGAAGAATGCAGAAAATCAAAGTATCAATTAAATCTAATCACTGATTTACTCCCTACCAGGTTCAACAAGCATTAGTGATGGCGTCCACGCTGGACGCGTGAGCAAGCCGCTCCTGTCGGACCTCCCGGGGCATGAGGTTGTTTGCGGTGAAAACCCAGAGTAGTTAGGCACTACTAGCCTGCACTACTAACCTGCGAACTGCTGGATATCATTATTTTTACCTCTGTTATCGTGGCTGAATAGGTGTCGAAACGAGGCTGTGTCGTGGGCGAGAGGAGAAAAGTGAGTTTTGCTGTCGGAAGTATCCTCTTCGAACCTGCATGATTTCTAACCGAGCGGCCGCGGCGCTGGTAGCTTGGAGCACGCTGAAGGACCAGTGGGCGTCTCTCTGGAGGCAGCTCACTCGGCACACCTGGAGCGCGGTTTCCCGCACGGCACTGAAACGCAGTGATGCACGAGACGCTTCACGGCGGCGGCAGCAGGATACCGGTGTTTGGAGGATGGGGCCAAAGGGGCGAAGAGGCCGTGCGCAGGGAGCCGCCACCGAAACAACTGAAGGAGCGGAGGGCATGAAGGAGGCACCTTTGACAAGTAAGGTGATTGAGCGTGGGACAGTGCAAGCTGCAGTGCGGTCCAAGGAGGGGGAGGCTCTGAGCTCGAGAAAGAAAATACCGGAGATGTTTTCTGTTACAAAAACTAAGGAAGCAGAAAATCTGCTGCTGCCTAACAATCAGACCGAGACTCTGCTAACGGTTTCTGGAGGTCAGGGGGCAGAGGCGGAGGGCATACAGAAGACCGCTCCTATTCAAGTTGATGCTGTTGCAACACCCCCTGCCCCTGTACTTGAAGTGAGGGGTGATAGAGCGAATGCTGAGGAGAATGCTGAGGAGAGTCTGAGCAATTTGAGTAATGCCTCTACCCAGGATGTAGCAGTTCGGAATCCTTCGGTATTTGATACTAACGTTTTACCGACAGCCGTGGAGGAAATTGATGGCAATTTGGCTATAACATTAAATTTGCCAAATAATGATGGGGTAACGCCTGTTGTCAGTGCTGAGACGGACTCTGCCAATTTTTACTCTTTATCTGACCGATCTATGTCGTCTTCGGAGGACTTGGCTGAGTTGTACGCTACTCGTATGAGTATGGAGGATGGCAGGTTGGATGAAGGCAGTGATCATAGCAGCATGAATACTGATTTATTGGAGATAGAGGGTTTAGAGCCCGGCACTGTCCGCAAGCTACAACTGTGCGCGAAAGACAAGGACAATTGTGCTCAAAAGGAACTTGATGGCACGGAAGGTGCAGCGGCTGCTTTTGGCTCAGAGTGGGAGGACATATCATTGGGTCTGATTTATCAGACCATAATGCAACACAGGGAGGAGACACGAGAGGATAGTTTGAGAGTAAAAAACTCATGTAAGAAGCTGCATAATTCTGTAAGACGACTGGTGAAGTCACACTCTGAGTTTTTGGCAAGGGCAACGGAGGCAGAATCGCGTATTTCGTCTTTAGAAGATGAGGTGGCTCAGCAAATGAAGACTATTGACATGCATATGGCCACTAAGGAGGATATCAATTGGAAACTGGCTGACATTGAGAATCGCTCTCGCAGAAACAATTTGAGATTTTTGCAGATCCCCGAAGGGAAAGAGGGTTCGATACAAGAGGGTTTATTGTCACGCTCCTAAAAAAAGCAATGTCAGATGTTACTAAATGGGATTGGGACCGGGAGGTGGAGCGGGCCCACAGATTTCCATTTAAAGTTAACCAGCGCGATCAGAAGCCAAGAGCCATCTTAGTGGCTTTTAATAGTTTTCAGGCTCGTGAGGATATATTTATCAAGGCTCGACCAGATAAAAAATGTTGTGCTTTAGACTGTGAATTTTTTGTGAGACCCAATTTGTGTAAACAATCTGTCAAATTACGATGGCAGCTAAGGGAGCTAATATCAGAGTTTCAGGCTAAAGGGGTGCAGGCGTATCTGATGTTCCCAGCTAAATTAAACGTTATACACAGGGAACGCACTAGATTTTTTACAACTGCCAGCGCTGCCAAAGAATTCATGGGGTCGTTGTAATCTGCAAGAGATACAATCACGGAATGTCAATAGAATGTAGATAGCAAAGCGCCAGCAGTGTTCGAATTTTTGTTGTTGTTGTTTTTAAACTTTTGGTTATCACCGGGAGCACTGGGATTCAGCATGATAAAGATTTGATGGGCGACACCCCGAGGGGGACGACAGGGGGTTGTGGGGTAAGCTCGTATCACAGGACCATAAGTCCTAAAGCCTCTATCAAGGGAGAAGGGAAGGGTGGGGGAGGTGGGGTGGGTCTGGAGGGTGGGGTAGGGGGGTGAGGGGGGCACTTGGGGTTGTTCGTGGGGTAAAAACATGGGAAAAGAGAGTTCACAGCATATTACGTGGGGAAAATGTGAAGAAAAGACAAAATAAAAAGAATGTTCTAGCATCTTCATTATTAATTTTGATTCTGTTTGGATGGGTGGTAGGACGACATGGGCAGTTTATGGATCTGTATAAAGGCAATGGCAAGTAAAGGGGTTAGAATTTGTTTGATGAATGTGTCTGGGTTGAACAACTACACAAAAAGACAAAAGGTTGCTGCGGAATTGAGGTATATTCGACCAGACATAGTGTGTATACAAGAGACTCACATTCCCTGGTCAAAAAGGGGAATGTTAAAGGAATTGGGTTTTACATTAGTGGCCGCGTCTGGTCAGTCCAGTATGATAAGGGGAGTAGCTATCCTTGTTAAACAAAACTATGCAAATATTGGTCGGAAATTAGTGGATAAAAACGGGCGGTGGGCTATTGTAGAGTTTAAGGTTGAAGGAAAACAGTTAACACTATACACAATTTATGGAGCTAATCTGGATGACCCTGTAGTACTGGATGAAATAAATTTAGAACTGGCTAATTTTTCACAACCAATAGTGCTTTGTGGGGATGTGAATATAAATTTATTGAATAATGCAATACAGGATGGATTTGGAAATTATAAAGGCCGGAAACCAAGAGTATACAAAGCTCTTGTTAATCTACTGCAAGATCAAGGCTTAGTTGATGTATGGGGACGACATAGGGGGGAAGATAATGGGTTTACATTTTATTCACATCCACATAAGAAGCTGGTTAGACTGGATTATTTTTTTGCGCCCGATAACATAACGGCAGGGGCAGGAATTAAAATTTATCCCAGGATCACATCTTATCATTCTCCTATTGTGATGGAAATACAGGGAGGTGTGAAGAACATAAAACGCTCCAACTTTTCGTATGACCGTAAGCTGGGTTTGAATAAGGAATTTAAAGTCCATATGGATAGCTGGATTCAGTCCTTATTTAGCTATAATAAAGGGACTGCTAATGTTTGTATAGTCTGGGACACATTTAAAGCGGGATTCCGGGGTGAGTGTATTAGTTTTTCAATTTGGCAGCAAAAGACATTTAAAAAAGAATTCGATATTGTTGTAATTAATCTTCTCTAATGGTATGTCCCTCCACCCCTTTCCCTTTGACCCTGTTGGTATGCTCCACCCTGAAGCTTGCGATGGAATGTTGAGACACTCTCCAGTGAGGAGAGTGGATGGTTAATAAATAGACCTGTTTCACCTTCACTGGTATCTGGATCTTATTTACAACACTGGTGACGGACTGCGCAGGGGGCAGAAGTTAACCATTTCCCCTTTGAGTACTCTCTCCACACAAGATAACGTAAGAAGTACTGGAGCCTTGCGGGGAAAGAAAAAAATAAAAAGGAAAATTTTGGACTTCGTGAGATGTAAGCGATCCAGGGACATTACTGAAGAGAAACACCCTGCACTCGTGGATTTGCTGTCGGAAAAGTGAGAAGGAGCGGTGTAAGGGAGGTGAGAGTTCCAACTCTTTCTGTGGAGTGGCACTTGCTTGTGGTGCGATCCCTCTCAGCTGTCTCCTGTCCCTGTGTGAACCTCGGCCGTGGATTTTTGGAAGGAAGATCTGACGTGTGGTAGTCCTGTGCCTACCCTGGGCAGACGTCTTATGAATTGTTCTACAGTATATTTTGTTCGAATTTGAAGTGGAAGCTGCTGTGGGTGTAGCGTGTCATCCTGGTCACACAGCGCTATCATGACTGACAAGGTCCTTTCGGAGGTTTAAGGTGTTTTTGGCTGCTGTCTGGTCGTGCATGCTAGTGTTGGGGAGGGCACCACTACGAGGTTCTTCAGTGAAGGAAATAACAGTGCCTACCTGTGTTCAGTGACATTGTCTGCCGACGAGGGATTTGCGCCTGTCCTTCCTGCTTGTGTGGTGCCTGCGTGACGCCGTGGTTGCCCGGCCGCCCCGGAGTGCCTGAGAGGGTTGGCGTTGCATCATCGTGTGGCAGAAGTAGGAGTACCCCGCACTGTGAAGTTTTAGCAGCAGCTGTCCTACGTCGCGTTTCGGAGAGCTCGGGGCAAAAGACTAGGAGAGCCCTGTCAGCGCATCGGAGCTCATTTGGCCGGATACAAGAGACGTTCCCCGGCGCACCAACAGCATAGGACCGGTAGTTAGGAAAAAAAAAAGTATTAACCCTTCACGAACAAGGCAAGGGAATCCTGTCAGAGCCAAAGAACTCCCCCTTGGCTGATCTTCAGACGTTTCCCGGCGCACCAACAGTAAAGGGCCGGTATTTTGAATCATAACATTAACTCTTTATGGAGAAGGAAAGCAGATTTATGCCTTGTTCAGTTGCTGTGGTGGGCACATCCTATGTTCAGTAATTAACCTCCTGGCTCTGTATAATCTCAAAGTAGGGTTTTCTCACATCGAATGAAGGGCAGGAAGCCAGAATATCTTTATAGGTTTTCATTTTTGGAAAGAGTTTAAAAGACACATGTATCCCTATTGTCTCTGTTACTGTGCTTACTTTTGGTGAGAAACCCATTAGTGTCCTCCTAGCCTATCCATTGTCACCTGTTGGTATTTCACCTTAAATATTCTGTGTTCTTACCCCTTATAAATAGCCACTATGGCAGCAGCTAGTATGAGCCAACCCCCACCCTTTTTGAATGAGACAGGGGAACCCGAAATCAGCTGGGAGGAGTGGGTGAAACTGTTTGAATCTTATCTAATAGCTGTGGGTGGTGAAAAATATAAGCCAGAAAGGAAGAAACACATTCTTTTACATAACCTAGGTAGACAAGGACGTAATGTATACGAATCACTCCCTATGCTAGAACAGGAGGGTGAGGATGAAACTGATATAGATGTTTATGAGCAAACTATGGTGAAATTAGAAAAACATTTTGGAGACAAGATTAATGTAGTGTTGGAGCGCCATAAGTTTTTCAAAAGATGTCAGGGAAAACAAGAATCCGTACAAAATTTCATTGCTGCATTGTGGGGTTTAACACAGCTGTGCGAGTTTGGGAATTTAACAGATTCCCTCAAAAGGGATCAGCTCGTTAGGTGTACCAATAAACCACACATTCAGGAAAAGTTGCTAGCTAAAAACCCAGGGTTAAGAGAAGCCATTGAGATAGCGAAATCTGTAGAACACACAGCTAGGTGCATTAAGGAGATGAAGACCAATGAGGAGGGAGTAGCTACTATAAAGGAGGAAGAAGATGGTAATGAAGTATGTAAAGTCAGGTCCAAAGAAAATTACAGTGTGAGAGGAGATCAAAAGGAGAAAGGTCCCAAGTGTTACAGGTGTGGCAGCAACAACCATTTTGCAACCTTTTACCAGTGCCCTGCCAGGTTTGTTACGTGCAAAAAATGTAATAGAAGAGGGCATTTCGCCAGAGTATGCAGAGATGGTGAACAACAATCCAGAATAGATGGTAGAGGAATGGAGAAAAATGCAGCCAGAGAAGTTAAGTGCATAGAACCTAGGAGTAGGAAAATAATATTGCAAGTGAAAGATATTGATGGTACTGTAAATGCAATTTACCCCAAATGCAATGTTTTGCTTGATGGCCAATGTGTAGAAATGTATGCTGATTCATGCTCACCATATACCTTACTCAACCAAGATGATTTTGTGTCCATGAGAAATTGTGAAGTAAAACAGTTAAAAATGCCTGACATTTCTCCTACAGGGTACAACAAGGGTAGAATACCGTTAGTGGGCATGAAAAATTTTCATCTGCGCTTTAAAGACAGGGAAACCTATGGACCAGTGTATGTAGTCGAATCAGGGTCCAATTTACTGGGATGGGTCCACCAAAAGGAGCTGGGAATCATCCTAGATCCCAATAGTGCGGAGCAGGTTTTACTCACTGACAGGTCCAAGGGGGAAGGTAACTTATGTGATGAATTTGGGCAACTATTCAGGGATGAGCTTGGTTGTCTACATATGTTCCAACATAGGATCAAGTTGAAACATAATGCTAGACCAGTTGTTCACAAACTACGCCCTGTTCCCCTAAAGATGAAAGTACCACTAGAAGAGGAGTTGCGCAAACTTTGTGATCTGGATATAATCCAACCTGTGACCTGTACTGAATGGTTGGCCCCGATTGTCATCGCACCCAAGGCCAGTGGAGAGGGAATTCGTCTCTGTGTGGACTTGCGCAGCCTCAACGACAATATATGGGTGGAGAGACATCCTTTGCCGATAATCAACGAGATGCTGAGTACCATGGGCCCCGCAAAATATTTTAGTGTGATCGACCTCTCAATGGCTTATCACCAAATTGAACTCCATCCTGAATCAAGGCCCCTCACAGCGTTCATCACCCCAGTTGGAGCATTCATGTTCAAACGTATGCCCTTTGGCCTTGCGTCTGCAGCCGCCATCTTCCAGAAAGCTATGCAGAAAATACTGGAAGGAATAAAGAACACCATGTGTTTCCAGGACGACATCCATGTGTATGGACAAACCGAAGATGAACACAATGGGTTTTCAGCAGACTGAAGAACCGGGTTTTCAAGTACCCAGCGGCGTCAGGGACACGCCCAGAGTCCTCTAGGTTCCCTTGCCTTGGTATACAGAGACACGGAATACTTCTAGGTGGCGTCAGAAATCAAATTTATTAGCTGCAGCTAGTAGCAGAAATCCCAGTAATACAGCACGATGTACAACTCAAGAAACTGCTCAATTTTACTAAGGCGAGACATCCCTATTTATACACAAAAAGGTACATTTAAAATGCACACCCCTGCACCAAAATTCAACCAATAGAAAGTACATGACATCACACAACATCATACAGTAAAGCTCATTTTACAGTGTCCCAACCCACAAGTTAATATTTAGGTATATCTAAAATATTAATCTGAAAAGCCCACACAAACCTTTAATTGAAAGCGTAACCCATGAAATGAAATGAAGGAACAATAAAAAAAGTACTTTCAGATAATATGCAAGATTAACAAAGACGTAAAGAAATTTAAAAGTTAACAAATGTCTTGAATAGTGATTGGAAAAAGTAAATAACGATCTTGCAGGGAAATTGGCTTGGCAGGGTCAATTCCTAGGTGAAAGGCCAGCTTCTAAAATTAACTCCAGCGAACGAAGAAAATCCCTGGTTAATGTGTACATGTAATTCACAACAGGTCAGATTGCTTGGCTCACAAACTAACTTCTGAAGCCTGCATAAAAAGTAACACTAGATGGCAGTCACGACACATAGCAAAAACCCAAGTTTCAGGAAAGAAAGTCTTTAAGAAAAGAAAACATTTAGATGTTGTTTTAAGATAACACATGCGCAAGGAAACTTAATGGTTAACAAGGTCCTAATCAGTAATTGGAAAACTCAGTCAACCATCAGCTAGAGAAACTTAGTTTTACAGAAAGGTCAGTTCCAGGTGAAAATGGGTTACTCTCTGCAGTTCATTCAGAGACAGAGAAACCCAAATTAATATATGCACGAAAAGCCACTTGTTCGTTGGGCCCACAGCACTGGCCTACGTAAGGGCAAGATTAAAATGCAGACAGGTTTGAGAATTTCAGAACCACAGACCCTCCTTTTGCCATTACGTAGGCAATAACCTAAACTCATGTCAATCTGAATCTAGGTCTATATCTATTCTCATCAGGTCATCAAGGTGTTGCTGTAACATCATCTTATTATCCTTCACTTCTCTCGGAACTGGTCTTCTCACACAGATCATAGCACAAAGACTACAAATGGCGGGACCACACTGGATGCATAAACAACACGAGAAAAGGATAGCTAACGCCATACCAAGGAACGTCAGAATCTTCCATCCCCATTTGGACAACGACTCCCATAACCATCCCGTCAACGACCAGTCTCCTTCGTCCACATGAATAGACTCAGAGATCTTATGTAGTCTAGAGATGGCTTGGTACACTGTCGGGGCATTATCTGGTATGAAAACGCAGCAACTAGATCTAATCAATTTGCATACCCCACCTCTATCTGCAAGTATAATATCTAAAACAAAACGGTTCTGTAATGTCATAAGACGATTCGCTTGAAGCTCAGCTGTAATATTGCTAAGGGCACCTGCAGTCTCATTTATAGTGGCCTCAACCACTCTCGTAAGCTGACGAATATTCCTACTATTAGCCATAGGACCCCAAAAGGGTAGGAAACCCTTAAAGAAGTCTCCAGCTTCTTGTGCGACAGTATCTTTCGCATCGATTACACCGCTACCATATCTTGTCTTATGGTAGTTGAAAACAGCAGTGTATGTAGGGGGAAGCAAAAATGCCACATAACATGTACCAGAAAAATCAGATGGCAACCATGTGTATGCTCTATCATGACAAACAAAATACGTGCCTTTAGCTGGCACGAACGGAGGGGATTTCTGGGACGTATAAACGTATGTGTGAACACACACACTCTTACCAAGCTGAGCTCTCGGATTCTGACCATTACCTTGCAAACAAAGATGACCTCGGTGGGGTACAATCCAAATAGGAGGGGACCTTCGCTGTCTTTCTTTCTCCGTCAAGCTAGCACTATATGTCGTCTTATTCCAACCGACATATGCTCGCACCTCATCTCTAGGGATAGCGTTATACGCATCGATATCTCTAATCATATCAACTATTCCCCGTATCAAGGCATTATTACTTGCATTGTCTTTGACGGAACGTACAGGAGAGGCTTCATTCGCATAGATAAACATTGATTGGAGTGCCCAAACTGACCCGTTAGGCGAAAAGGGCAAAACCAAATATGGCATTCCCTTATCTGTAGTATGTGGCATAAGAACACACACCCAACAATTTGTGGTATTTATGACTAGCTGATGCTGATGCAACATCTGTATAAACGAATTGTTCACAAATTCTGATCTTCGTGTCTGTTCATGTTCAGGTAATGTATGAAACTCATGTGAAGAAACAGTAGAAAAAGAAAGAGTAGGTTGAGAAGTTGGTGCAGACGTCAATTGTGTAGGAGAAACAAACCAGAATATAGTAGCTAATAGAATACATAAAAGTATTAAAATAGATAAAGCTAAACCACACTTAGAGAACAACATTCTGTAATATCGGTTTTTCATCTCTTGCTTTTTATCGTCATTCCTCAATACAATCTCCATTTTCTAATGTCGCTCACGCAATCTTGATAGAGTACTTCAGCTGTGATTATTAGCAGGTCGTAGGGACACTGCAAGTCCTGCAGACCTACTGCCACTACTCAGGTCACAAACTGAACCGTTGGTACTCCTACGTGACCCTGCAACTGGCAAATGGTAACCAATCAAAAATTTAACAGAAAACCATAATACAATTTCAGAAAAAGCAAGAGAAAAAGAAAAACAAAAGTCAAATGCAAAATACTTGAAGAAATTGTCTCTTTTTGGTCTCAGTGTGGGAAAAAAAAAAATGTAATGTTCAAAGTCCCTTTATTTATTTCGAGATCGGAGGTTGTAACGTGATTTAGTCGGCACACTTTGGTCGGTAAACAAAAGTTCAGCTTCGGTAGTGTCCAATCTCAAACGTGGAGGAACAGCTTCTTGCAGCACATTGTCATCCTCGCGTTCTGACCGTGTCCATGTCAAATGAGCATCACTAAAAGGAACAAACCTAGGAGTTTTTTCACATTCAGAATCGGCTATACCTTCCCTCACCCACTTGTCATATGGTAAGGGCAATGGAACTTTTTTTGTATGGGTGGCATGCACCCAGTTTTTCTTGCCAGCTACTCTAACAGCAGTTCGAGTCACTAACAAAACCAAATGCGGTCCAGTCCACCTCGGCTCCAAATTCTTTGTTCGTTGAAAATTCTTCGTAAGAATGTAGTCGCCGGGTTGAATTGTGTGTCCTGGATCCGCAGTTGCTGTCGGTAGACTGTCATAGACCTGTTGGTGGAGAACACGTAATTTAGCAGTCAAGTCATGTAAGTAATCCACCAACATAGGGTACTCAATACTGCTGTATTCTTTAGGACGAGGCACACCCCAAACATTCGCAGGACGACCAAACACAATTTCATACTCGAGAATGCACAGTCGTCCTTGTTGACAAAAGAGCCAACGGCAAGGCATCCGGCCATGTAAGGCCAGTGCTTGCTTGTACCTTAGCTAATTTCAGCTTCAAGGTTCCATTGTAACATTCAACAAGTCCAGCAGACTCGGGGTGATTCGCTGCATGGAACTTCTGATTTATTCCTAATCCAGCACATACTTTCTTCATGATTTGACCCACAAATTCACTCCCATTGTCCGACCATACGATTCTCGGCAAACCATACCTAGGGAAGTACTCTCTCAGCAAAACCTTGGCTGTAGACAAGGCAGTATTATCCTTTAGGGGGTAGGCCTCTATCCACCTGGAAAAGGCACAAACAACCACAAGGACATACTTCAAATTGTTGCATCTCTCCATATGTATATAATCTAGCTGTATCACCTCAAACGGATACGTAGGAGGAGCAAAATGACCAGCTGGAGTTGTAGTTCCCTTACCAGGATTATACTTCAAACAAATCATACAATGTTTCACCACGTTCTCTGCACATTTCGGGATTCCAGCATTCTGCCAAACTGGAGCCAACAACTTGCATATTCCCTTCGAACTTATGTGGGCCATTCCATGAGCCATTGTAACCACTGGGAGCACATACGCATCCGGCAACAGCCATCGCTGGTGTTCTGACAACTCAACCCAACAACCTGTTGAATCCAACATACCCGTAGTTTCTCTCCAAACACTCACTTCTTTCTCAGTCGCTTCAGCCTGAATCATTTTCACACTTTCTATTGTGTCTTCACACATTCCACCAGCCATAACCCAATTAGCTGGGCCTGCAACATACATACGGCTCATCATGTCTTTCGCCGTTTCCTTCGCAACTTCATCCGCAAACGCATTCCCTCGACCAACATCGTCCACAACTTTCTTATGCGCACTACACTTCACAATTGCAATCTGCTTCGGGAGAGTGAGAGATTCCAAAAGTTAATTCACCAACTGTCCGTGCGAAGTAAGGAACCCACGCTCTCTCCACAAACGCCCAAAAGTATGGGCCACTCCAAACGCGTACTGGCTGTCGGTATAAACATTCACTCGCTTTCCTTCTGACAACACACACGCTCTAGTCAATGCAACTAGTTCTGCTGCTTGCGCAGAATTCTGTGGTATGCGTGCTGTCTCAACAACTGTATGTAAAGTTGTAATAGCATACGCTGCAGTCGTTTCACCATTCGGAAGCTTAAAACACGAACCATCCACCCATAGGGTACCATCAACATTCGTAAGGGGAGTATCCCTTAGGTCAACTCTAGCTTTCGTTTCTTCCTCTGTACGAAGAAAACAATCATGTTTTTCTTGAGCATCCGTCTCTGTAGAGATCGGTAACAACGTGGCTGGATTCAGCACACTACATCGTTTGATGTGAACATGGCTAGCCAACAGGGTCAGCTCGTAACCTGAAAGACGTGCACTAGTAAGGTGCTGTGTCTTAGTCCTGTTTAATAAGGTATCCACTGCATGTGGGACCATTACAATCAACGTATTGTCCAATACCAAACCAGCAGACTGTCGGATAGAAACAGCCGCTGCAGCTGTAGCTCTCAGACAACTCGGCAACGCCTTAGCAACTGGGTCTAACGTAGAGGAGAAATACGCGCATGGACGTTGCTTGTCCCCAAACGTCTGTGTCAACACTGACAACGCACAACCTTCTCTCTCGTGCACGTACAACGTGAAAGGCTTACTATAGTCTGGAGTACCCAACACAGGAGCTGAACACAATGCATCACGTAGTTCAGAAAAACTTTTCTGACATTCGTCAGACCAAGGAAGAGGATGCTGAGTATCTTTCAGAGTTAATGCTAACAAAGGTTTCGCCAACAGTGAAAAATTGGGGATCCACTGTCTACAATACGATGTAATACCTAAAAAAGCACGTACTTCTCTCTGTGTCGATGGCACACTCATTTGCACAATTGCTTGAATTCGTTCTAGGGTCAATCTCCTTCCTCAAGAGATGACCTAAGTAGGTCACTTCTTGGCGACAATACTGTAACTTTGAAGGTGACACTTTATGATGAAGGTCAGACAAATACCGCAACAAAGAAAGAGTAGCCTCTTTACAAATCTGTTCATCATCAGCAGTAATCAACAAGTCATCAACGTACTGAATAAGAGTAGCACCAACAGGTAACACAAAACCATCAAGCTGAGTTTTCAACGCATGACTATAGATGGAGGGACTTTCACAATAACCTTGGGGAGCTCTCTTAAACCGGAAGCTTCGGCCTCCTAATGAGAAGCCAAAAATATCCCTGCTCTCCTCAGCAATAGGAATACTGAAGAAAGCATTCTTCAAATCGATGACAGAAAACCAAGCTGCCGAAGCAGGTATCAAAGTCAACAAAGCAGTGATATCAGGTACCACAGGAAACTGTGGCACGACTATCTTGTTTACCTCTCGAAGGTCAATCACAAACCGGTACACCGGTGGCTGAGAAGCATCAGTATGTTTAAGGATAGGCAAAACAGGACTGTTACAAACATTACCTCTCGTTTCCTCAACTACACCCTTCTCAACCAGATCATAAACAATCGCTAAAAGAGCTCTCTCACCATCACTCGAGATCTTGTATTGGGGAATACGAGGTAGCCTAGCATTCGATTTAAGTGTGACAACATAAGGTGGAATTTGCAACAGACCAACATCATTTAGACCTGTAGCCCAAAGTGTATCAGGAAGCGAACGTAATTCCAGTGGCAAACAATCCTTAGACAAATACATTGGAGAAATCACTTTCTTACCAAGGGTAAGTTGTACTCCTGAAGGCGAACAATGTAATGTCGCATACAATCTTTTCAGCAAGTCCAAACCCAACAGGTTCTCACCACAACCAGTCGTTAAAATAAGTGGAGCTTCCAATTCGCAAGGGCCAATCGAAAGGGACAAAGGACTAGAAACAGGATTACGAACTGGGGCCCCTGAAAATCCTACTGATACATTGGTCAAGCCAGACAAAGGTGCGCCAGGAAGTTTAGAGTGCATAATAGAACTCTTCATCGCACCAGTATCCAAAAGAAAAGGTTCTACCACACCTGATGTATTCACTTCAACATAAGGTCCACTCTGGTCTACTGGAACTGACACTACTCCCTCACTTTGTCCTTGGCTGTCCTAGTTATTATTATAACCAGAACTCTCACCTTCGACATAGTAATCCTCAACATAATACTGGGCAGACTGACCACTCTGAACATTCTGTCTATCAAAATAATTCGCAGAATTCTGTAGGGAAGAGGAACGCTCAGTCTGAGGGATCACACCACGTCCCCTACCCCTAGGAGCTTGCTGAAAACTACCACGACCTCTTTGACCAGATACACCATTTGCACGCTGTAACAAAGCCGGGCAACTATTCTTGTAATGACCTTCCTCTCTGCAATAAGCACACTGATTAGGACCAGGAAAGAATCGCTGTACATAAGGCTCGGGCTTCTGTAACAATCTCTGAAATTGTGGAGGTTGCTGAAACTGAGGTTGATTTTGACGAGGCGGATAAGCTTGCTGCAAAAGAACTTTCGTCTTTAACTCTTTAGTTTTCTTCTCCACTTTATCTTTCTCATCTTTATCCCTATTCTCGTAATATTGTGCAGTAGCCAATATCTGGGCCGACGAAGAAACAGCCCATGAACTCTCAGAGTCCTTTAACTTATTAGAAAGCTCAGGAAGCAAATTAAAGACAAATTCATCCACAAACAACCTTTGACCACCCTCCGTACTCATATCCTGACCACTATGATCAATAAACGTCTCTTCAAACCTAGTGAAGAAATCAGATACACTCTCGTCTTTCTTCTGCTTACATGCTGCTAACTTATCCCAATTCACTCGTAAAGCGGGCATCATCGTTTTCATCAGATTAATAATTCTGCCTGGTAATTCTGAAACTAGAGGTTCAGGTTTAGCACCTCCCTCCTGTCTACCATCTGCAGCAACAATATTCGCCCAGGTATCACCTAATTCAGCAGCATGATTCTCATGACGAATCTTCGCCCACAAGGGTTGAGGGACTACATTACCCATCAACATATCGATGTCAGCTAAATTCATAATACACGCTTCAACTGTCTGGGACAACTCCTTGTAATAACCAGCAGGATTCTTACGAGGGTCAGGTAAGGTCTGCTTAAGAGCCAAGACCTCTGCTCTCTTCCAAGGGAAATGTACCCATACTCGCTGAAAATTAGCCGGAGCGGCAACAATACCCTGATTTACATTAGCCTGAACTCATAGGGTACTGTTTCACTTTCCTCCTAACAGAGGAATCAGGTTCATACAATGTCTGAGGCGGAAGTCTAGATCTGAAAGCAAGTATTGTCTCTACGGCATCTGTAACATCAGATTCCACTATCATCCCCTTGGCAAAATCTGACTGAACATCGAGCACATCCTGCGGAATCGGACCCAACTCATTATCTTCCCATTCCTGACGCAGAAAAGTACACATTACATCAAAAACATATCTTTGCTTAGGTGGTTCCCACTGAAAGAAAACATCCATAACTGCTGGCAAATTATACCTCGGAGCATTTAAAATCCACCTACGAGCCAACAAATCCAACACTGTCCGTTCTTCAGAACTAGGAAGCTGACTACGACTCTGCTTACGTTCTGAAACAGGGGTCATATTCAGTGACCCAAACAATGGTGACAATAAATTAGAAACTGTTTCTGTCATTCATTTTCGAACAGAAGGAGAAGAAGCAGACATAAGAACAGGAGAATAAGTATTCTGAGGCAAGGAAAGTGTAGGGACAAGAACAGTAGAAATCGAAGATGCAGAAGCAGAAGGCAAAGGAGTTTGAGGCAAAGCTGATAGCAAGGCTGGCGACCCTAGAATGGGTTGCGCAGGAGGAGGCAAAACCATCTGTGGAGCACCGGGTGGCTGAACAACAGCAGGAGGTTGAACAACAAAGGGTGGAACAACCGGGGGTAATAGAGGCGCAGTAGCACCCTGCACATGGGGAGGAGGCAATATCAGTATATGAGAGATCAAAGGATCTTTTTCAGGGTCTTCCATCACTTTCGGAGGAGAAGACGGCAAGGCCGGATAACATTTATCTATGGCCATGCAACGCTGTCTATCTAAGACTTCACTCGCACGCTCTTCTCCATCTTCCTTAAACTGTCTAGCAGCTTGCAGTACTGACATATTTTTATCTTTCCTATCTCTCTTTGCTTGCTTAATTTCTCTCTGTTTGGCTTCCTTACGCCAAAGGCGAAAAGGGTCAAACATTGCCGGCCGGGCTTTCTTCTTAAATAGCTTAATTTCTAGATTGTCTAAAATCTCTGTTTCAAAACTACCATGAGGGGGCCATTGTAAAACACCATCTTTTTTAGTGTAGCGGACCCATACTTCATTATAAGTAATAGGGCCCACTCCGTGTTTTGAGTACAATTCATAAGTCGGAGTTCCAACCGGAGGTATCGGACATGAATCCTCCAATCGGGAATCCATGTTACTACCACAAACAAACCAATTACCAATTTTACCAAAACTAGGCATCTTGCTCACTAGTCTGGTTTCAAACTTCAAAGGGAATCAAAAAAAAATGATATACTTTGTAAATATACAAGCCCTTCGGCTTTGGATACTGCAGCAGCCAAATCAAAACCAATCAAATCAAAACCAAGGAACCAGACAAAGTCGTGGGAGCGACCCACTTATACTTAACTAAATATCTGTCACGCCACCAGAAGACCGTCTATCGTCTCGCTTTACAGACATCAATCGGAGGGTCCAAGGCAAGGCGACAGTCAGGGCAGCAGTCCTTCGCAGCCGTTGGAAAGCGGGAAGCCTTGCAGAAAAGTCCTTTGGTCCACGCCGACATGCAGGGGTCGATGAAGTGGGGGCCCTCCTCCAGAATTTCCTCACGTGGCTCCTCGCAAACTTCGGGCTTGGACCGGTACCACTGAATTCACCCCACGTTGGGCGCCAACTGAAGAACCGGGTTTTCAAGTACCCAGGGGCGTCAGGGACATGCCCAGAGTCCTCTAGGTTCCCTTGCCTTGGTATACAGAGACACGGAATACTTCTAGGTGGCGTCAGAGATCAAATTTATTAGCTGCAGCTAGTAGCAGAAATCCCAGTAATACAGCACGATGTACAACTCAAGAAACTGCTCAATTTTACTAAGGCGAGACATCCCTATTTATACACAAAAAGGTACATTTAAAATGCACACCCCTGCACCAAAATTCAACCAATAGAAAGTACATGACATCACACAACATCATACAGTAAAGCTCATTTTACAGTGTCCCAACCCACAAGTTAATATTTAGGTATATCTAAAATATTAATCTGAAAAGCCCACACAAACCTTTAATTGAAAGCGTAACCCATGAAATGAAGGAACAATAAAAAAGTACTTTCAGATAATATGCAAGATTAACAAAGACGTAAAGAAATTTAAAAGTTAACAAATGTCTTGAATAGTGATTGGAAAAAGTAAATAACGATCTTGCAGGGAAATTGGCTTGGCAGGGTCAATTCCTAGGTGAAAGGCCAGCTTCTAAAATTAACTCCAGCGAACGAAGAAAATCCCTGGTTAATGTGTACATGTAATTCACAACAGGTCAGATTGCTTGGCTCACAAACTAACTTCTGAAGCCTACATAAAAAGTAACACTAGATGGCAGTCACGACACATAGCAAAAACCCAAGTTTCAGGAAAGAAAGTCTTTAAGAAAAGAAAACATTTAGATGTTGTTTTAAGATAACACATGCGCAAGGAAACTTAATGGTTAACAAGGTCCTAATCAGTAATTGGAAAACTCAGTCAACCATCAGCTAGAGAAACTTAGTTTTACAGAAAGGTCAGTTCCAGGTGAAAATGGGTTACTCTCTGCAGTTCATTCAGAGACAGAGAAACCCAAATTAATATATGCACGAAAAGCCACTTGTTCGTTGGGCCCACAGCACTGGCCTACGTAAGGGCAAGATTAAAATGCAGACAGGTTTGAGAATTTCAGAACCACAAGACTTATGGAGGCTGGTCTGACTGTGAAAAGGAGAAATGCAAAATAAAAGTGAGGGAGGTGAAGTACCTAGGCCACAAGATCACCGAAGATGGATTCAGACCAAAAGGCAGTTTAATTCAAGCTGTGATGGAAGCACCTAGTCCCAAGAACAAAGAGGAACTAAGGTCCTTCTTAGGACTCTTAGAGTATATGTCAAAATACGTGGACAACTTTGCAGCCAAGTGTGAACCAATAAGGGAATTGATGAAGAAAAACAAGGATTTCCAATGGAACAAGGAGCATGATGCTGTGGTCAAGTCTCTTAAAGAGGAATTGGTAACCTCCCCAGCATTAAGAACTTTTGATTCATTTAAAAAAAACATTCTTACAACGGATGCTTCTAACAAGGGCTTGGGATCAACACTCATTCAAAAAGATGGGAAAGAAGAGAGAATCATTGCGTTTGCATCCCGGAGTCTAACTAACCCAGAGCGGAACTACTCTGTCATTGAAAGGGAGGCCCTGGCCTGTTTCTGGGCTGTCAGACATTTCAAGTTCTTCTTGTGGGGTTTAAGGTTCTCTATCCGTACTGATCATAAACCCCTCACTTTCATTTTCACTGTGAAGGGATTAGAGAATTGTACTCCTCGCATCAGCAGGTGGATCTTAGGGCTGGAACATTATAATTTCCAGGTGGAATACGTTCCAGGAAAGGAAAATAAGATTGCGGATTTCCTGTCAAGGTCACCTCTACCGGAGTTGGAAGAAAAAGAAGAAGACCTGGACAGTCCTATCCTAATGACAGAAACACCTGCTATCACGGAAGAGGAATGGAAGAAAGAGGCCAATGATGACAAAGAAATAGATGAACTGAAGAAGTACATGGAAAACGGATGGCCAAAGAAAAAGACTGAACTTGAAGTTAGCATTGAAGAGTTTTGGGAAGTGAGAAATGAGCTGAGTTTCATAAAAGGCAGATTATGTCGTAATCACAGAGTGATTCCTCCCAAAGGCCTCAGGAAGAAGGTCATTGACTTGGCACACGAAGGTCACCTAGGGCGCAGCCTTACTAAAGCCAGAGTCCGGTCCAGCTTCTGGTTTCCCAAGATGGATGCCATGGTAGAGCAAGCTGTTAAGGATTGTGAGGCGTGCGCAAAAAGCGACAAGTCAGAAACTATACATAAAGCACCGTTATCTCCAGTGGAAGTACCCATCAAACCATGGAACAAGCTGGCCATGGACATTATCGGGCCTATGCAAGAACTAGGGGAGAAGAGAAGATTCATGCTAGTGTTAATTGATTACACAACCCATTGGATCAAACAGAAGTTTGTCCACTCTGTCACCACAAAGGCTGTAATTGAGTTTTTGGATGGAATATTTGTGGAAGAGGGCATTCCAGTGTCTTTAGTAACAGATAACGGAGTACAATTTTGCTCGGAAGAGATGCATACGTTCCTCCAGAGTTTGAACATCAAACATGAGACCACCGCCCTATACTGCCCCAAATCCAACGGGTTAGTCGAATGAGCTAACAGAATCATAAAGGAACACATCCAATTGGCGGCAACCAAAGGGCATGACATAGAGGTGTCCCTTAGAAGGTGTTTGTGGGCGTATCACACCTCCCCGAACAAGGTCACTGGTATCTCACCCTTTGTAGCACTGCGTGGGCGTGAACCATGCACCAAGTTAAATCCTGGTTGGCTAAGTGGGGGTGAACCCAGGGTGGCTGACCAGGAGGCAAGTGCAGAGAGAGTCCTACTCCACCAGGATAAGTACAAACGGTGGTATGACAATAAGCACGGGGTGAAAGATTCTAAGTGGGAGGTAGGTGATAGAGTACAAGTGAAGAGGAACACTAAAGTGGGAGCAACCCGAAGTAAATATTACATGCCCTGTAGAATTGTTAAAGTGCTTAGGAATGTGGTTCAACTTGAGAATGGCCAATGGTGGAGCTTTGACAAAATTGTACGTGCACAGGAGTAAAGCTCTGTTTATATTCTTCCCCTCTTTATGATGCTCATGTACCGCCCTATTCCCAAGGGGAATTCCTGTTCCTTCTATTATCACCCTATAGGGAGGAGATGTGTTGTAATTAATCTTCTCTAATGGTATGTCCCTCCACCCCTTTCCCTTTGACCCTGTTGGTATGCTCCACCCTGAAGCTTGCGATGGAATGTTGAGACACTCTCCAGTGAGAAGAGTGGATGGTTAATAAATAGACCTGTTTCACCTTCACTGGTATCTGGATCTTATTTACAACAGATATGTTATATGATCAGTTAGCACAGGCTGAGATTTTATTGACGAGGGAAGCAGGTAGTGGCAGGAAAGAGCCATGGGAGGCTGAAAACAAGGTGGCAAAGGCTAGAGCTAATATTCTTGGATTTTGGAGAACGGAGATTGCAAGAAAATTTCTAACATCTAAAATGCAAAGTTATGAGTTTGGGGAGAAAATTGGAAGAAGGCTTGCAGTGAGATTACGTATAAAGGAGTCAGCTAGGAATATCAATGCAATGAGGGATAGTCAGGGGGTATTGAAGAACCGGGTTATTTAAGACCCAGCGGTGCCAGGGGACACACCCGAAGTCTCCGGATTCACCTGTCTCAGAACTACAGAAACGCGGACTCTTCTTGGTGACGTCAAAGATCAAATTTATTGGCTGCAACCAGTAACAGAGGTCCACGAAGTACAAAGGCTGTATATTCGTAGGAGACTGCTCAATTTTACAAAGCAAGTAGTTCCTTTTATACCAAATATTGTGCTTCAGGCAAACATTCCTTATTTACAGTTGACCAATCCCATGTCTGCACGACAAAAGTATTGCATGACAAACCCACATTTTATTGTCCAGCCTACCATCAATTTTCCGGGAGGGCCCAACACTCTTCATCAGATAAGTCGAGCGGACCCCTAATAAAACCGGGCACCTCCCCATCGTAAATGGACCATAAAGAAAGGAGCAGAGACAGGTGTGAGTAAGATTAGACATAGTTGTGTGCAATAAAAGGTTTCTGATGTCCTGTGCCCTGATCCTCAATCTTGACCAGCTGCCGAACAAGGAACTGGCTCAACAAGTTTGGCCTCGGGCAACGGAGTCAGCTTGCCCAGGTCACACAGAAGTCAGCTAAAGGTGTGCGTGTCTCAAGGACCCGTTCGGCCTTAGTCATCGGCCTATGTGAGGGCAGCCACAAAATGGCTGCCGTACACAAAACGGAACCCAAGGGTTCAGAACAGAATCCCTGATTTCATGATGATCACGTTACTCGAACATGACGAAAACACTCGTACATCTTACGCTCGCCGTTTTCGGTCCGCTGATACCAAAATCGTCATGATACGACGACATTTATGAAACGGGTCCAGAATCTCAGAACCTCAGCCCTCCTTTTGCCCTTACAAAGGCAATAACCTAAACCCATGTCAGTCTGAATCTAGGTCTATACTCATCAGATCATTAAGATGTTGCTGTAGCATCATCCTATTACTTAGCACGTCTCGTGATACCGGTCTCCTTACACACGATGTAGCACAGAGACCACATATAGCAGGAGTACACTGCACACAAAGACAGAACAGGAAAAGGATGGCTAAGATCATCCCAATGACCATCAGAATCTTCCATCCCCACGTGGATATCAGTTCCCAGAACCATCCCATCAATGACCAATCTCCTTTATCCACATGTATAGATTCGGACATCTTGTGTAACTTAGAAATGGCCTGGTATACTGTCGGAGCATTGTATTTGAATTTGAATTTGAATTTAAAATTATTTATAAAAGCGCACGTACGCCAGCGGCTTCTTGGCGCTACCACTAACAGACTACTGAGAAAGGAAAGAAACAGGGGGCCAGGGGGAGTTATTCAAATGATTGCTTAAATAGGTGGGCCTTAAGTTGTTTCCGAAAATGTTGGTAGACAGTGAGGGATCGAATTCCCAGAGGCAGAGAGTTCCACAGGGACGGGGCCAGGGTCGCGAATTTAGATCCTCCCCACTTCTTCCTCCGGAACCGTGGAACCGTGAGAAGGGCCTGGGAGGACGAGCGGAGCTCTCTCCCTGGAACATACTGGGTAATCTCTGAGGAGATGAAGGCTGGGGCTAAGCCTAAACGGGCAAGAAAGGTAATGGAGGCGATCTTAAATTGAACTCGGGCCTGCACGGGCAGCCAATGTAGGGACTTCAGGAGGGGGGTGGAATGATGAAATTTCGGGAGATTGAAGACCAGGCGGGCCGCCTGGTTCTGGATGAGTTGGAGACGCCGTAAACTGTATGCAGGGATACCCGCATATGGGGCGTTCCCATAGTCCAGGCGGGATACCACCATGGCCAAAATGATAAGCTTGAGGGCAGAAAATGAAAAAAAACGGGACACCCTGCGTATAGTACGCAGTGCAAGAAAAGAGGCAGAAACCACAGAGCTAACCTGGGAGTGAAGGGACAGTTGAGAATTGACTTTAATACCAAGGGTTTTAACTGAGGTAGCAGGAGTGGGGGAGGGACCAAGAGAGGCGGGCCAAAACAAAGGGGTCCAGGGGCTGGATGAACCACCAGTCAACACCAACTCGGTCTTATCAGGGTTGAGTTTAGTTGTCTGGAATGAAAACACAGCAGCTCGATTGGATCAATTTACATACCCCTCTTCTATCTGCAAGTATGACGTCTAATGCAACTCTGTTCTGGAGAGTCATGAGACGATCCGACTGGAGCTCAGCAGTCAAGTTACTAAGGGCACCGGCAGTTTCAACTACGGTGGACTCAACCCCTCTCGTTAAATGCCGTCTGTTCCTGCTGTTAACCATCGGTCCCCAAAACGGCAGAAAACCCTTCAAGAAATCTCCTAACTCTTGTCCTGCAGTATCTTCCTTACTGAAGACACCTCTGACAACTCTCGTCTTGTGGTAATCTGCTGCGGCTGTATAGGTAGGAGGCAACAGGAACGAGACAAAACGTGTGCCCGAGAAATCAGGGGGCAACCATGTGTACGCTCTATCGTAACAGACAAAATAGGTACCCTTAGCTGCTAGAAACGATGGGGAAGTCTGGGACGCAAAAACATACGTCTCAGTGCAGGTACTCTTCCCTAACTGAGCTCTCGGATTCTTGCCATTACCTTGCAGACAAAGATGACCCTGATGGGGTATGATCCAAATCGGAGAGGATCTTTTGGCTCGCTGGTTCTCACTCAGACTAGCTCCATATCCAGTCACGTTCCATCCAATATACGCTAGTGTCTCATCTCTTGGGATTGTCTCATAGGAGCTAACTCCTCTAATCATGTCGACTATTCCCTTAACTAGAGAACTATTCTTTGGATTGTCCTTCACAGAACGTAGGGGGTAGACTTCGCGAGCATATATGAACATCGTTCTGTATGCCCACACGGAACCATTGTAGCTGAATGGCAGGTCCAGGTAAGGAATACCTTAATCAGTAGTGTGCGGCATAAGACCACACACCCAACAGTTAGTCGTATTCACTACTAGTTGGTGTTGGTGCAGAAGCTGAACAAAAGAGTTATTAACGATTTCTAATCTTCTAATGGACTCATGTTCAGGCAGAGGATGAAAAGAGTGTGGAGAAACAGTAGAAGGAGGTATGGGCTGTGTAGTGGGTGCAAACGTCACTTGAAAAGAGAATATTATATATCCCACCAAAAACATCATTAAGCTAAGCAACATGAAAAGACACAATATTAAAAACCATTTTCTGCTCATTATTTTACACATTCTGCTTTTAAAATTCATTTCTTCAACAGGTCTCTCCATCTTGAAAAACTCCATCCTCTAACCGTGCTGTTCGCGGCTGTTGGGTGTTCCGTGCTAAGGAATGCGCCTGTCAGTCCAGGGAACGCCCTTGGACCAACCAGAACCGTCGACCTAACGTCTTCGGCTTGCACTCCAAAGACTTGGCACGCGACCTTACAGCTGAACCCGGATGGCGGTTCAAAAAACAAAAATCGGTCAAAACAGTTTCTCAGATGGGAGAGCTGAATGTTCAAAAATAGCAAAAGGAAAAATGTGGTCACTTTATTTGTCCATGACTCTTGGTCGCAAATTATAACGGCCTTTGCCAAGTAATGTCTGGTCGCGGAATAGGAGTTCAGGCTCAGTAGTGTCCAATCGAACTGACGGTGGCACAGCTCCTTGTAGAAGATCGTCGCTTTCTCGCTCAGAACTTGTCCCAATTAAACGTGCATCGCTAAAAGGCAGAAAACGAGGCACAGTGTCAGTTTCTGAATCAGGGATACCCTCCTGGACCCACTGGTCGTACGGCAGAGGCAAAGGGACCCTCTTACAGTGTACGCCGTGGATCCAGTTCTTTTTTCCTTGTACTCGCACTGCAGATCGTGTTGATAGGAGCACCAAGTAGGGACCAATCCAGCGAGGCTGATCGTTCTTTGTCTGCTGGAAGTTCTTTATTAGCACCCAAGAGCCAGGATCGATGACATGTCCTGGACCGTCAGAGGCCTGAGGTAATGTATCGTGAACCTGTTGGTGTAAGACAAACAATTTAGCCGTCAAATCATGAAGATAGTCAAGCAATACAGGGTGTTCAATCTCACTGAATTTCGTCGGCCTCGGCACTCCCCATATGTTGGCCGGGCGACCAAACACAATCTCATAAGGACTAAGTCCTACTCGGGAATGTACAGTCATCCTGGTTGACAAAAGTGCTAATGGCAGAGCATCAGGCCATTTAAGACCAGAGCTCGCATGTATCTTGCCAAGTTTCAGTTTAAGAGTGCCATTATAGCACTCTACTAGTCCAGCTGATTGGGGGTGATTTGCAGCGTGGAACTTCTGTCGGATTCCTAGCCCTTCACACACTCTCTTCATTACTTGACCCACAAATTCACTCCCATTATCACTCCACACCATTCTCGGCAAACCATACCTAGGGAAAAACTCTTTGATAAGGGCTTTAGCTGTGGACAAGGCGGTATTATCTTTCAAGGGATATGCTTCTACCCATCTTGAGAAGGCACAAACAACTACGAGTACGTATTTCAGGTTGTTGCATCTCTCCATGTGGATAAAATCTAGCTGCAAAACCTCGTACGGATACGTCGGAGGCGCAAAGTGACCAGCTGGGGTTGGAGTTCCCTTACCAGGATTGTACTTCAAGCACACCATACAGTTCTTGACCACATTCTCTGCACACTTAGGAATTCCAGCATTTTGCCATACCGGAGCCAACAACTTACAAATCCCTTTCACACTGATATGAGCCATTCCATGCGCCATCGTAACCACTGCAAGCACGTACGCATCGGGTAACAACCATCGCTGATACTCTGACAACTCAACCCAACAACCATTTGCATCCAATTTACCCGTACTCTCTCTCCATACATCTTTCTCTGTAGCTTCAGCTTGAATAGACTTCACACTCTCTATCGTATCCTCGCACATTCCTCTATCCGGAACCCATCTTGCCGGACCCGCAACATACATCCGACTCATCACATCCCTTGCCACGTCTTTCGCCACTTCGTCTGCAAATGCATTACCACGACCAACGTCATCGGTAACCTTCTTGTGTGCACTGCATTTCACAATCGCAACTTGCAACGGCAAGGTAAGTGACTCCAGAAGCTCATTTACCAACTGACCATTCAGAATCTTCGCTCCATGAGACGTGAGGAACCCACGTTCCTTCCACAAGCGTCCGAAACTATGAGCCACACCAAACGCATACTGGCTGTCGGTATATATGGTCACTTTCTTTCCTTTCGATAACACACACGCTCTCGTAAGTGCGATCAACTCCGCTGCTTGGGCTGAATTATGTGGGATACGTGCAGCTTCAACAATCGTATGCAAAGTCGTAACAGCATATGCCGCAGTCGTATCACCATTCGAAGCTTGAAGCATGAACCATCCACCCATAAGGTACCATCACACTTCACAAGAGGAGTGTCCCTAAGGTCTATTCTCCCTTTCGTTTCCTCTTCTGTCCTGAGACAGCAATCATGCTGTTCAGAAGCATCTGTCTCAACTGAAATTGGCAATAACGTAGCTGGATTTAACGTGTTGCATCTTTTTATGTGCACATGACTCGCTAAGAGTGTCAGCTCATAACCTGACAATCGAGCACTAGTTAAGTGCTGTGTCTTGGTCCTGTTTAACAAGGTATCCACTGCATGTGGAACCATTACAATCAGTGTATTATTCATCACCAAACCAGCAGACTGTCGAATAGAAACAGCTGCTGCCGCTGTGGCTCTCAAACAACTCGGCAACGCTCTAGCTACCGGGTCTAAAGTCGACGAGAAATATGCACATGGACGCTGCTTGTCCCCAAAAGATTGTGTCAACACTGACAACGCACATCCCTCTCTCTCGTGGACATACAACGTAAAAGGCTTGCTGTAGTCGGGGGTACCCAACACAGGAGCCGAACACAATGCATCACGCAATTCGGAAAAACTTTTCTGACAATCTTCAGACCACGGGAGGGGATTCGGTGTATCTTTACAGGTCAATGCCACCAGTGGTTTGGCCAGCAGAGAAAAATTCGGTATCCATTGTCTGCAATATGACGTAATACCCAGAAAAGCGCGCACTTCTCTCTGTGTAATTGGCACACTCATGTTCGCAATCGCTTGAATTTGTTCTGTGGTCAATCTTCTTCCCTCCTTCGATAAGAGATGACCTAAGTAGGTCACTTCTTGTCGACAGTGTTGTAACTTCGAAAGAGACACTTTGTGATGGAAGTCAGACAAATGACGCAACAACGACAAAGTAGCTTCTTTACAAATCTCCTCAGTATCGGCAGTGACTAACAAATCGTCAACGTACTGGAGAAGAGTAGCACCATCAGGTAAGGCAATCGTGTCAAGCTGTGTTTTTAAAGCCTGACTATATATTGACGGACTCTCACAATAGCCTTGAGGAGCGCGCTTGAACCGGAAACTTCGACCTCCTAAAGAGAAGCCAAATATATCCCTACTCTCCTAGGCAATTGGGATGCTGAAGAAAGCATTCTTCAAATCGATCACCGAAAACCAAGTTGCCGAAGCTGGAATCATAGTCAATAAAGCAGTGATATCCGGAACAACAGGAAACTGTGGCACAACTATCTTATTCACCTCTTTAAGGTCGATCACAAACCTGTACACAGGCAGTTGCGAAGAATCAGCGCGTTTCAAAACAGGCAAAACAGGACTATTGCACATATTACCTCTTGTTTCCTCGATCACATCTTTCTCAATCAAATCATGGATAATTGCTAGCAACGCCCTTTCACCATCATTAGAGATCTTATATTGTGGAATGTGTGGCATTTTAACGTTCACTTTTAACGTTACAACATATGGTGGTATCTCCAAAAGACCCACATCATTAGCCCAAATAGTGTCGGGAAGAGAAGACAATTCGGTCGGAAGTTGATCCCTCGACAAATACATCGGAGAGACCACTCTCTTAGCTAATGTAAGTTGTACTCCAGAAGGAGAACAATACAACGTCGCATGTAATCTTTTCAACAGATCCAATCCCAACAAGTTCTCACCACAACCTGTCGTCAGAATAAGGGGTGCTTCTAGTTCACGAGGTCCAATAGAAAGAGACAAAGGACTAGAAATCGGGTTTCTAACTGGGGCACCAGAAAAACCTACTGAAACATTCGTTGAGCCAGACAAAGGTGCGCCAGGAAGTCTAGAGTGCATAATAGAACTCTTCGTAGCACCAGTATCCAACAGAAAAGGCTCTGACACACCTGATGTAATCACTTCAACATAAGGTCCACTCTGATCTACTGGAACTGAAACAACTCCCTCTCTTTGTCCATGGCTGTCCTAGCAATCATTACCATCCATATTCTCACCTTCGACATAGTAGTCGTCAGGATAGTACTGAGTTGTCCTACCAGACGCATTATTCTGCTGATCGAAACAATTCATTGAATTTTGTGAAGGAAAGGAACGCGCGTTCTGGGGGAAACCTCCACGTCCCCTACCTCTTGAAGCTTGCGGAACACCTCGACCTCTTGCACCAGAGACACCATTTATACGCTGTAACAGAACAGGGCAACTATGTTTAAAATGACCCTCTTCTTTGCAATATGCACATTGATTAGGGCCTACAGGATAACGCGGTTGAGAAGGCTCAAATGTTTGCGAGTTTCTCTGAAACTGCTTGGGTTGCTGATAATCACGTTGGTTACTACGAGGCGGGTATGCTTGCTGTAAAAGAACCTTGGTCTTTAAATCTTTAGTCTTTTTGTCTGCTCTATCCTTCTCATCTTTATCCCTATTTTCGTAGTACTGTGCAGTAGCCAATATCTGCGCTGAGGAGGAAACAGCCCAAGAACTCTCTGAATCCTTTAACTTGTTACATAACTCAGGGAGTAAATTATGCACAAACTTATCAACAAACAACTGTTGACCACCCTCGGTACTCATGTCTTGACCACTGTGGTCAATGAACGTTTCTTCAAACCTAGTGAAGAAGTCAGATACAGTTTCATCCTTCTTCTGCTTGCACGCAGACAATTTGTCCCAGTTTACTCGCATAGCAGGCATTAAAGTCTTCATGTAGGTAATGATCCTACCAGGAAGGTCTGCAACTACAGGCTCAGGTTTAGCACCACCAACTTGTCGTACATCCGCAGCACCAATATTAGCCCATGTTTCACCTAACTCTTGTGCATGATCAGTGTGACGAATCAATCCCCATAAAGGTTGCGGGACCACATTTCCAAACAACATGTCTATATCCGCTAGATTCATAACACATGAGTCTGCAGTCTGTGATAATTCCTTATAATACCCTGCAGGATTTTTACGGGGGTCAGGTAAAGTCTGCTTAAGAGCCAAAACTTCAGCGCGTTTCCATGGAACATGTACCCAAACGCGTTGAAAATGAGGCGGAACCGCTGGATTAGCGTTTGGGTCCCCTTCCCTCCAAACTGGGGGAACTTCTCTCATGGGATATTGTCGCACCTTTCTCCTAACAGAAACGTCAGGCTCAAACAGCGGCTGGGAAGGAGACTCACTCCTAAACGACAACAACATCGCAACTGCTCTTTCAACATCGAGACCCACAATCGTGCCTTTTGCAAACTCGGATTGCACATTGGACAACTCTGGCGGAGTCTGTCCCAAATCATCATCTTCCCATTCCTCGAGAAGAAAACCGCACATCTTATCGAACACATATCTCTGTTTTGGTGCTTCCCATTGATGGAAGACATCCATAACAGACTCTAAATCATATCTTAAGGGACGAGTGACCCATTTATGTGCTAAATGATCCAATACTTCCCTCTCTCGGGAACCAGGCAGTTGACTACGCAACTGCTTACGCTCTGAAACGGGGGTCGTACTAAATGACCCAAAGAAAGGAGACAAGAGAGTAGTGACAGTATCAGTCATTCTCTGTCGAACAGAAGGAGAAGTTGACAGAACAGGAGAAAAAGCGGACTGAGAAAAGGTCAACGTAGGAGCAGTAGCAGAGGAGGTAGCGAGAACAGGTGAAAAAGTTGCAGGAATTAAAGGCGGAGCAGGTAGCATAGGCGGTGGCCCTTGAGAAGGCTGCGCCAAAGGAGTAGGAGCCAACTGAAGAGGAGCTGGCGGCTGTACAAGAGGCTGCACAACTGGAGGTTGCACAACTAAAGGTTGCGGAGGTGCTGTAGCACTCTGCACATAAGGGGGTGGCGAACTCAACAAATGCGACATCAAGGGATCTTTCTCAAGTTCCTTCGCTGCATCTTGTTGAAGAGGCGGCAAAGCTGGGTAGCATTTATCAATCACCATTTTACGTTGCCTGTGCAACTGCTCATTCGCTTGTTCTTCTTCGTTATCTTTAAACTGCATAGCAGCTTGCATTATCGAGATACCCTTCTCTCTTTTATTCTTCTTTGCTAATTTAATTTCTTTCTGTTTGGCTTCTTTTCACCATAGGCGGAAAGAGTCAAACATCGCCGGCCGGACTTTCTTCTTAAAAAGTCTAACCTCTAGATTATCTAAAATTTCCGTATCAAAACTACCATATTGGGGCCATTTGAGGACACCATCTTTCCTAGTGTACCTAATACATACTTCATTGTACGTGATGGGGCCCACGCCATGTTTCACATACAGTTCATAGGTTGGAGTTCCAATCGAAGGAACCGGACACGAGTCCTCCAATCGGGAATCCCTGTTACGACCACAACAAAATATCTTACCAAGTCTGCTAAGACCAGGCATCTTCGCTCTCTAGTCTAGCTACAAACTTCAAGGCAGTATCGAATACGATAGTCTTGCGAATACACGAGTCCCTCGGCTTTGGTACTTGCAAGTCCCAAATCAAAGAACCCAAATCAAAGATCCCAAGGGATATCCAAAAACTAAGGACTGGGAGACGCTCCACTCATACTTAACTGAGATATCGATGACGTCACCAGAAGACCCGTCTATTGTCTCGCTCTACAAATCGTCTAAGGCTCCAAGACAGGGCGACAGTCAGGGCAGCAGTCCTTTGTAGCCGTTGGAAAGCGGGGAACCTCGCAGCAAAGACTTTCGGACCACGACGACATACAGGGGTCGATGAAGTGGTTGGCCTTCCTCCAGAATTTTCACACGAAGCTCCTCACGATCTTCAGGCTTGTACCGGTACCGCTGAAGTTGCCCCACGTGGGCGCCAAATGAAGAACCGGGTTATTTAAGACCCAGCGGTGCCAGGGGACACACCCAAAGTCTCCGGATTCACCTGTCTCAGAACTACAGAAACGCGGACTCTTCTTGGTGACGTCAAAGATCAAATTTATTGGCTGCAACCAGTAACAGAGGTCCACGAAGTACAAAGGCTGTATATTCGTAGGAGACTGCTCAATTTTACAAAGCAAGTCGTTCCTTTTATACCAAATATTGTGCTTCATGCAACATTTTTTATTTACAGTTGACCAATCCCATGTGTGCACGACAAAAGTATTGCATGACAAACCCACATTTCATTGTCCAGCCCACCATCAATTTTCCGGGAGGGCCCAACACTCTTCATCAGATAAGTCGAGCGGACCCCTAATAAAACCGGGCACCTCCCCATCGTAAACGGACCATAAAGAAAGGAGCAGAGGCAGGTGTGAGTAAGATTAGACATAGTTGTGTGCAATAAAAGGTTTCCGATGTCCTGTGCCCTGATCCTCAATCTTGACCAGCTGCCGAACAAAGAACTGGCTCAACAAGTTTGGCCTCGGGCAACGGAGTCAGCTTGCCCAGGTCACACAGAAGTCAGCTATAGGTGTACGTGTCTCAAGGACCCGTTCGGCCTTAGTCATCGGCCTATGTGAGGGCAACCACGAAATGGCTGCCATACACAAAATGGAACCCAAGGGTTCAGAACAGAATCCCTGATTTCATGATGATCACGTTACTCGAACATGACGAAAACACTCGTACATCTTACGCTCGCCGTTTTCGGTCCGCTGATACCAAAATCGTCATGATACGACGACATTTATGAAACGGGTCCAGAATCTCAGAACCTCAGAATCTCATTCGGAGCCGCAGCAGATTCTTAATATATTCCATAAGTTTTACTCTGATTTATACACTCAGGAAGGTGGATCTGTTATGGCCACCGACTGGAGTGATAGGTTGGAATTGGGCTTGAAAGTTCTAGACCCTGTGACTGCTGATCAAATGGACCTTCCGATAACGATGATTGAGCTAGAATTGGCAGTAAAGAGTCTGGCAATCGGGAAGGCAGCAGGTCCTGACAGAATCCCCGCGGAAGTTTATAAACAGTTTTTCAATAATATCAAAGATGAATTATTGGGAGTAATGCAGATGGCACAGCAGGGAAGTCCACCTACCACCTGGTCAGAAGCGACCATCGCGGTATTTGGTAAGAAAGGCAAAGCTCCGGATTTGGCGGGATCTTATCGGCCGATATCTTTTTTAAACACCGATAATAAAATTTATTCAAAGATTCTGGCCAATCGCTTGTCTGAAGTGATAACATCTTTAGTGTCTCGGCAACAGCATGGCTTCATACCTAAAAGAGGCACGGTTGATCATATAAATAAAGTTATCACGTTATTTGATACCACGGCCGTGAATAATAGGGAATTAGCGCTTTTTTGGCTTGACGCAGAAAAAGCGTTTGATCGAGTGCATTGGGGTTATTTATGGAGGCTCATGGCTAAAATGGGATTTGGTCAGAAATTTATTACTGCAATTAAATCACTTTACTTCACACCAACGGCCAGGATATCAGCCATGGGTCTACTTTTAGATACTTTAAATATTACTAGAGGGACTCGCCAAGGATGTCCTTGCTCTCCGTTATTGTTTGCTTTGTATATTAATCCCTTTATAGAACAACTAAACCAGAATATACTTATCCCCCTTTTATTGTTTTTGATGATGTATTTTCTGTTTTTGCGTATGCGGATGACATAGCTGTGGTAACAGTTAATCCGAGAACCGCTATTGTAGAGATCGAGAGGCTTGCAAAGGAGTTTGGAGGGTAACGGGGTATAAACTTAATGAATCGAAGACTCAGATTCTTTGTTCTGAAGCCTTAACATGGGAAGACGATAGAGTGGTTAAAGAGGTTATTTATCTGGGGATTTTGATTAAAGCCAATATGACGGAATTGGTCGTTTCCAATTGGATTGATGTATATGCTAAAATTAAGGTGTCTCTTGAGAGGTGGGAACGAATGTACTTTACTATCATTGGGCGCACCAATATCATAAAAATGAATGTCCTGCCCAAAGTTTTATACTTGTTCAGGTCCATCCCTTTGGAATTTCCTAAACATAGGATACAGGCTTTGTAATCCTTATGTGGAAAATGTATCTGGAGTCCTGGAAAGCCAAGGCGGGCTATGAAGCATACGATGTTATCTACAGAGAGGGGAGGGTAAGGGGTTCCAGACTTTTTTCTTTATTATGTAGTTTGTTTTCTATTAAAAATGAGGATATTGATAACAGGGGGAGCGACTGAGTATATGTTGAATCACCCATCAATTTTTGAAATTTTGTTAGAGCCCTGCGCGAAGCAGAGCCTATTTATTGAAATTGGTGGCAGTTATTATAAGCGAACTCGTTTTAAGGTGTTACTGGGGGCTTATAAGACTTGAAGATGGCTAGTTAGAACAATGGCTATTGGGAAATTTTCGTATTATACACCCTTCAAAGCATCTAGGATTCTGCCTATGATATTCTCGGATAGAATGTCACACAATTGGCAGAAAAAGGGGGTAAGGTGGTTGGGTGATATTTGTTTGGAAGATGGTACATGTAAATCTTTTGAGGAGCTGAGAGAGCAATTTGCTTTCCCCAGAGCTTATTTCTTCAAATTTCTGCAAATACGGGATTTCTTTTTAAGACAGAAGTTAATCTTACAAATTAATCCAGTCATAGAAGGGATTAACAGGCAAGTGAAAATAGGTTTTTTGTATCGAATATTATCAGGGGGAAAAATAGATGATCTTGAGAAAGTGAGGGCAAAGTGGGCCAATAATGTAGGAGATTCAGATATAGTGGTGGAAGATCTTCTTCTACTGTCAAAAGAGGTACTAATGTCTGCAAATTTAAAAGCTCTACTGTCAAAAGAGGTACTAATGTCTGCAAATTTAAAAGCTCAATTTTTTAAAACTTTGTTTGACCTATATTATACCCCTGAACGCATGGCTACGTGGGGTGTGGGATTTGATGGTAAATGCTTTCGATGCAAAGCTGACCATGCAGACAGTATTCATATTTTTTTCTCCTGCCCTAGGCTTTATGGATTTATAGGTGGAATTGAAAAATTAATTTCTTTAGTTCTTAACATTCCCGTAACGATTACCCCCGCTATGTTACTCTTGGGGAAAATTCCTATAGATTCCCCGGCGGAAAGGCTATATCCTTATCGCCACTTTATTTTTTTTTCCATGACTGTGGCACGATTATGTATTGCTACTGAGTGGCTTCAGGAAAAGCCGCCTCTCTACCAACAATGGCAATCAAGAATGTATAAGTTATATAAATTGGAGTGGGGGCTTTTTTCAATTAGTGGATCAAGGAGGAAAAAGAAAATGGGTATGAAAATCTGGGGTGCCTTCTCAGCTTATTATGAGGATTGAGATTGTATCTAAATATGAACTGTATTTGTTAAAAACGATATACATTGATCATTATACGTTACTTTTCTTGGCATATGTATAGTACTGATTACCCCTTCCTTTGTTTGATGACTTATGTTTTATAGTATATACTGCCTATATAATGCTTTGGCCTTCATTCTTATGATGTATCCATGTATTGCTGTGAACTTAATAAAAAAATAAATAAAAAAAAAAAGCATTCGTGATGTTCCTTAACTTTTAATGCCTATATCTTTCTGCTGATTTAGGTGGTTCAGGGTTGACATTTGTAGTTTCTGCTGTACAGTAAACTGCTCTGGTTCTCTAAGATTTTCATGGGGAGCAAGGTGAATGCACAGGCCAGTACTTGAGAGGTTTTTAATGGGGATGCAATTAATTATGTTAAATCTGAAGCAAAGTCCATGTTTTGCTGATGAATTGCCCTGGCACCAAAGCACTGCCTGTTAACCAGTACCTCCACAACCCATCTCAAGTGTATTTCCACTGCATCCAAGTGTCAAACCCTCTTTGGGGGACCACAACTGTGCTACTTTGGTTAATTTGTCTCTGTTTTCCTGGGGTCCGTCTATGACAGATTTGCAAACAGGGGTACATACCCCCTTACTCTCGGGGTAGTGCACAAAATAACTCACTGTCCATGTGTGTTTTAATCAGCAATTGTTGGTTGATATGCTTTATTTCGATACATAAAAATATCTTAAAAGCAGTACATACAATAGGAATTAAGAAAATATACGACAAATATACATAGGAATACATCCATGAGATAGCAGAACAATAAGACATTAAAATATGTACAATTTTAAAAGAATTGAGTTGATATGTACAATTAAAAAGGGATTAAATGGATATAGAAAGCCTATTTGATCGGATCAACCAAGACCATTTTAAAAATTTTGAGACGCTACAAACTACAAGAGGGGTGGTATCTGTTAATAAAATGCGTAGGGCCACTGAGTATTGGCGAGTGCCAAGTGATCTGCACACAGGTTTGAGCCAGCGCTTTCTTGGGTTACAATAGTCTGGACATTCAAAAAATATGTGGGCAACCGTATCCACCCTCGAGGAGCATAGGGCACAATAGGGGGAGCGCTGGGAGGTAGATTTCCATCTCGATGTCAAATAGCCTACTGGTAGGGTGCCCACCCTAAGCCTAAAGTACAGAGCCCTATCAAATGCGATGGAAATCAAGTCAAGATAGGGTTCGTAAGCCACCACATCTTTAATTTGTAAGAAAGCTGCGGTGGAATTACAGTGTAGTGGGTTGCTAATAAGTTTAGAAGAAACCCAGTCCCAGTACAGTTTCTTCAAGGTGGCTTTAGGTGGGGCGGAGCGAGTAACCCATGCGTCGCCCAATCCCAGCTCCCCCAGGAGGCTTTTGACATCCCTCAACCACTTTATCTTATGCCAACCCCCCATGGCCATCACCTCAGACAAGCCCTCAGCATATGAGGCGAGTTCTGGGACCCTCCACAATCGAGCCCATAACAACAGGGGCCGTAATCGTGCCTGATCTTCAATCGATCTGCATCCTAAATCTAGTAATACAGGAACTCTGGGTGTGCTTGAAGGGAGGGCCATTAGGTCTTTCAGAAGTTTGCTCTCTGCTTTGGCTAGTATCTCCAAATTACAAGTACCCCACAGCTCAGCCCCATATAGGGCAGCGGTGACCCCTCTAGCTTTATATATATCAATAACAGGGGCCATACAATGTTTGGGGGAAGAACAATGTTCCCTAAGTAGCGCTCCACCCACCCTTTTATGGCTAAGTAACATTTTGTTAATGTGCGGGGACCAACTCATGGAATCACTAAGCCGGATTCCCAGGTAGTCAAACTCTGCTACCTTCTCTAGTGGGCAGTTATTCAACACCGGTGGACGTCCTAATTTCCTGGGGGGATTCATGACTAAATATTTGGTTTTATCGATATTGATCATTAGTCCCCTCAGGGAGCAGAACTCCTGGAAGCGGTCAAGAAGCTTTTGGAGACCTTGGGGGGTCTTAGAGATAAGGAGAGTATCATCCGCAAAAAGCAGAGTAGGGATCCGGATGCCCGCCAGGGAGGGTGCATCAGCCGGTTCTTGTTGTAAAAACTCCACCACCCCATTCACATACAGGGAGAATAGGGTGGGGGCTAGCACACATCCCTGGCGGACTCCCCTGCACACCGGGATCCTCTCAGTTTCCCCCCCCCCCCTACGCCCCACCGCACCTGTGCGTAGTTCCCTGCATGTAGTTTGGTTAGGAGCAATAAAAGATAGGGGGGCAACCCCATGGTCTGCAAAACCTTCCACAATTCCTCCCTAGGTACCAGGTCAAAGGCAGTCTTCAGGTCTATAAAGGCCAGATAAAGACTGCCCTTGCCTAGGACCACCACCTTCCAGTACAGGAGCATTAATCTAAAGGACTGTTCAATAGTTCCAGTTCCCGACCGGAAACCCGCCTGGAGGTCTGACAGGATCTTATTATCATCTACCCATTAAAGAAGCCTCCCCAGAATCGCCTTCCCTGCTACCTTCTGGGAGGAGTTTATGAGGCTTATAGGCCTATAGTTGGCAGGGCTGTCCCGACACCCCTTTTAAAAAATCGGGACAACCTCCGCCCCTTTCCAGGAATCGGGTACAGGACCTCCCCCCAGAATTGCGTTCAGCAGGGAAGCGAACAACTTGCCCCATTCCTTGGGGAAGGTTCATATCAGGTCGCCAGGGATCCTATCTGGTCCTGCAGCTTTTAATGGGACCAAGGTCTTTATTACCAATTCGATTTCCCTAGCGGTGAAGGCATCGGGAGGGTCAGCCATTACCTCAAACACCGTAGATAAAATATTACTATTTGCCCCACCAGGTAAGGAATATAAGGCCTCAAAGTGGTTGTACCAACTCTGGGCTGGGATGTTACATGTGATTAACGTGTCTACCGGCCTATCCCTGTTACTAACCAGGCTCCAGAAACCCCTGGCATCCCTTCCTTTACTAGCTGTCAAAAGGTCCGCCCAGAACTTTTCCTCCCACTCCTTTTTCGCTGCCTTCAACGTCCGATCATAGTCCTTTCTTGCAAGCCTGGTCGCTACTTGGGATTTAGTTTTGACTGCTCCCACCAAGGCTTTTTTTATAGCCCTGCATTTCTTTGTATACCAACCCTGTTTGGTAGGTGGTCGCTCCCTATTTTGAGCTCTCCTGCACCCACCAGGAAGAATAAATAAATTACTTAATTCCATAGTTAGGTTGCAGAATGTCAACGAGACCTCTTCAGACTATTGGGAAGACAGGTCTAATTTGTTTGAAGCTGCAAGCAGGAGACACCCTACGGCTGCCACTTTCTCTGGGGATAAGGTAAATTTAGCCCACTTCAACCTTCGACCACAGTTAGAAATGTCGACTGCCTGGGGATTCGGGGCCATATGGGGGAGGGGTTTCTTCCTCCCCTTAAGCCACTGAGGAGAAAGAACAAGAGAGAGGAGGTTGTGGTCACTCTCGATGGTCGAGATAATCCCCATATCCCTTAGGTCGCCCCATAAACATACATCGAGCAAAATATAGTCTATTCTAGATGTATGATTTGGCCTGTTGTACGTATGGGCCCCTCTCAAGTCTGATTTAGACCTCCCATTAACTGCCCTCAAGTCAAATTCCATATTAAGGGAGTTAATCTGTAAAGCCACTTGAGTCCATCTCTTGATGGGAGGCAAGCTCAGAGCGGGAATCCCCCGCCTTGAGTCCTCCTCTTCTGTGCCTAATACATCATCCGTATCGAGGGGCTCAAACGTGCAATTAAAATCACCCGCCACCAAGATATGGGATCCGGGGGCGCGCTGCCTGAGGAGAACCTCCAGAAGAGCAATGGTGGCCGATTGTGTACCACCCTTTGTTTCTCTAGCGTAGATGTTGAAGATGTCCAAAAGCAGGACACCCCTAGAATCCTTTAGGGTGATGTTGAGGAGGTCGGGAGAGTTAGTAGAATGCTCCTCCCCCTTGCACTCTAGGGAAGTTCCAACCCAAATAAGGAGACCACCCGAAGGACGTTCCTTCCCTGCCACCGGGGAGACGGCTGGGACAAAGTGGGTTGAGTAACCCACCTTGTGACAAGGCTCCCTGGACCAAGTTTCCTGGAAAATACGGATGGAATAACCCTCCACGAGGGTATTCCAATCCGGCAGGCCCATCTTCCTATCAATACCAGCGACGTTCCAGCTGCAAATCCTAAGGACTGGATCCGCCACAGCTCTCTCGCCGCGGGATGCGGGGCCATCTCTATCCTCTAACCGGTCCTGGCTTCCTAATTCGCTGCCCCTGCTTAATCTCCCATGGGACGCATTATCTCCAGGTAGGATGATAGGTGGCATTGGGCTGTCAACCAGAATGTTACCCCCTGCTAGTGCTTTAAAGGCTGCGCCAACTGTACCCGTACTTTGTACCAGAGTAGCCTCCCCATTATGGATGTCGGTTCAATATCCAGGAACGCTCCACTCCGGTCCAGGCCATGTGGCACATGGGTGGAATTGCGGCCCTCTAGATTGCCAAGGTGAGATGGACCGCTACTCCAGCCTCTGCCAGGTTTTGGACAAATAGAGATTGCAGCAGGCCTTGGGTAAAAGTAGGTCAGGTCCACTACACCAATGCCTGGACCCCCATTTGTATCCCTTTGGTTACAAATAACTTGTGAAACTCTACTGTCCTTAAAATGAACTATCACAAAATCCCCTTCAAATTGCTTTATGCCATGCCCCACCCACCCTACTCTTCTTACTCCCAGGATCAGCCCCTCAACACCCCAGGGAAGTGGTCTATTGGTTTTTAACCAGTGTAAGGTCCTGTTTTTAAGTGTTTGATGGGATTCATATTGTCCGGCCTTCAAGATTGGTACATTTGTGAGGATGGAGACATAAGGCTGGGAATCAGGGGGCAGATTAACCGGGGGCACTTTTGGGCGACTTTTAGTGCAGGACCTTCCGGTTTGGTGGTCCGGGATATACTGCTGGAGGTTGGAACAGGACGTGCCCGATCAGGACCCTTATCAGTACCCTTTCCAGTACCTTTCCCCTTCGAAGTGCTCATGTTATTGCCGGAGCCCTTCCCTACCGGCGGCTTAGCCTTACTAGGCTTCGTCACCTGGGCTTCGGGGGGTTTGGGGATACTCGTGGGCGCGTGGGCCGTCAGGGTAGTGCTCACTGGGGTATCCACAACGCATGCTGAAGAAGCATTTTCAGAAGCCTGTAGGATTACTGTATTTGCTGTGGATGTTGTTGTGGAAAGTGACTGCGGGGAATCCGATATCACCCAGTTACCAACTACCCCTCCCCGACCATCCTCCCTCATCCTAGAATGCATTTTTATGAGGGTTTTCAATGAGAAAAAATTACCCAGGGTTGTCTGTTCAAACCTATCCATCCTTTCCCCTAGCCCCCTTATTCTGTCAGCTATCGGGGACAGTAGTGTATTCATCATGTTTTCAATTAGGGCCAGTGTTATCGTATCATGGCTAGCACCCAGTTGACGATTAGGAGGGGTGGCTACACAAACTTCATTAACTTTTGTACCGGGATGGTGGTCCCTAATTTCAGTATCGTTGTTATCCTTAACTAAGCCCTCCACCAGTGCATTTCCTGTACCCCTGCTTCCAAGTTTCTTCGATCTCTTATATAATTTAAAGAAGCTACCTTTACGTGGGCTAGCAATCCTTTTCCTTTTGGCACGAGAGGGGTTCTTGGTTTCCATCACCGGCGCGGCCAATGGAGAACCAGAACCACTGAGACCGCTAGGAGAGGATGTCGGGCGTAGTGAGGGTGCTGGAGCTTCCTGGAAACACAAGTCCAGTCCACTACCGCTGTCAGGAGCGGGGATGGGTTGCGCTACCAGGTTCTCCAGCCTATCAATACTATCCCTCAAGGAGGCAATTCTTAACTAGTCGGATGTATGTGGGGTGGGGTAGAGGGGTCCAGAGCTGCATACTGGTGACTTAGCCTGGGCTAACAAACCCAGAGAAGAGCGCTTTAGCGGAAGCTGTTCTTGGGAAAGGCGGTGCTCTGTCATTACAATCTCTTTTTCGATCACTGCAGCTACCCATGTGATGAACTGGTCCATAGTTCCTATAATGGCGCAGGGCCCCGCCTCTCCTCCTCCCCTCAACATTTTCCCCGAACGTGTCCACATTAGTAATAACAATTGGGGTATAACAACACACTATGCCTGACAAAGACCAACCCTTTCAACCGGGAGTAGCAGACGACAGGGGGGTGTCCCAGCCCAGCCTTGGCCAGCCCCGGACGGCCACAGACGGCCCGCCCTTTGCCCGGGCTTAGCCCCGGGTGCTCACGCGCGCTCACGCGACGCTGGGGGGTGGCCGTAATTTATAGCTCCTCCTGGCGCGGGTGACTGCGGCTTCCGGCCGCTAGGGTTCCTGGATGTTTTGGTCCCAGACCTGGTCTCCCCCCCACAGCGGCCGTACTCAGGTGGTGGAGAGTAGCGGCGGCAGGAGGAAACACAGGACAGCAGCGGCGACGGGGTCAGGGAATCAGCGGCAGCAGCCTCCAGAGGACGGGATTCCCCACGGGTCCTTTCAGCAAACACAAGTTTGTCCCCACGCTCACCGGGGGTGGCCGTAATTTATAGCGCCTCCTGGCGCGGGTGACAGCGGCTTCCGGCCGCTAGGGTTCCTGGATGTTGTGGTCCCAGACCTGATCTCCCCTCCACAGCGGCCGTACTCAGGTGGTGGAGAGTAGCGGCGACGGGAGGAAACACAGGACAGCAGCGGCGACGGGGTCAGGGAATCAGCGGCAGCAGCCTCCAGAGGACGGGATTACCCACGGGTCCTTTCAGCAAACACAAGTTTGTCCCCACGCTCCACCGGGGGTGGCCGTAATTTATAGCGCCTCCTGGCGCGGGTGACTGCGGCTTCCGGCCGCTAGGGTTCCTGGATGTTGTGGTCCCAGACCTGGTCTCCCCCCCACAGCGGCCATACTCAGGTGGTGGAGAGTAACGGCGGCGGGAGGAAACACAGGACAGCAGCGGCGACGGGGTCAGGGAATCAGCGGCAGCAGCCTCCAGAGGACGGGATTCTCCACGGGTCCTTTCAGCAAACACAAGTTTGTCCCCACGCTCACCGGGGGTGGCCGTAATTTATAGCGCCTCCTGGCGCGGGTGACTGCGGCTTCCGGCCGCTAGGGTTCCTGGATGTTGTGGTCCCAGACCTGATCTCCCCTCCACAGCGGCCGTACTCAGGTGGTGGAGAGTAGCGGCGACGGGAGGAAACACAGGACAGCAGCGGCGACGGGGTCAGGGAATCAGCGGTAGCAGCCTCCAGAGGACGGGATTACCCACGGGTCCTTTCAGCAAACACAAGTTTGTCCCCACGCTCCACCGGGGGTGGCCGTAATTTATAGCGCCTCCTGGCGCGGGTGACTGCGGCTTCCGGCCGCTAGGGTTCCTGGATGTTGTGGTCCCAGACCTGGTCTCCCCCCCACAGCGGCCATACTCAGGTGGTGGAGAGTAACGGCGGCGGGAGGAAACACAGGACAGCAGCGGCGACGGGGTCAGGGAATCAGCGGCAGCAGCCTCCAGAGGACGGGATTCCCCACGGGTCCTTTCAGCAAACACAAGTTTGTCCCCACGCTCACCGGGGGTGGCCGTAATTTATAGCGCCTCCTGGCGCGGGTGACTGTGGCTTCCGGCCGCTAGGGTTCCTGGATGTTGTGGTCCCAGACCTGATCTCCCCTCCACAGCGGCCGTACTCAGGTGGTGGAGAGTAGCGGCGACGGGAGGAAACACAGGACAGCAGCGGCGACGGGGTCAGGGAATCAGCGGCAGCAGCCTCCAGAGGACGGGATTACCCACGGGTCCTTTCAGCAAACACAAGTTTGTCCCCACGCTCCACCGGGGGTGGCCGTAATTTATAGCGCCTCCTGGCGCGGGTGACTGCGGCTTCCGGCCGCTAGGGTTCCTGGATGTTGTGGTCCCAGACCTGGTCTCCCCCCCACAGCGGCCATACTCAGGTGGTGGAGAGTAGCGGCGGCGGGACGAAACACAGGACAGCAGCGGCGACGGGGTCAGGGAATCAGCGGCAGCAGCCTCCAGAGGACGGGATTCCCCACGGGTCCTTTCAGCAATTGTATGTGTGTGCACCACTGAAAGAGATGACACCTCAATACAAAAACATTAAGTATAGACATAACGTTCTTCAGATGAAAGTTTTTTTTAGAGAAAGTACATTTTATTATTACATCATGCATAACTCCCTTTATTGCAGAATTTAGAGCCAAATGAATTAAATTGTATCCAGCCAATTCTTCAAAATAGTGTCCAATGTAACAGTATATTTGCTTCGAGTCCCTGTTACTGGTCTACATGTTTTGGTCCTTTCTTCTTTTATAACCCTTCCTCAGGTTGATAATTAATTTATCTACATTATTGTTCTGTATTCAGTTTTGATGTTTAACTAACTGAATGTGCTAATCAATGTGCTTTAAAATTTGAAAATATTTCTCTAGCTCATTACTCATAATAATTGGTAAGCCATTTTGTTTTAATGCTACAGCATAGACCTTTGCTGTTAATGTTGTCAAGTTCAGAAGTTTATATTCTGTCTGGTTCACTCTCTATCTGATTCACTGTCCTATTTTCCTAGTAAGCATCCAGGCTTTTCCCTCTAACTTTACTTCAAAAACACATTGTGGCCTAATTTTCTATTTCTTCTCGTTTGATTTTTAAAGGCATAGTTGCAATCTGCTAATTGTAATCTGCTCATATGCACTGCAATGTTTCTAACACCTCTTATCAATACCACTTTGACATTACTGCCACCAACTTCAACATGAATATCCTTTTGGAAGCAAAGGAGTGTGCACACAGTACTAGATATCACAACTTTAATTGACTCATGCCACAACTTACCTCTAGTAGTTTCCTTTGAGCATGGTCCACAGTTATCAAAGTCTGAATGAGGCTTCTGTACTTCAGCTAGCTGAACAGTCCTTTCATGAGCCCCTGCTTAGTCATCTGCATGTTCTTACTGTGCAGACGTGACACAGGAATTGCATATTTTGTTTGCTAAGTACCATATTTTGTTGGGGAACAACCTTATTTTATGCCACTGCCCGATATTCATCACTATTTGCATGGACGGTATTGCTTACAGGACCTGTAGAGTCCTGTCACCTACTATACTGACACCTACTGGTCTGAATTTGTGCATCCCTGGAGATACAATGTTTACACATGTAAAAATACCATCAGATGCAGGCAGCAAACATCAGGCCATGGCTGGCAAAACTAATATTCATCCTCATCCATCAACTAACATCACACAAGTCAACCTATACAGTCTGATGCAGGAACTACTACCATCTGGTGGTTCAATGGAATTTAAGACCTAGATGATGACAAGTCAGGTAAAATTCATCAGGTCAGACATCCCTGACTCCCACAGAAAGATGGGCCCTACAGAACAGTGTCTTGATGAGGGGGAAGACCAGCAAAGCAGATACATGATTTGGGAAAGGAGGTGTTGAATCGAGGGAAAATGGAGATTCATATGGAGAATCCCAGCAGATGAAACAATGCAAGTTCTCTGGAATTCTGAACAGAAAGAACTAAATGATCTGAGTAGTTCCCTTTCAACTCTACTAACCGCACTCCTGAACTTCTGGATTTTCGGAGGGTGCACTAAATCTGCTCTCGTAACATGATCAGTAAAAATCCATCAAGAATCATCAATACAGACCTTGCCAATACAAAACTACAAAATACACTTAGCCAATTTCTCTAATACTTATAACAATATGAGTGGCAATGGGGCATTGGTTTTTGGCCTATTGGTTTCACTAATGATAAGCAATCATCATGATTAATGGTAAAGTTAGGGCGTTTTTTGATTCTGAGAACACAGGGGGATAGCTGAATTTGTCTGACTCTCTACAAGGGACACATCTCAAAAACAGACCTTCAGAACCAATCGATCTGTAAGGATCAATAAGGAAAAAGGCAAAGATAAAGCCCCTACCAATGAGCCTCTAGATAAATGAAGCACATGGAGCAGAAATAGAGATTCTATGACAGAGAAACAAGAAGAACCCGAGATCTACCTGAAAAGACCGATGCCAATTCAGACCAGTGGCGTAGCAAAACTCAAGGGAGCCCCCCTGCAAAGTACATTGGTTGCTCCCCTCTAGACTCAGGAGCCCTAAGGCCAGGGCTCTGTGCTGAGAGGAGCTGCTGGAAATGTGGGCCCCCAGCAATGCCGAGGCCTTTGTTATGTCACTGATTCAGACCTTGTAAACAACAATCGAAGGGGAACATCTAACTCAAAAGCATGACTGGCATTAATTTTAATCCCTGTCCTACATGGCCTGTGCCCAGTTCTGAATCACTCCATTCGAAGTATACACTGGGCTTTCATACATAACAACCTCTTTTCATTGCATAACTGAGGCCAAGTGCCCCGTAAGCTCAAAGGGCATGTGCACCCTCGTTGTGCCCCCCCCCCAGGGCACTTAGTATCACTGAAAGGGCTGAAGATGCTTGTGAGGCCCTATCTGTAATACAGATAATGCTGGCGCACATATAGAGCCAGTGCTGTTGCCAGACATTCTACCCTCATTTGCATGGAGGCACGGCCCCATGCAAATGAGGGAATCCCTTTGTCTCTGCACCCACACCATATTATAGATGCGGGCGGAGAGGCAAAGAAGCTGTCAGGAGGCGCACAGGCAGTGTACAACCTAAAAGGTGGCACACTGTTTGTGTGGCTCCTGATGGCAGCCCTATGGAGGGAGAACAGGGGTCCCAGTCACTCACTGCACCTGCCAGGAAGGGGATCTCTCTTCCCTCTTAAAGGTCAGGTGTGCTGCCGCCTGCACAGCGAAACATGAAGTGGCTGCTTCAAAGTTGCTCCGTTTTTCACTTGAATGCGCTGTCCTGGGGCATCACAAGCTTCCGGCTGCCCTGGGGGCAGCACATTCCATGCAATAGGGTGCACTTTCCCTGTTTGTGCCTGACGCACCTGTTTTAAGCACGACATGGCGCAAACAGGGAAAGTGCGCCCTATGTGTAATACAGCCCTTGGAAGACTGTCCTGATGCTGATGCAGTCAAACACCTCAAATTGCTGACACAGATCCTCAGGGCAATCAGTTATTAATCTTCACTCCCGGGGGCCTGAGGATTGAAGGCCCTACTCCTTTAATTAGTTCTAGAGAGACACCATCCAGTGATAGTGCATCTGCTCTACTCCGTTGTTACATTGATACCTCTTGAGGGAACCACTTAATTTCAATGAAACTGACATGCTTATGAAACCTGACACCAACTCATAGACATATTAACCCCTCTCCTTAGCTACATTCATAAGTACTCAAGGCATACCACTGGCCATCCAGACTAGGTTTTTATACTTTTTCTCAGCTACTGATACGATCCAATTACTGACATAATGATACCACCATGTCTGATGATCTGCAGACACCAATCCTAGCTGACAAATGAAATTGCTGAATATTATAATACAACAATGAAATATCTTGTGACATTAAATGCATCTGAAAAACTGTAAAAAAAAAAGGTATTGAGCTGGTTGAATAGTGAGCATCTGCAGAACAGAATAGGATAGTCAAGACGACCATTTCCCATCAGGTTGCAAAAATATGGAGTGGCCATACTATGTAGGAAATGCCCATATTTCAGGATGCAGAAAACATGGGCGGATATGGAAGTCCAATGCACTTTTTCCAAAATAGCCATTCAAAGATGAAAATATCATTTGGCTCAGTCTGATTCATAATAATAATTAAACAGATTTCTTTGATAAGCATTGTAGAATCTATCCTGACAAAGAAAAGACCAGAACTGTCATTGGTAATGATAAGAAAATTACTCTTGGCCCATATATGCAAATCTGGACATTAATATTGTTAACAACAAGAGTACTTTATACAATGTGTATAAACTGGACGTTAAGTATATATGTATCTTCTGGGTGCATGGAACATACATGAGACATAACTATTTTATAACTTAATCAAGATGGCCCTGCAACTAAGAGCTGGTAAATGAATGCTACCCAGTAGTGGCTGCTACCGGACTGGGCCAGGGGGTTGGCGTTGGGCAAAATAAACTTTTTTTAAAAACAAATTACCTGTGACGGCCAGCCGCTGCCTCTCCTCCATTCCCTTCTTCCTGCTCCGTCCTGCAGCAGGATACACGAAGCAGCAGGAAGCACCCAGCTCCCGATAGTCAACCGGTTATTGTGAGTCATTATCATTTTATGTTTCCTGCTGCAGAGCAGTGGGGTGATGCTACCTGACTTAAAAGGTATGCAGAAGTATCAAGAGCACAACAAAAAGTATTTAAATAAGAAAGGATATATGCTTATTCAAATAATCAATTACTGAAAATACTGCAGTGCTGATATATTCATAAAACCAATTCATTCAATTCCATCATCAATGATCAATTAACAATTAGTCTTCGTGATGGTGAAAAATGCAGATTCTAATGGGTGGGCGAGGAGCACAGCGGTTTGTTTAGGAATTTTCTGCGCTTCACTTTTTTTCGTTCACTTTTGCGTTTACGTTTTCGAGCACTTGCTGTGCCTCACAACCGTTTTGCATGATGTCACGCGACCAGCGCGTTTAAGTGTGTCACATTGTACATGTTAGTTACTGGCTATATCTTTTTGATTTCTTAGAGCTCCTGGATAAAGGGCAGGGTAGCCCGAAATGCATTGGAGCATGTATGAACTTTGACGGATTCTCATTACTTGAATACATGATATGATGAAAGCAATTTTCTGAACCTTTATTGATATGATTCTAATATCAAACGAGCATCTCTGGAAAACTAATTAAAAAAGCAACATTGCAATAACTTGTTTTGGAGTCTTATGTATAGAACCAAAGGAGTGCCCGAATGTGCCGGGATGCATTCATAATTTATGTATGCACACACTTAGCGAAAAATGCAGATTCAACATGACTGAACTTATTAAGTGTATCCTACAATTGAAATAATGTGGGTGAAAAAGGTTGCTTCCAAAGAGTTTTTATTAAGACTTGAGTGTTTGCTACTGCAATATGTTGGACCTGGCCCTCTCTGCAGGGTCACCTCCAAACATTTTGCCTTCACCCCTCCTGGTTTGCTGAATTGGTTTTTGCTGGCCTTAGGATTCTGGGCTATTTACCACTGCTAACCGCTACTAAAGTGCTTGTGCTCTATCCTATAAACATGGGAAAATTGGCTCACACCCAAATGACACATTTAATTTACTTGTAAGACCCTAGAAAAGTGGTACAACATCTACCCAGAGCCTGTAAATTAAATGCTACTTGTGGGCATGTAGCACACATTGTGCCCCCCACCAAAGTAGCCTTTTAAAACATGTCTCAGGCATGCCATTGCAGCCTGTGTGCAGTTTTAAACTGTCATTTCGACCTGGTAATATAAACCTTATGCGAGGACTAAAGCTTGCTTTTTAACTCCTTCACCTCGTTGCGAATTCCGCCGCGGTGTGGGAGTTCTAAACGGTGGGCAGGGCTGCGTCGGCCAACAGACGTGCGCAGCACCAGTGAGGTAGTGCATGCGACGGCGGTTGGCTGACGCGAGCACGGAATGGGTTAATACATAAATGTCACCCCTAAGGGCAGGGTGTAGTGTATTTAAAACATTGGACATTAATCTTTAAGTTTTGTATGTCCTGGTAGTGAAAAACACAAATATTTTTTCACTCCTGCAAGGCCTACGTCTCCCATATGATAACACTGGGTTACAGGTGGGAATGTCAAGTTTGATCTCACATTAGTTGTAATTTAAACAACCTTTTTAACTGCTAAGTCACATTTTAAGTCAGAATTCAGAAAATGCCACTTTAAGAAAGTTTTTTTTTTTTTTTTTTTTTATTTCAAAAGATTTTATTGTTATAAATACACAAATGAAGATACAGAATATAAATAAAGTGATACATTTGAGAGCAAATAAACAGACCATCAGAAGAGGAACTCCAAAAATAATTCATATGAAATGCATCCATATATAATAGATAGAAGTATTCTGCCAGAAATAAAAAATATGCATTCATGACGACCAATCAATTTAGCTCATATGCAAGCCATCTACAAATGTATCACTATCAGCTGACATAATCAGAAGAAGAAAGAAGCAGAAAAAGAAAGAAGAAAGGCGAGAAGAAAAGGGAGTAGATAGAAAAAAGAGGATACAAAGAAGAGAGAGGGGAAAAAGGAAAGAAGGATTTTCCAATGAATAAACCTTAAAAGTAATGAGTAAAATCGAACAAAACAAGACGCCAATCAACCAGACACACGAAAGGGATATTGGTCAACCAACCCCTGTGATGACAAATCCATGTAATTGTCTAGAGCGGTCCAAACCCCACTAGCAATCGACGGAGAGAGATGAGCTTGATCGACCGAAGTATGAGCACTGCGTAGGAAGGAAACCCAAGCCCACCAAGTATGATACGAAACAGAGGAGAAGGATTTCCAGTCCATAAGAATTACTTTCACAGCAACAGTCAATAGAAGATCTAATAGTTGTAGCTCCATAGGCTCCAAGGGGAGAGGAGAAGAAGCCGCAAGAGGGCCCAATAAGATTAATGGGAGAGAAAGCTGGAATTTAATATCAAAAATGAGCATAATATGTTTATGAATGAGGTCCCAAAAGGGTTGGAGTAGAGAGCATTCAAAAAACATATGTGAAAAATCTCCTGGCGATAAACCACAACTCCAGCATAGATTATGTTCTTTGAGATTGAGCGAATGTAAACGCACAGGCGTCCAGTGAAGAAGATTAATAGAGAAAAATTTGGATTGCATTAACGATGGGGCGATTTTATTGCGAAGAGAAAGTTTACCAATCATCTGCCATGTATCTGAAGAAATACGGTCGATGACCTTATGTTCAAAATGCCGTAACCATTTATGTTGAGCAACCGTATGGGGGGAAGATGAGGACGTAGATAAAAATTTATAAAGAAAGTTTTAAATTATTTTTTAAATACTTATTTGCCAAAAAATATATTACAATACAATATACAGACACAAATATTGGCTCAACATATTACACTAAACAATTGCATACAAACAATATATAGTGTAAACATAAACAAAAACAATCGCTGTTTTTTAAAAAAAATCTATTAAATGGTCCGTAATTAGCCGATGTTTCGACCCTTACAATGTACTGGGTTATCATCAGGACAGAAAATGTTTTAAGCAGAAAGAACATAAATCTGAAAAAAGCAATAATGATGGGGCACTATGTAAAATTAATAATACTGAATAATCCACAAATAGGGGATATTAGACAGGGATGATTAAATGCACTCACAAAGCAATGTCCCAGGATTCATGTCACAATCCCAGTCTACCGCGTGAAAACATTATGCTGTGGTCGTTGCATCCACAGTAAGAGAAGCACAGATAGATATGTTGGACAAGAAAGTTCCCAGAAAGTGGTAGATAAGAATTTCAGACAGGGGCCTTAAGCTTTTTCAAATTTAGGCATGGTGTCTTCCACGATGGCCGTCAGCTTCTCCATACTGACTAAATCCCAGAGTTTATGTAACAGTCAGTGTGTGTGGGTATAATGTCTGTGCCCAATTTTGAAAGAGGAACTTCTTTTGCCGCACAGAGTGATAAAGCTATGGGAACATAACTGATATGTCTGTGCATTGGCGACACTTAGAAGGATATAACTAGGACAACGGGGCAGCTCAGCATTAAACATCTGATCAACGTCCGCAAGGGTGTCAGTCCAGTAGTGGTGAAACATGGGGCAGTGCCAAAATAGATGAAAGAGTGTGCCTGAGTGGTTGCAGTGTCATCAGTAATGATCGTCACTCCTCTTCTTCCACTTAGCAACATGCAGGTGTATAATACCAATAATAAGTGACCTTGGGAAGTGTTTCCCTACCTGAAGCACTGCATGTGGGAGCCCGATTTAGGATATCATACCATTCTTTGTCAGAGAACTAACGTTCAGATTCAAACTCCCACTGTGTGGGGGCGACCAAAGCAGGAGGTCTAGAGATAGTCTTCAGGAAGGCAAAGATGTCAGAAAGAACATCTCACCTAGATAGAATAGAGCGTTCGAAGGGGGTGTGTGGTATACTCGCATAAGGCTGTATCGACAAGCGGGCCACTCAGTGTCGGATTATGTACTGCCATTGCTCTGAATCAGCAAACCAAACTCCTTTTGTATCTTGGGAAATTCCAGAAAGCCCGTATATCAAAGAAATCCCCTATTCTTTTGCAGTTGGTGTCTTGCCAACGAGAGAATGTTGTACCATGAAGTGCCAGGGGGAAATCCGCATTCTCTATAATTGGTTAAAGCAGTGAAATATAGGTAGAGAGTTGCCTAGAGAGGCTAAGCTTGTCCCATGCCCCAATCATGGCCCTATCTACTGGGGAAATGTACACATCTGGGGGACAATGTTTCCGTGGAAGCCACAGAATCTTTCAGATATGGATGCCCACCACTGCCTGATCCAGAAGACACCAGAGTTTCTCCGTGGTCGGGCGCTGCCATTTTACCAAAAAACTCAACCGCCTGATAATAGCATGTCAAGTGTGGTACGCCCGACCCTCCCCCAGTCATCGGCAAATATGTGCACACCCTGGCCAACCTAGGGTGCCTACCTCTCCAGATAAAGGCCTCAATGAGTTGTTGCAAATTTTGTAAGACTTGCTGTGCGGGTTAGAGAGGTAGCATGTGCATGAGGTATAAATTCTTGGGGGGTAAAGACATTTTAATGGCGGCAATTCATCCGAGCCTAATAATAGGTCGATCGTGCCATGATTGGACGATGTATCGAGTGGTATCCAACAGAGACGCATAGTCATAGTACAGAGCCTTCTTGGGGGTGGAAAGTAGCTAAATTCCTAGGTAAGCGATTCAATGTGTCACCCAAGGGAATGGTAAAAGAGTTGATAAGTAGAGTTGTTAATTACGGGGAATAGTGTGGTTGGGGCCTGGGATTGACATGTTTTCATCTTAAATCCAGATGATCTACCAAACAGCTTGAGCTCGTCCAACAATGGGGGTAGTATTTTACAAGGCTTAGTTAGAGCACATCATCTATGCACAGCGCAATCTTGTGGATTTGACCATCCATAGAGACTCCCTCAATGAGAGGGAGTCGCCGAAGTCGCTCCGCCATTGGCTCCATGTATAAAGCAAACAGGAGCGGTATTAGAAATAGCAGTTTCTAGTTGGCAACAATTTGCACCTTCGTCTAAGTAGAGCCCCTTCTTCTTACTCAGGGTAAGGGAGATACATGTCTAAAATAAACCCTGCTCATCCCCTTGGTAGCTAGGCTTGAGCAGACAGGCTTATCTCAGAGGCAGTGTATAAAGCATTTGTGAACACATATAGTAATACAGTGAAAACCCTACAAATGGACATCACACCAGTGGAAAATAAGTAATCTTTATCTAAACCAAACAAGACTAAAATGACAAAAATCCACAATAGACTAATATTAATGTGACCCTTAAAAGGTAGAAATAGTTCTGTTCAAAGCAAATTGCAGATGTGGCACTTTTCGCACAAAGTACCTTGGATGTGTCGCATACACAAACAAAAACTGTCGCAAGGAAGGTGATGTGTCAGTTCCTTATGGCCAGGGAAGGTAAAGTGTTGGTTTCTTACTCATTTTGAGCACAGTAAAGTGGATGATTGCTTTAAGTGGGGGTATCTACTCAGAATGCTGGAGCATACAGCCATGAACCTCAATTTAATTCATTAAGTGAAACTTCTATACTTCATCCATTGGTGCACATAAATTGTGGTAGCTTTCTATTGGAACCATATAATATCTGAAGTGATGTGGGACAGGGCTGCCCGCTGCCCCTTACTTTTTATTAAGAAGCTAGATCCATTGGCGGCAGCCATTTGTCATTGTGGCTCGATCAGAGGTATCAAAACCACTGCAGGGGAACTAAAGATTATGCTCTACATAGACAACAAAGTTCTCAGCCTACAAAACCCCATTCCAAATCCCAGAACCTATGAGAACCATTGCATAATTGCAGAAGTTTTGGTCTTTAGAAGTAACTTGAAATAAAACCATGTGCTACTGATGATAAATACCACCTCCAGTAGGACATTGAAGGGCTCACCATTTCTCACAGTGGGAATGTGCTCATTACAGAGGCCATCTATGAATGGATCCGTTAAAATAATATAAAACTGACCTTTGGTACATGCCATACGTACATGCGTATACATCTTTAAATGGGTAAAAAACATTTTAAGATGGATATCAATCAACAGGGTAGTTGGAGCAAAAAGTCAAAAAAAAAAAGAAAAATGAAGTTGACGGGTTGCAGAATGTGATGACAAGCAGGATGGAGTGGTAGAGCAACAGAGAAGTGGAGTAGAGGGCAATTTAAAACAAGCATTTGCAATGCAATATGTCTCACATTTGCAAGAGTTAGATCTAATGGCTTTGTAAATGACAATGTATTTTTGTTTTGTTTCACTCAAAAGCCATGTACCGGCAAAGTGACTGGAAGAAATGGCTTTGATAAAAGAAGTTAAGAGATCTAGTCCAATGTCAACGTGTTGAACCAGGACGACAAGTTTTGCATAAAAATTAAATTGCATTATAATGGGAAAAGCACCTTGCCTCCTTGTACCTCCAATTGTAAGTATGCAAAACGACTGTAGATCGGTTCTGGAGACCTCTGTGTAGTACTGTCTCATTACCTATGAGTGACTATATTATTGTCCCAGTTAATCAAAAATGTCAATCTCTCTGGACTACGCAGACTACCTAACATTTCTATGCATTCAGAGGTTTTCACACATTGTAAAATAAGTAAAACTAAAACCCTAAATGACATTGCCTACTTTGTTTCTAAGAGAAGCTTGACTTTCAATGCAATGTTTTTTTTAAATAGTCCTAGACCACCTTGAAGCACTGTGCAGGGTGTAATGCCCATGTTCTAACGGAGTAGCAGTGCAAATAACATATCCATCGATCTTTTGCTATAACCCATCTCATGGTGACATACGCTAACTTCTGCCTCACATTTGTTCATTTACTTGGGAGATTGTTTCTTCGCAAAAAAAACTTATGACATGTCGAATTACCAGAAGGTCTCCTTTGGACAAATACATATTGCCAATTTAATTCCCATGTGGAGTGATTTATGGAAAAACATTCTTTATTGTGAAGAGCAAAAAGCATGCTGTACTTGTTGTATGACTTTATTCGATAAAATATATCATAAAAGTGTACATAGATAGTAAAAAAGAGCGATATCACATTGTCATACAGTAGAAAAACAGAGGATTTAGAAATACAGTAGTTTTTTTTTTTTAAACAATTGTAAAAAAATGTTTTTAAACTTTAAAAACATTATCACATCAATAAGAGACCTCAAAGAGCATAGGGCATTTCGGATGCTCCAGGTCTACAACTGGTGCGCCTGCTGAAGCTTAGATCTGACTAGCCAGGCACATCCCAAGTATTTAGCTGTCCCACACACTACACTGGGAACAGTGGGGTCTAATGTGAGAATGCGCAGTGCCTCCCTGTGGTCCTTGGTCCCTAGATTGGAGCACACAGGTTTCAACCATTTCCGTCTCACCTGGCCGTATGCTGGGCAGGCAAAGAGGAAATGGGAGGTAGATTCTGTAGGGGAGGTACAACCAGGGCAGCCTTCTTCCTTCTCACCCGCGGTTTTCCACCCCACCGTAAAAGCATTCAGAGGTAGTGTGCCAAACCTGAATTTGAAATACAATGCCCTATCTCTTGGGGATTCAATGAGGTCTAAGAAGGGTTCTATTTTAGGGGATGGCTTGGAGTCTAGAAACTTCTCCGTCAGGGAGCCATGCTTCAGGTTTTGTATTGTTTCGTTTGACACCCACTCCCAATAGGCCTTATTAACTACTTGCTTGGGAGGCGGAGACTGGTCTCCCAGGCGTCGGCTAAACCAATGGAACCCACCAAGTGTCTCAGATTAGAAACCCAGGGTATCTTTTGGCCTGTACCTATGCGCAACAGTTCGTTCATGCCGGAAGCGTAATTGCACAGTTCAGGGGTCCTTCTCAGACGTACCCAGAATAGAAGAGGGCGCAGCCTAGCTATGTCTCTGATCGAGTGCCTCCCGAGATCGTGGCGAAGGGGGGCCAGAGGAGTAGATGGAGGGAGCGAGACCAGGTCCCTATAGAATTTGTTTTCTGATTTCACTAGCTCCTCGATTTTCTCGAACCCCCACAGTTCCGCCCCGTACATAGAAGATGGCAGGGCTTTCCCCTCGTATACCTTGATGGCAGCAGCAACAGGTCGGCTATAAGAAAGGCGCTGGTGCCCTGCTATTGCCCCAGGCACACGTTTGTGATTTAATAACATCTTTGACAAATGGGAGTTCCATTTCATCGAGCTGTTGACCCGTACACCCAAATAGTCAAAAGCTTCCACTAATTCTAAAGGGGAGTCATCCAGCTTGATGATGTTTCTAAAGTGCTTTGATGGTGCCAGAGCCATTAGCTTAGTCTTGGATGTATTAATACATAAGCCTTTGGCCTTGCAAAATTGCCTGAACCAATCCAGCAATTTTTGCAGGCCCATCGGGCTTTTAAAGATCAGGAGGGTGTCGTCTGCAAAAAGCAGCGTAGGTGATTTTTCTCCTGCCACAGTTGGCGCGTCAGCAGGATCCTCTCTCAGGTACTCCACAACCCCGTTAACAAAAAGAGAAAACAGGGTTGGGGCCAGGACGCACCCCTGGCGTACCCCTCTCTCTACCATGACTCTCTCTGTCAAGTGGCCCTGTCGGCCCCACCTCACTCTGGCGTAGTTCTCCTCGTGCAGACGCACGATCAGATCTAGGATCAGGGGGATATGCCCAGCTCAGACATGACCCGCCAGAGCTCGGCACGAGGGACCAGGTCGAAGGCCGTTTTAAGATCGATAAACGCCAGGTAAAGACTGCCCTTCTCAATCCTTACCGATTTCCAGTATATCATGAAAAATCTAAAGACCTGATCCATCGTGCCCACTCCCTGTCTGAATTTTGCCTGAAAATGGGACAAGATCTCATCATTGTCTATCCAAGATCTTAATCGCGTAAGGAGGACCCTGTCAACCACTTTCTGCATTATATTGATTAAACTAATCGGCCTGTAGTTGGCAGGGTCCTCCCTATCCCCCTTCTTGTAGATAGCTACCACCTCTGCGCCCCTCCATGAATATGGAACGGGATGGCCGCCCACTATGCAATTCAGGACCCGGAATGCTTGCAATGGCTGATTGGATCTCCTGAAGTTCAAAGGTAGCCCCCTCATCGGAGAGCCCATCGGGGGTCAACCTGCTCCCTTGCTCTGTTGTCGGGATCCCCTCCCTTCCAGAGTAAAGGCCCTGAAAGTGCTTGAACCATTGGCTGCCTGTGATATGATTTGGAATTGGGGCCTCACCCTTTTGAGGTTCCGTGAATTCTGAACCCGTTTTATAAAAGTCATCGTACCATGACGATTTTGGTATCAGCAGACCGAAAATTGCGAGTATAATATGTACGAGCATTTTCGTCATGTTCGAGTGACGAGATCACCATGAAATCAAAGAATTCCGTTCGGAACCCTCGGGTTCCATTTTGTGCACGGCAGCCATTTTGTGGTTGCCCTCACATAGGCCGATGACTAAGGCCGAACGAGTTCTTGGGACACGTACACCTTTAGCTGACTTCGGTGTGACCTGGGCAATCTGACTCCGTTGCCCGAAGCCAAACCTGTTAGGCTAGTTCCTTTCCCAGTAGCTGGTCGAGATTGAGGATCAAGGCAGAGGACACCATAAACCCTTTTTTATTGCACACAGCTATGTCTTATCTGACTCACACCTGTCTCTGCTCCTTTCTTTATGACCTGTTTACGATGAGGAGCTGCCCGTTTTTATTAGGGGTCCGTCCGATATCTGATGAAGAGTGTTGAGCCTTTCCGGGTAATTGATGGTGGGCTGGACAATGAAATGTGGGTTTGTCATGCAATGCTTTTGTCGTGTACACATGGGATTGGTCAACTGTAAATAAGGAATGTTTGCCTGAAGCACAATATTTGGTATAAAAGGGACGACGTGCTTTGTAAATTTGAGCAGTCTCCTACGAATATACAGCCTTTGTACTTCGTGGACCTCTGTTACTGGTTGCAGCCAATAAATCTGATCTTAGACGTCACCAAGAAGAGTCCACGTTTCTGTAGTTCTGAGACAGGTGAATCCGGAGACTTTGGGTGTGTCCCCTGGCACCGCTGGGTCTTAAATAACCCGGTTCTTCATTTGGCGCCCTACGTGGGGCGACTTCAGCGGTACCGGTCCAAGCCTGATGATCGTGAGGAGCTTCGTGTGAAAATTCCGGAGGAAGGCCAACCACTTCATCGACCCCTGTATGTCGTCGTGGTCCGAAAGTCTTTGCTTTCCGACGGCTACGAAGGACTGCTGCCCTGACTGTCGCCCTGTCTTGGAGCCTTAGACGATTTGTAGAGCGAGACGATAGACGGGTCTTCTGGTGACGTCATCGATACCTCAGTTAAGTATGAGTGGAGCGTCTCCCAGTCCCTAGTTTTTGGGTATCCCTTTGGATCTTTGATTTGGGATCTTTGATTTGAGTTCTTTGATTTGGGTTCTTTGATTTGGGCCTTGCAAGTACCAAAGCCGAGGGACTCGTGTATTCACGAGACTATTGTATTCCCTTGAAGTTTGAAGCTAGACTAGAGAGCGAAGATGCATGGTCTTAGCAGACTTGGAAGATTATTTTGTTGCGGTTCTAATAGGGATTCCCGATTGGAGGACTCGTGTCCGGTTCCTCCAATTGGAACTCCAACCTATGAGCTGTATGTGAAGCACGGCATGGGCCCTATCGCGTATAATGAAGTATGGATTAGGTACACAAGGAAGGACGGTGTCCTCACATGGCCCCAATATGGTAGTTTTGATACGGACGTTCTAGATAATTTAGAGGTTAAACTCTTTAAGAAGAAAGCCCGGCCGGCGATGTTTGACTCTTTCCGCCTATGGCGAAAGGAAGCCAAACAGAAGGAAATTAAGTTAGCGAAGAAAGATAAAAGAGAGAGAGGTATCTCAGTTATGCAAGCTGCTATGCAGTTTAAAGATAACGAAGAAGAACAAGCAAGTGAGCAGTTGCACAGGCAATGTAAAATGGCGATTGATAAATGCTATCCAGCTTTGCCGCTTCTTCAGCAAGATGCAGCGAAGGAACTTGAGAAAGACCCCTTAATGTCGCATTTGTTGACTTCACCACCCCCTTATGCGCAGAGTGCTACAGCACCTCTGCAACCTTTAGTTGTGCAACCTCCAGTTATGCAGCCTCCTGTTATTCCACAGCCGCCAGCTCCTCTTCAGTTGGCTCCTGCTCCTCTGGTCCAGCCTTTTCATGGGCCACTGACTTTGCTACCTGCTCCGCCTTTGATTCCTGCAACTTTTTCTCCTGTTCTTGCTACCTCCTCTGCCACTGCTCCTACGTTGACCTTTTCTCAGTCCGCTTTTTCTCCTGCCCTGTCGACCTCTCCTTCTGTTCGACAGAGAATGACTAACACTGTTACTAGTCTTTTGTCTCCTTTCCTTGGGTCATTTAATACGACCCCTGTTTCAGAGCGTAAACAGTTGCGTAGCCAACTGCCTGATTCTCGAGAGAGAGAGAGAAATAGTGGATCGTTTGGCGCGTAAATGGGTTACTCGTCCTTTAAGATACGATGTAGAGTCTGTTATGGATGTCTTCCGTCAATGGGAAGAACCGAAGCAGAGATATGTTTTCGACAAAATGTGTACTTTCCTTCGTGAAGAATGGGAAGATGATGATTTGGGACAGACTCCGCCGGAGTTGTCCAATGTGCAATCCGAGTTAGCGAAAGGAACAATTGTGGGTTCCGAAGTTGAGAAAGCAGTTGCGACGTTGTTGTCGTTTAGGAGCGAGTCTCTTTCTCAGCCGTTGTTTGAGCCAGATCCCTCTGTTAGGAGAAAGGTAAGACAGTACCCAATGAGAGAGGTTCCTCCGGTATGGAAGGAAGCAGTTCAGGCCAATGTTAATCTTGGTATTGTAGCTGCACCGGCTCATTTTCAGTGTGTTTGGGTACATGTTCCGTGGAAGCGAGCAGAAGTTCTGTATCTTAAGCAGACTTTACCTGACCCTCGTAAAAATCCTGCAGGATATTACAAGGAATTATCACAGACTGCTGACTCATGTGTTATGAACCTAGCTGATATAGACATGTTGTTCGGTAATGTGGTCCCACAGCCTTTATGGGGATTGATTCGTCACACTGATCATGCGCAAGAGTTAGGTGATTCATGGGTTAATATTGCTGCTGCAGATGGCCGACAAGTTGGTGGTGCTAAACCTGAGCCTGTAGTAGCAGACCTCCCTGGTAGGATCATTACCTACATGAAAACATTGATGCCTGCTATGCGAGTAAACTGGGACAAATTGTCTGCGTGTAAGCAAAAGAAAGAGGAAACCGTATCTAATTTCTTCACTAGGTTTGAAGAGACACTTATCGACCACAGTGGTCAAGACATGAGTACTGAAGGTGGTCAACGGTTGTTCGTTGACAAGTTTGTACATAATTTGCTTCCCGAATTGTGTAAGAAGTTGAAAGATTCAGAGAGTTCTTGGGCCGTTTCCTCTTCAGCACAGATATTGGCTACTGCGCAGTATTACGAAAATAGAGATAAGGATAAGAAGGATAGAGCAGACAAGAAAACTAAAGAATTGAAGACGAAAGTGCTTTTACAGCAAGCGTATCCACCCCGTAGTAATCAGCGGGATTATCAGCAGCCTCAGCAGTTTCAGAGAAACTCGCAAAGGTTCGAGTCTCCTCAACCGCGTTTTCTGGTAGGCCCCAATCAGTGTTCATATTGTAAGGAAGAGGGTCATTTCAAGTATAGTTGCCCTATTCTGTTACAGCGTATGAATGGTGTTTCAGGTGCAAGAGGTCGAGGTGTTCAGCAAGCTCCTAGAGGTAGGGGACGTGGAGGTTTTCCCCAGAATGCGCGTTCCTTTCCTCCACAAAATTCGATAAATAGTTTTGATCAGCAGAATAACGCATCTGGTAAGACGACTCAGTACTATGCTGACGACTACTACGTCGAAGGTGAGAATATGGATGGTAATGATTACTAGGACAGCCATGGACAAAGAGAGGGAGTTGTTTCAGTTCCAGTAGATCAGAGTGGACCTTATGTTGAGGTGATTACATCAGGTGTGGCAGAGCCTTTTCTGTTGGATACTGGTGCAACGAAGAGTTCTATTATGCACTCTAAACTCCCTGGCACACCTTTGTCTGGCTTAACAAATGTTTCAGTAGGTTTTTCTGGCGCCCCCGTTAGAAACCTGATTTCTAATCCTTTGTCTCTTTCTGTTGGACCTCGCGAACTTGAAGCACCCCTTATTCTGACGACAGGTTGTGGTGAAAACTTGTTGGGATTGGATCTGTTGAAAAGATTGTATGCAACATTGTATTGTTCTCCTTCGGGAGTACAACTTACACTGGGTAAGAAAGTGGTTTCTCCGATGTATTTGTCGAAGGATAAACTTCCAACGGAATTGTCTTCTCTTCCTGATATTCTTTGGGCGACTGGTCCTAACGATGTGGGTTTTCTGGAGATACCACCAAATGTTGTGACGTTAAAAGTGAACGTTAAAATGACACGCATTCCCCAATATAGGATCTCTAGTGCTGGTGAAAGAGCGTTACTAGCGATCATTTATGACCTGATTGAGAAAGATGTGATTGAAGAAACAAGAGGTAATGTGTGCAATAGCCCTGTCTTGCCGGTTTTGAAAGGCACTGACTCTTCTCAGCCACCCGTTTACAGGTTTGTGATTGATCTTAGAGAAGTGAATACGATAGTTGTGCCACCATTTCCTGTTGTTCCGGATATCACTGCCTTACTGACTATGATTCCAGCTTCGGCCACTTGGTTCTCGGTGATTGATTTGAAGAATGCTTTCTTCAGCATTCCGATTGCCGAGGAGAGTAGGGATATGTTCGGCTTCTCTTTAGGAGGACGAAGCTTCCGGTTTAAGCGCGCTCCTCAAGGCTATTGTGAGAGTCCGTCAATCTATAGTCAGGCTTTGAAAACACACTTGATACGATTGTTTTACCCGATGGTGCTGCTCTTCTACAGTACGTTGACGATTTGCTAGTCGCTGCCGATAGTGAGGAAATTTGTAAGAAAGCTACTTTGTCATTGCTGCGTCATTTGTCTGATTTTCATCACAAAGTGTCTCTTTCCAAGTTACAATATTGTCGACAAGAAGTGACCTACTTAGGTCATCTCTTATCGAAGGAGGGAAGAAGACTGACCCCAGAACGAATTCAGGCGATTGCGAAAATGAGTGTGCCAATTACACAGAGAGAAGTGCGCGCTTTCTTGGGTATCACGTCATATTGCAGACAATGGATACCAAATTTTTCTCTGTTAGCCAAACCACTAGTGGCATTGACCTGTAAAGATACACCGAATCCTCTCCCGTGGTCTGAAGATTGTCAGAAAAGTTTTGCCGAATTGCGCAATGCATTGTGTTCGGCTCCTGTGAAGGGTACCCCCGACTACAGTAAGCCCTTTACGTTGTATGTCCACGAGAGAGAAGGATGTGCGTTGGCAGTGTTGACACAGTCTTTTGGGGACAAGCAGCGTCCATATGCATATTTCTCGTCGACTTTGGATCCGGTATCTAGAGCGTTGCCGAGTTGTTTGAGAGCCACAGCGGCAGCAGCTGTTTCTATTCGACAGTCTGCTGGTTTGGTGATGAATAATACGCTGGTCGTGATGGTTCCACATGCAGTGGATACGTTGTTAAACAGGACCAAGACACAGCACTTGACTAGTGCTCGATTGTCAGGTTGTGAGCTGACACTTTTAGCGAGTCATGTACACATAAAGAGATGCAATACGTTGAACCCAGCCACGCTATTGCCGAATTCAGTAGAGACAGATGTTGTTGAACAGCATGATTGCTTTCTCAGGACAGAGGAAGAAACAAAAGGGAGAATAGATCTTAGGGACACTCCTCTTGTGAAATGTGATGGTACCTTATGGGTGGATGGTTCATGTTTCAAGCTTCCGAATGGTGATACGACTGCGGCATATGCTGTTACGACTTTGCATACGATTGTTGAAGCTGCATGTATCCCACATAATTCAGCCCAAGCAGCAGAATTGATTGCATTTACGGGAGCGTGTGTGTTGTCGAAAGGAAAGAAAGTGACCATATATACCGACAGCAAGTATGCGTTTGGTGTGGCTCATAGTTTTCGACGTTTGTGGAAAGAACGTGGGTTCCTTACGTCACACGAGACAAAGATACAGCATGGTCAGCTGGTGAATGAGCTTCTGGAATCACTTACCTTACCCTTGCTAGTTGCGATTGTGAAATGCAGTACACACAAGAAGGTCACCGATGATGTTGGCCGTGGTAATGCGTTTGCAGACGAAGTTGCGAAAGATGTGGCAAGAGATGTGATGAGTCGCATGTATGTTGCGGGTCCGGCGAGATGGGTTCCGGATAGAGGGATGTGCGAGGATACGATAGAGAGTGTGACATCGATTCAAGCTGAAGCTACAGAGAAAGAGTTGAGTGTGTGGAGAGAGAGCACGGGTAAATTGGATGCGAATGGTTGTTGGGTTGAGTTGTCAGAACATCAGCGATGGTTGTTACCCGATGCGTACGTGCTTGCAGTGGTTACGATGGCACATGGAATGGCTCATATCAGTGCGAAAGGGATTTGTAAGTTGTTGGCTGCAGTATGGCAAAATGCTTGAATTCCTAAGTGTGCAGAGAATGTGGTCAAGAATTGTATGGTTTGTTTGAAGTACAATCCGGGTAAGGGAACTCCAACCCCAGCTGGTCACTTTGCTCCTCCGACGTACCCACTCGAGGTTTTGCAGCTAGATTTCATTCACATGGAGAGATGCAACAACCTGAAATACGTACTTGTGGTTGTTTGTGCCTTTTCAAGATGGGTAGAAGCATATCCCCTGAAAGATAATACTGCCTTATCCACAGCTAAAGCCCTTGTCAAAGAGTTTTTCCCTAGGTATGGTTTGCCGAGAATGGTCTGGAGTGATAATGGGAGTGAATTTGGGTGGTCAAGTGATGAAGAAAGTATGTGAAGGGCTAGGAATCCGCCAAAAGTTCCATGCTGCAAATCACCCCCAATCAGCTGGACTGGTAGAATGCTATGATGGCACTCTTAAACTTAAACTGGCCCAGATACAAGCAAGCTCTGGTCTTAAATGGCCTGATGCTTTGCCATTGGCACTTTTGTCTACAAGAATGACTGTGCATTCACGAGTAGGACTTAGTCCTTACGAGATTGTGTTTGGCCGCCCGGCCAACATATGGGGAGTGCCGAGGCCGACGAAATTCAGCGAGATTGAACACCCTGTACTGCTTGATTACTTGTATGATTTGACGGCTAAATTGTGTGTCTTACACCAACAGGTTCATGATACACTGCCTCAGGCTTCTGAAGATCCAGGACATGTCATCGATCCTGGTTCATGGGTGTTAATAAAGAACTTCCAGCGAACGAAGAACGATCAGCTCCGCTGGATTGGTCCCTACTTGGTACTTTTATCAACGCGATCTGCAGAACGAGTGCAAGGGAAAAAGAACTGGATCCACGGCGTACACTGTAAGAGGGTCCCTTTGCCTCTGCCGTACGACCGGTGGGTCCAGGAGGGTATTGCTGACTCTGAGACTGAGACTGTGCCTCGTTTTCTGCCTTTTAGCGATGCACGTTTAATTAGGACAAATTCCGAGCGGGAGAGCGACGATCTTCTACAAGAAGCTGTGCCACCTTCAGTTCGATTGAACACTTCCGAGCCTGAACTATTGTTCTGTGACCAGACATTTCCGGGGAAAGGTCGTTATAATTTGCGACCAAGAGTCATGGACAAATAAAATTTCCTTTATGATCTATTTTTGAACATTCAGCTCTCCCATCTGAGAAACTGTTTTGACCGATTTTTGTTTTTCGAGCCGCCATCCGGGTTCAGCTGTAAGGTCGTGGCGTCAAGTCTTTGAAGTGCAAGTTGAAGGCACAAGGTCGACGGTTCTGGTTGGTCCTTGGGCGTTCCCTGGACTGACAGACGCATTCCTTAGCACAGAACACCCAACAGCCGCGAACAGCACGGTTAGAGGATGGAGTTTTTCAAGATGGAGAGACCTGTTGAAGAAATGAATTTTAGAGCCAAAATGTGTACGATCATGAGCAGAAAATGTTTTTTAATATTGTGTCTTTGTATGTTACTTAGCTTAATGATGTTTTTGATGGGATATATAATATTCTCTTTTCAAGTGACGTTTGCACCCACTCCACAGCCCAAACCTCCTTCCACTGTATCCTCACATTCTTTTCACCCTCTGCCTGAACATGAGTCCATTAGGAGATTGGAATTCGCTAATAACTCCTTCATTCAGCTTCTACACCAACACCAATTAGTAGTGAACACGACTAACTGTTGGGTGTGTGGTCTTATGCCTCATACTACTGATAAAGGTATTCCCTACCTGGTTCTGCCATTTAGCTACAATGGTTCTGTGTGGGCTTACAGAACGATGTTCATATATGCTCGTGAAGTCTACCCCCTACGTTCTGTGAAAGACAATCCGAAGAATAGTGCTCTAGTTAAGGGTATAGTAGACATGATTAGAGGAGCTACTTCCTATGAGACTATCCCGAGAGATGAGACACTAGCGTATATCGGATGGAACGTAACCGGATATGGAGTTAGTCTGAGTGAGAACCAGCGAGCAAAACGATCCTCTCCGATCTGGGTCGTACCCCATCAGGGTCATTACTGCCTGCAGGGAAATGGCAAGAATCCGAGAGCTCAGTTAGGGAAGAGTATCTGCACTGAGACGTATGTTTTTGCATCCCAGACTTCCGCATCGTTTCTAGCAGCTAAGGGTACCTATTTTGTCTGTTACGATAGAGCATACACATGGTTGCCCCCTGATTTCTCGGGCACATGTTTTGTCTCGTTCCTGTTGCCTCCTACCTACACAGCTGCGGCAGATTACCACAAGGCAAGAATTGTTAGAGGTGTCTTCAGTAAGGAAGATACCGCAGGACAAGAATTAGGTGATTTTTTGAAGGGTTTTCTGCCGTTTTAGGGCCCGATGGTTAACAGCAGGAACATACGGCAATTGACAAGAGTGGTTGAGTCCACCGTAATTGAAACTGCCGGTGCCCTTAGTAATTTGACTGCTGAACTCCAGTCGGATCGTCTTATGACTCTCCAGAACAGAGTTGCGTTAGACGTCATACTAGCAGACCGTGGTGGGGTATGTAAAGTGATCCAATCAAGTTGCTGTGTTTTCATTCCAGACAATGCTCCGACAGTGTACCAGGCCATTTCCAAGCTACATAAAATCTCCGAATCTATACACGTGGATAAAGGAGACTGGTCGCTGATGGGATGGTTCTGGGAACTGATATCCACGTGGGGATGGAAAATTCTGATGGTCATTGGGATGGTCTTAGCCATCCTTTTCCTGTTCTGTCTTTGTGTACAGTGTGCTCCTGCTATATGTGGCCACTGTGCTACATCGTGTCTGAGGAAACCTGTATCACGAGATGTGCTAAGTAAAAGGATGATGCTACAGCAACATCTTGATGACCTAATGTGTATAGACCTAGATTCAGACTGACATGGGTTTAGGTTATTGCCTATGTAAGGGCAAAAGGAGGGCCTGAGGTTCCGTGAATTCTGAACCCGTTTTATAAAAGGCATCGTACCATGACGATTTTGGTATCAGCAGACCGAAAATGGCGAGTATAATATGTACGAGCATTTTCGTCATGTTCGAGTGACGAGATCACCATGAAATCAAAGAATTCCGTTCTGAACCCTCGGGTTCCATTTTGTGCACGGCTGCCATTTTGTGGTTGCCCTCACATAGGCCTATGACTAAGGCCGAACGAGTTCTTGGGACACGTACACCTTTAGCTGACTTCTGTGTGACCTGGGCAATCTGACTCCGTTGCCCGAAGCCAAACCTGTTAGGCTAGTTCCTTTCCCAGTAGCTGGTCAAGATCGAGGATCAAGGCAGAGGACAGCATAAACCCTTTTTTATTGCACACAGCTATGTCTTCTCTGACTCACACCTGTCTCTGCTCCTTTCTTTATGACCTGTTTACGATGAGGAGGTGCCCGTTTTTAATAGGGGTCCGTCCGATATCTGATGAAGAGTGTTGAGCCTTTCCGGGTAATTGATGGTGGGCTGGACAATGAAATGTGGGTTTGTCATGCAATGCTTTTGTCGTGTACACATGGGATTGGTCAACTGTAAATAAGGAATGTTTGCCTGAATCACAATATTTGGTATAAAAGGGACGACGTGCTTTGTAAATTTGAGCAGTCTCCTACGAATATACAGCCTTTGTCCTTCGTGGACCTCTGTTACTGGTTGCAGCCAATAAATCTGATCTTTGACGTCACCAAGAAGAGTCCGCGTTTCTGTAGTTCTGAGACAGGTGAATCCGGAGACTTTGGGTGTGTCCCCTGGCACCGCTGGGTCTTAAATAACCCGGTTCTTCACTTTCTTGTGCTCACATTAATGAGCTCCCAAAATGGGTTGGAGTCTTTCAGCTGGGCGGCAGATTTGAGCTCCTGCCAATGTGCTTCTTCCCACTCCCGCTTTGCTTTGTCTATAGTCCTGTAATAGGATTTCCTTGCCAGGGATATTTTTAGCTGATCCTTGGCTCGAAGGGCCAAAGACAGTGCCTGTCTCTTTTCCCGGCAAAGGGCAGTGTGCCAGAGGTTCGTTGGTTGCAAAGAATGCAGTTTGCGGTCCCCACTGTCCCTTGTACGAAAAAACTCCCCTATCCTATCGGTGGTTTCCTGATACATTTCAGTAAATTTGGAGTCCTGCGTGGCCGGTGAGATAAGACTAGGCAGATTATCAAGCTCTTGGATATTCAGTTCCACTAGATCCTTGATACTTTCAAGTGCCTGGTCCTGTTTAGCGACCATGTGCCACTTTAAGCGCCGATCGCAGTTGGAAGGTAAGACTTCCCTAGTAGACTGCAGTCGTATAATACCCGTATCGATAGATGAGGTTTCTATGTCTCTTGAGAGTTGCATGGACAGGAGATTGTGATCACTGTCTAAACTAGGGATGACCTCCATGTCGATAAGGTCAGCCCAAAGGGACACATCTAACAAGATGTAATCAATACGGGAGGGAGAACTGATCCTATTAAAGGTATATGACCCATGAGGGTCCGAGCGGGTCCTACCATTGGCTGCTCTCAAGTTGTGTTCTAAAGCTAAGGCATTGATTTGAATGGCTCTTTGGGACCATTTCTTTATAGGGGATAAGCTTAATGGTGGTATAGCCCATTTGGAGTCCTCATCCCTGGTGCCCAGAATGTCTTCGTTGCTCAAGGGCTCGAAGGTGCAGTTGAAGTCACCTGCGACAATCATCCCTGCCTTTTTTGATATAGATGTCAGCTACTGGTCGAGGACCGATAGGGTCGATATACCTACGACACCTGAAGACCCTCTGACATATATATTAAATATCTCCAGGTGGACAGTTTCCTTCGCCCTTCCAATAGAAATATGAAGGATATCGTGGGAGGGGGTGTTGCAATTAAACATCAACCAGTTAAGCCCAATGTCGACCCATATCAAAAGCCCTCCCGAGGGTCGGCCTCTGCCTGAACTGGTAGCAGGGATATGATATGTGGTGTACCCTGGTATATGCAAAGGAACCAGGCTCCACGTCTCCTGGAACAAGCAGATGTTGTATTTGTTGATAAGGGCATTCCATTCAGGAAGGGCTAGGTTCCTTTGGAGCCCAGCAATGTTCCAAGAGAGTAGCCTGATTGTCTTTGTGGTGGCAATACTATGGGCTGCCGGTCTCAGCTCTCCAAGCCTGGGTGCGTCAGGGGTGATGGTTACCGGCACCCTAGTTTCGGTGCCTATTGACCCACCTTTCTCAGGTGCGAGCCTACACGCATCTTCACCTCCCAAGGGGCAGCAGGGAGGGGCAGAGGGCCATCTACTTGCTTCCCCCCTCTAGTCAGTCAACAAGGGATAATCCCGAACCAACCCCCTCCTGGACCATTGACCAAGATGGAAATCGACGGATCTGGATGGATGAGCTGTCGGGCGGCATGTTCTGAACTCGAGGGCTTTAAAATTTTCTGCCATCGATGGATTGAAGAACTGGATCTCGATACAGTCTGTATCCGAGTTCGTCATTGAAATTCTCCTCACCTTGGCCATATCTTCCCTAATGATGGATCTGCAGCCCCTTGTATGCCTCAACCAATCTATTGCCTTATTATGTACAGACTCGCTGCTCTCATAACCTCCCGTTGTATTTAGTTTGGGAACCTTGGTCATATATATGGTGGTCCTACCGTTATGGCGGTGGAATGAGCCACCTTGGAGGTCAAGAACTGCAGGTGGCCCACCTGAGACTCTGTTGGGGGATGCCGGGGGGAAATTCCTAGGCAGTGTTGGGACCTGTTCCTGAGGTCTCCTTGCAGGTGCCCTGGACCCCACAGAGGCGGAATACAATTTGCCCAAAGGGTTTGTAGGCTTTATTGCTCCATGGCCCCGTGAGGAGTGATCTAATGTGGGAGGGGGGTTAGGGAAAGTGCCCCTAGATGGACACGGGCTGGTATTTCTTGCTGTGCTGCTTGACCGCCTAGGGAGAGCTGTATTTATTGTCCCTCGCTGGACGGATTCAATATTGGTAGGGGGAGTAGCGGTCCCTCTTCTCAGTAAGCCCTCCACCTTAATACCCAAGGATTCTACTAATTTTTCTAGCTCGGTGATTCTTGCCAGTAAAACCGGCATAGAGAACCTGCACGAGTTGCAGCTAGCCTGAATCTCCACTGGATTAATTATAGACACAATGGGGTACCCTAGTGCTAATGTAGCAGCCTCATCCGGTTCCACATTCAGAGGTTGAAACCTATTTGTACACAGTACCTGAGGTACCAAAGCATATTCCCCTTCCAACCCACCAGGGGATTCCTCGGCTAGAGTCACATCAGTGGCAGGGGTTGAGTCAGGGCCTTCTTCCGTCGTGATACTGCTACTCTTGCACAGGTTCGCTTCACGCTTGCGAGATTTTTGCTTGGCAAACATGGAGGGGATGGATTTCCCTTGAGCCAGTTGAAGGGTTTCAGATGTTTCCCGCTGTGGACCGTTGACAGCTGCGAGGCTATCATTACTCAGGGCTGCTTCACAGTCTTCTACTAATTCCTCAATTCTTGTAAGCACGCAGTTCATTGCAGCGTGGGGCACTTTTTGGGCTTTCTTTCCCTTCTTAGTAGCCAGAATTCCCCCTCCTTCCAAGGTTTTCCTTTTCCCCATTCCGAGCAGAAGGTGGAGCAACACAGGTACAATATAATAATGTGAAATGAAGATAGAACAAATAGTTCCCCCAGCAAGTAGAGAGATTAGGGAGCCACAGCGCTCCGGTACGTAGGTTATGCTCTAATGCTACCCCTCAGCCAGAGAACATATAAAAACAGTACCTTGAGGGTTCGCCGGCAGGATGTAAAAGGGATGGCCCTGCCCGGCCTCCTCCGGCCTCGGACGGCCCTCCCTTTGCCCGGGCTTCACCCGGCGCTGCCCGCACGCGTCCCGCGGACCGGAAACAGATGCTGGCAATATCCGGTGAAAGGGGGGCGTGGCCGGGTAGCGCTGGAGCCTCTCGCGCTTCCCCCGGTTGTGCTGGCTATCAGGACACTGACCTTAGGGCGCTGCGTCTCCCCAGCATGCTGAACTACCTTACCAGCATAAAACATTCCTGGAGGAAAAGAATGCACTTGTTGTGTAGTTTAAAGACTCTGATTTTCAAATTGCCCCTTCCACAATCATTGTGTGGATGTTTTGGTTGTAGTTATTTTCAGAGGTGAACAGGTGAGATGAGGTTTGCATCAAGGAAGAGATCCAGGAGCATAATGAAATTTCTAGGAAAAACTGCACGCTTTAAAATTGATAAAGAACTGTTTTTGTTCCGAGTTGTAACAGAAATAAAAGCTTAGGATTCAGTCCCTAGGCTGCATCTTGTGAGCAGGGATGGCATTCCTGAGATAATGATACACCTCGCAGCCAGCCATTGGGCATTTATAACGGGATCTCGCCCTATCATGAAGGTGTTAGCATGGGACCTAAATGTAAACAATGTGGCCTTACGGTCAGAGCTGCTGACTTTGGTACTGGGGAGCGTTGTTCGATTCTCAGCGCCAGCTCAACATCTTGTCAAATCACGTACTCTCTATGGCAGTGGCTATAAATATAAATTTAAAATGACCTTGTAGTAGAGGTGTGAGGCAAGCTGGAGGAGAATAATTGGTTCCTGAAGCACAGCGCTAGAATAGGAATGGGGCAGAGAGGGCAGGGTGAATTGGAGCGGGGTAGGAGAAGTAGTACCTGCATTGCTGCAGACGGGCACGAACCAGGTGGACTTAATCTGTACTAGGCCGTTGCTCCTCAGCTCGGAATGGACGTGATGTACCAGGTACGTGAACCGATTAGGAGGCAGCAAAGAAGAGCGACACTGTGGTAAGCAGGAAGCAGGATCAAATACAGCATATCTCCAAGACAGCACATGCACGCTGCCTAGGCTCGACCAAGAAAACATATGCACTCCCAAGCAGTGCTTAAGGGTACAGAATATAGTTCACTGAAGACAACCATCATCAGCAGGAGAGGGATAAAAGCCAACCATTCAAAATATTGTGAGACTGAAATGCTTTGTCCACACCTGCAGTGGAAACAAAATGCAATGAAACATGCCACAGTGAAGGTTAAACACAAACAGAATGTTGGACTGCAAAGTGAGCCTGCGCTTAAATATAACGTTACAAAAAACACAGTTGATGGACAGATTGTAGAACAATGTCATACATTCACCCCAGTACAAGGATCTGGGCCTAAATTCATCGTTTTTTTGCACTCCACACCACCCTGGGTTAGACACTGGCTATATGCAAATCAGCTCTGACCCTGTGCCTCATGGGAACAGTCCAGTCCGACCTACCAAGCCATGTCTTTCCCAGACCGGAATCAAGCATCCAAGGACCGGTTTCTGGCTATCAGCCTTCATTCAGCCTGGATAGCTTGACTCCAGTGGTGTGGAGAGCCTGGGACTCACGTCTGAGCATACCCAGCCCGCTGTGGACCGTTGACAGCTGCGAGGCTATCATTACTCAGGGCTGCTTCACAGTCTTCTACTAATTCCTCAATTCTTGTAAGCACGCAGTTCATTGCAGCGTGGGGCACTTTTTTGGCTTTCTTTCCCTTCTTAGTAGCCAGAATTCCCCCTCCTTCCAAGGTTTTCCTTTTCCCCATTCCGAGCAGAAGGTGGAGCAACACAGGTACAATATAATAATGTGAAATGAAGATAGAACAAATAGTTCCCCCAGCAAGTAGAGAGATTAGGGAGCCACAGCGCTCCGGTACGTAGGTTATGCTCTAATGCTACCCCTCAGCCAGAGAACATATAAAAACAGTACCTTGAGGGTTCGCCGGCAGGATGTAAAAGGGATGGCCCTGCCCGGCCTCCTCCGGCCTCGGACGGCCCTCCCTTTGCCCGGGCTTCACCCGGCGCTGCCCGCACGCGTCCCGCGGACCGGAAACAGATGCTGGCAATATCCGGTGAAAGGGGGGCGTGGCCGGGTAGCGCTGGAGCCTCTCGCGCTTCCCCCGGTTGTGCTGGCTATCAGGACACTGACCTTAGGGCGCTGCGTCTCCCCAGCATGCTGAACTACCTTACCAGCATAAAACATTCCTGGAGGAAAAGAATGCACTTGTTGTGTAGTTTAAAGACTCTGATTTTCAAATTGCCCCTTCCACAATCATTGTGTGGACGTTTTGGTTGTAGTTATTTTCAGAGGTGAACAGGTGAGATGAGGTTTGCATCAAGGAAGAGATCCAGGAGCATAATGAAATTTCTAGGAAAAACTGCACGCTTTAAAATTGATAAAGGGCTGTTTCTGTTCCGAGTTGTAACAGAAATAAAAGCTTAGGATTCAGTCCCTAGGCTGCATCTTGTGAGCAGGGATGTCATTCCTGAGATAATGATACACCTCGCAGCCAGCCATTGGGCATTTATAACGGGATCTCGCCCTATCATGAAGGTGTTAGCATGGGACCTAAATGTAAACAATGTGGCCTTACGGTCAGAGCTGCTGACTTTGGTACTGGGGAGCGATTGTAGAACAATGTCATACATTCACCCCAGTACAAGGATCTGGGCCTAAATTCATCGTTTTTTTGCACTCCACACCACCCTGGGTTAGACACTGGCTATATGCAAATCAGCTCTGACCCTGTGCCTCATGGGAACAGTCCAGTCCGACCTACCAAGCCATGTCTTTCCCAGACCGGAATCAAGCATCCAAGGACCGGTTTCTGGCTATCAGCCTTCATTCAGCCTGGATAGCTTGACTCCAGTGGTGTGGAGAGCCTGGGACTCACGTCTGAGCATACCCAGCCCACTCGGGGTGAAAATTGCAAAAAACACAGTTGATGGACAGAATGTAGAACAATGTCATACATTCACCCCAGTACAAGGATCTGGGCCTAAATCCATCGTTTTTTTGCACTCCACACCACCCTGTGTTAGACACTGGCTATATGCAAATCAGTTCTGACCCTGTGCCTCATGGGAACAGTCCAGTCCGAACTACCAAGCCATGTCTTTCCCAGACCGGAATCAAGCATCCAAGGACCGGTTTCTGGCTATCAGCCTTCTTTCAGCCTGGATAGCTTGACTCCAGTGGTGTGGAGAGCCTGGGACTCACGTCTGAGCATACCCAGCCCACTCGGGGTGAAAATTGCAAAAAACACAGTTGATGGACAGAATGTAGAACAATGTCATACATTCACCCCAGTACAAGGATCTGGCCTAAATCCATCGTTTTTTTGCACTCCACACCACCCTGGGTTAGACACTGGCTATATGCAAATCAGTTCTGACCCTGTGCCTCATGGGAACAGTCCAGTCCGAACTACCAAGCCATGTCTTTCCCAGACCGGAATCAAGCATCCAAGGACCGGTTTCTGGCTATCAGCCTTCTTTCAGCCTGGATAGCTTGACTCCAGTGGTGTGGAGAGCCTGGGACTCACGTCTGAGCATACCCAGCCCACTCGGGGTGAAAATTGCAAAAAACACAGTTGATGGACAGAATGTAGAACAATGTCATACATTCACCCCAGTACAAGGATCTGGCCTAAATCCATCGTTCTTTTGCACTCCACACCACCCTGGGTTAGACACTGGCTATATGCAAATCAGCTCTGACCCTGTGCCTCATGGGAACAGTCCAGTCCAAACTACCAAGCCATGTCTTTCCCAGACCGGAATCAAGCATCCAAGGACCGGTTTCTGCCTATCAGCCTTCATTCAGCCTGGATAGCTTGACTCCAGTGGTGTGGAGAGCCTGGGACTCATGTCTGAGCATACCCGGCCCACTCTGGGTGAAAATTGCAAAAAACACAGTTGATGGACAGAATGTAGAACAATGTCATACATTCACCCCAGTACAAGGATCTGGGCCTAAATCCATCGTTTTTTTGCACTCCACACCACCGTGGGTTAGACACTGGCTATATGCAAATCAGCTCTGACCCTGTGCCTCATGGGAACAGTCCAGTCCGAACTACCAAGCCATGTCTTTCCCAGACCGGAATCAAGCACCCAAGGACCGGTTTCTGGCTATCAGCCTTCATTCAGCCTGGATAGCTTGACTTCAGTGGTGTGGAGAGCCTGGGACTCACGTCTGAGCATACCCAGCCCACTCGGGGTAAAAATTGCAAAAAACACAGTTGATGGACAGAATGTAGAACAATGTCATATATTCACCCCAGTACAAGGATCCGGGCCTAAATCCATCGTTTTCTTGCACTCCACAGCACCCTGGGTTAGACACTGGCTATATGCAAATCAGCTCTGACCCTGTGCCTCATGGGAACAGTCCAGTCCGAACTACCAAGCCATGTCTTTCCCAGACCGGAATCAAGCATCCAAGGACGGGTCCAGGGAAGGCATGGCTTGGCAGTTCGGGCTGGACTGTTCACATGAGGCACAGGGTCAGACTGATTTGCATATAGCCATGTCTGAACTGGGGTGTCAGAGTGGGCTAAAGAACGGTGATGGATTAAACCCAGATCTTTTGACTGGGTGTGATTGTTTGATTGGTTCAGATACTCCGTCCATCACCACCCCCTTGTGTACCGTAAATATAACGTTAGGCTAAAATGAAATTGCACATGAATTTAAACTAAAGAAACGTTAGGCCTAAAACAAAATAGCCAGCTTTAGGAAGTACAATAGATTACAAAAATGTGCACAAATGTAAATGCATCGCAAATTAAATCTCTTAACATATGAATAATGCAAAAGCTATTAAGAATTATTAATGAAATATTTTCAAGTGAACATAATGCAGTGGTACAACTGATCTTTTTAAACATTACTTTCAAATTTCATTTAATTAGTTTCACGATAAATGATCTCAAGTATATGGATTTCTTCTATCATATTAATAAAACAGAACATTACATTTCTTCATTAGTCACAATATAAACACATTTTTTAAACTCTATCTGATAAAAGTGAAGCACTTCATGTATGCAGTACTCTATCTTTATTTTAGTAACGTTAATTGCACTGAACACATTTGAATGCTGACTTCTCATAGTTATGATGCACTCCTACTTTTATCTCAAGAGGGAATAACATTTATGTGTTTCTAAACCCTCCTCTGATGGCCTATTAAGCCATCACACAATCACCCAATCTTATCTCTTAATCTTATCTGATTTAAACAAGTTAAATTCTTGTCATGGCAATACTTTTTTGTTCAAATTCCTTCAAACGCTTCCTCTCATTATAATATTCATCCTGTTTCCTCTCTATCAGTATGTCTCCTTTTCTTTGAGAAACTATTTCTTTGCCTTATAGCTCCTGTACATCTTCACACCCACAATCAATATTATTACAAAAAGTGCCTGCACCATTTTTCGACTTCCCAAATTCGCAAACCATCTACCTACAGCACTAAATCTATGTCCTACTGAATCACAAACACCTTCTGCTTTCAACCCACTCAACTCATTGTTATTGTCAGTATTATTCTTTATGTACTTCTGCAAGTCCTTATTCTTTTTTTGGGATGTAAATACAACATTGTTGGAACATTAACATCCATCAGACTCAGCCTTCTTTTGCGACTAAATGTCTAACGCAAGACAGTTCTGCAAACCATCGCTCTTATCACAACCATCTCAGTATTTGCAATCAGCAATGCTCCAGCAGTCTTAGTAGCTAGCTCATCAACTACAGTGGAAAGCTTCCTAATCTTGATGTCATTCAGTATCATCCCTACATTTGTTATGATCGCTCCGTAGATATCTCCCACAAACTCTTCAGCACTAGCACCATGTTTTGACCTGGATTTCTTCTACCAAACAGGATGGTCAAAATTATCTATATGTTAAATCTTGGGCAGCACAACTCCTAAATAACATGTACCATTCCATGTATTCAGCACCTTAAAGTAAGCATTCTTTCCACAATCAAAATAAACTCCAGGAATCACAGGATCAGTTCCATCCAAAAACGACTTCCAGGTTGCTCAAACTTCAAAAGTATGACCACATTGCCTTTCACCCTCAAAAATACGTTTGGCCCAATTCACAGAACTAACTTAAGACAAAATCCTATACGTACTACCATTTTGGTATTCACAGAAGGTATTTACTCATTTTGGTATTCACAGAAGTTAAGAGTCCTAACTTTAGGACTCCTAAATGCCTTTTGTGAATACCGAAAGTCTTAAAGTTAGGATTTTTCTCAGTTTAGCAGTAGTAAAGTTAGGACTCCTAACTTTAGGACTCCTAAATGCCTTCTGTGAATACCGAAAGTCTTTAAAGTTAGGATTTTTCTCAGTTTAGGAGTAGTAAAGTCAGGACTCCTAACAATGTATTTACAATCTCGTTAGGCTTCCCTAGCCCTACCCACGGCTCTTCTAGATTATCGACCCTAAATGAATTCTTTTTCCACTCTGGCTTAGGTATTCTTCTTTGAAGCAACTCAACAAAGTTAATTCATCATCTCCAATGAAATGAGGACCAAGTTCATTTGTTGAGGATCTCTAGCAACATTATTTTCAGGCCATCAACAAGCAAAGGAGACTCTTCTCTGTTCACAGAAGGAAATTCAGTTTCATTCAGTACTAGATTTCTGAGAGCACTCAGTCTTGTCGGAAACGGCAGCGCAAATGTAAACAGATAGTTCAAATCAAGATCTGAAAGTTTCAGCAGAATCTCCACTATTATTCAAAAATTTGCAGAAGTCATTCTCGTTGTCAGCAGTAGCTAAATAAGTTACTCAGGAGAAGAGTACCACCAACGATCCCTTGGACCTTCTGAGGTCTGATTCTTCACTCTCATTTCCACTCAGCTCAGATTCACCAGATGCTGCTGTTATGGGTGCAAGATTTCCTCAGAGGAAAACTTCAGCCTTCACCTCTCTTTGCTCTTTGGACAGCTTTCTTTCTCCAGCTCTCGTGATCTCACATTACTAGAACTTTCACTAGGGTATGAATCACACTCGTTCACCACTACAGCATCAGCTCCTTCCGATTCAGATTCAGCTTCAGACTTATCAAGATCCCTTTCAGATAATTTCAAGTGCTGTCTCAGGCTCTGTCTGGTCCCCAACAGCTTGGCTGACCTCTTCCAGTGGCCTTTCAACCATAGATGGTGTCTCTTCTGGAAGAGGTGCTTTTTCCTTATTCAAGGGGAGGCAGGACTATATGAGTGTGGGACATGTGCACCCAATTTGGCAAACCACCTCACTTCACAGCAGTCTTAGTCACCAAGATCACCTGGTACGAACCACACCAATGAGGCTCAAGGCAGTTCTTTCTAAAATGTTTTTTCACCATCACCCAGTCACCCAAACTAAGGGTATGGCACTGTTCCTGATGTGATGGTGCTGTTGCCACATCAACCTGGTGAGATGCAGAACAAACCACGTCAGCCAATCCGTTACAGTATTCAAGTACCAAATTGACTTAGACGTTTACATGCAAATTCGCAAGCACAGCAGGCAGCTGCATAGCTCACCCCATGATTGGCTCATGACGGGACAGTCCTGTCATCCAATCTGGAATACTGCGAAGACTAATCTGCACAAGGGGTAGAGAATCAAGCCATTTCAGAGATGTCAAAGTACACACTTTAGCCAACAAAGTGCTGTTAATTTGTTCCATGAAACCTGAAACTTCTGGACGATAACTGCACTGTAATTTCTGCTACACTTGGAGTGCTGCACACATCATTCTCAAAATCTCATTATTAAAATTAGTTCCTCGGTCTTATTCTGAAGAGGTCAAAAATCTGAATCTCGGAATGAGTTCCCTCAATAGCAGTTTTGCTAGAGTAAGGCTATCACATGTCCTGGTCAGGTAGGTTTCCACCCAACATGAAAAGATGCACACCACCACTAGAATGTACTTCAATCCATTGCATACTGGCATTTCAACTAATCCTGTTAAAAGAACCTCCTGATCTCGCTATGTGACTCAGTGTAACCGCAGTTTGTTTTCCTGCATTCATTTGCTGACAAATCACACATCTGTATCACAATGCTTCAGCGATTGCTCAAAATTCGAATTAAACAAAGTCTCCCTAAACAATCACACCACAACATCTCTTACCGCATGCATCAGTTCGTGATAATACCTTGCCATCAGCAGAAACAACCTATTAGGCAACTCTGGCCTCTCATCTTCTGAAACACAAATGTCATCATTTCATTTCATACATCCTGCTTTAATCCTACCCTGCTGTTCCTCTTCAGTAAATTTCTCTTGCAATCTCTTTACTTCTTCCCATGTAATTGGCATCAATGGGCAGAACATTTGACAACAGCAACTTGTGCTGGCATTTCCAGGGCTTCCAATAGTATTCTCATAATTTCTCCACTGTGGATTGGGGAACATGATGAGGTCATGAATGTCCTTTGAGACCATAACTGTTTGAAGTCATGTACTACACCAAAACCATACTGGCTATCAGTGTAGATTGTTACCTTCAGCTAGTCTAAAACAAGCATACCCTGCTAAGGGCATTCGGTTCTGCTACAAGTGCAGCAAATACTCCTTGAAGCCAGGCAGCTTCCACTACCACTGTGACAGTACAGACAGCCCTAAAATGTCCCTCATTGTCTCTAGGACAAGAGCCATCCACAAATAGCGTGTAATTAGATTCAGGCAATGATTCAACAGTAATGTTAGGACGAGGCTTGGAGCACTGTTCAGTGACACCAAAACAGTCATACTCTTTCTCGATCTCATCCACATCACAATCACGTAATGGAAGCAGTGTGGCAGGGTTTTGAACAGAGGATCTTTTTAATGTCTCGTTCTCAGCAGCCAAAATAGTTTTCTCATACCTAGTGAGCATTCTATTTGGTAAATGCTGAGTACAGGTTCTGGTCAACAATATCTCCACTGAGCAAGGTACGTATACAGTAAAAGGGTGACCCATTACGATGCTTTCGCATCTCTCTATAATGACACTAGTTGCAGCAACAGATTTGAGACATCCAGGCAATGCTGATCTACTTGATCTAGAGTAGCGGAAAAATAGGCGACTGGCCTATGGGCAATCTAAGTCAATACTGATAGTGCACAACCTTCTCTTTCACCGCAATCAGCAAAACCGCTTTATTGTAATCTGGAATTCCAATGGTAGGAATGTGACAAAGGTTTTCTTTCAACTCCAGGAATGCTTTCAAGCAATGGTTGTCCCAGGGCACTGGATTGGACACATCCTCGGGTGTCAACCTCTGTAGAGGTTTGGCCACTAGGGAAAAGCTGGGTATCCACTAGCTACAGTAGCCCACCATTTCCAGAACTATCTTGACTTCTTTATGTGTGCGAGGCAGATTTATTTGCATGATCACCAATCATCTCTTGTGACACCTTTCTCTCACCCTTCACAACTTCTATCATGCAGTAGTGCAGCTTATTTGGGGACACTTTATGTCCATTCTCAGCTAGATGGTTCATTAGGGCAATTGTATCAGTCTTACATGCTTCTTGAGTATTTGATGTAATGAACAAGTCATTAATATACTGTACCAGGACAGAACTGCAGGGCATTACCAGAGACTCCAGATTATTCTTCAAGAACTGGTTAAAAATTGACGGGTTCTCCCCTTGTGGGGCATGGTACCACATTAAAATTGGATTTCCCAGGCGGAAAGCAAATAAACATTGGCTGTCCTCTGTCATGTAGTTCCTAAAAATACATAGGATCTGCACGTTTTTTGGACAACATAAACTGAGGAATTGGTGTTTAGACTGATTCTGGACACCCCCACAGGATATGTCAGCCTATAGACCAGCTAGCTCACAGTGCCACTATAAGCCCTCTAATCTTACCAAGGAACGGATAGTTTCTGGCAACCATTGAACATGAGCCTTCAGGGATCGTAGAAACAGTACAGTACTTTTTGCTCAGTTAATCGTGCTCACTTTGTCTCAGAGAGATACACAGAATAAACGTTGGGGACGTTTTCAATAGGTATTTATTGAACCAGCGACATTCTCATATAAAACATGTTTGCTGCCACAATCAATAGACAGAAACTAACATAAGAGATTACAAGCACCAACAGAGTAAATAGGAGGTAGAATTCTGCCATGGTGCTAAAACAGTGAATATATACTGTAATCAAGCGTACTCAAATAATGTGGACCCTACCTAAGTGTACCTAAGTGTACCTACCATGTATGTATGTGGGTGTAAAGCAAAGAATCCCTTAGGAAAAAGCCAACCCCATTACCTGTTGGGAGAGAATGAAGCTCCCCGTCTTGGTCACGAGTTGGACACCCAGCAAGGGATGTCAGACCACTGTGTGTTGAAGCTTCATTGTGCAGGGACCTCTGTGTCTTGTGTCAGCATGGAAGTGGCTCCTCTAGTTACCTGGTGAAAGTTCAGTTCTTTTATACCACAAAGATAGCCTTTGGGTTCCTACCACAATCGATATGTTGTGAGTACGATTATGTAAATGAGCCTAAATCAATAATTGCAATTATGCAAAGTAGCTCTGTCACCCTAGGATGAAGATAGCAATCACTTTTGTACAGAGTATTGTTAATCCTGTTATGTGCATCATACTCAGGGGCTTTTTCTAAGAATCCTCCTGCATAATAAATGAGGTTAGTATTCAGTACATAACTAAGTAAAGTGTCAGTGCTAGAACTGTTATGTAGAGCAAGGTAGGACAAATGTAGGTAAAAGGTTGCTTTGCTACTTAAGCTGAGGTTGGGGAACATAACACCTCGTGGAGGGGAATCGAGAGAAAGGCTTGCCAAAGATCAATGACAGTGAACCATTCAACCTCACATGGAATCTGAAACAATATCACAGAAGGATTAGGTACCACGGGACAACAAGGAACTCCTATAATATTAACTTTCTGGAGATCCTGTACGATGCAATATTTACCGCTTGGCTTCTGTAAACTCATACTAGGTGAGTTACATGGACTCCCCATAATCTCTTTCAAAATGCCTTGCAAAATCATATTCTCAATCACAGGCATGATTCCTTCCACTGTTTGGAGCGTCAGATTGTACTGTGGCGTTCTCGTATATTCAGCATTTGGCTGTATTTAAATGCAGACAGGATCAACTCCTTTGATGAGTCGAAGGCCTTTTCCTGAAAAATCATATACTATGTCTTTAACCCCTTGCGTGCGAGTGACGGCCGGGAGCCATCTCGCGTCACAGTGGGCGTGTGCGGAGGGCGACCCCTGGCCATCCAAAACCCACCCACTCTCTATTTCCCCAGCACCACGGCAGGATTTGCACTGCGGTCAAGGGGTTAAGATCCAACAGCAAGGCTTCCACTGTTAATAAGGGAAACAATGAGACATTCAGATTTTGTTTGCTATTTTAAAGGCAATGTCTTCATCATTCGTTTGGAGCTCTATTTATTTTGGTGTGCAATAGATAGACCACTCTCAGGCAAACGTTTGAGAACGTGATCTAGACACATTTTGAGACTGCACAACATTCTCCTAAGATTGGACCATTCCTCCATTCTGTTCCTGATTTGTAGGATTTAAACAACATTATCGCTTCCAATGCCCCACCCTATTACAATAGTGACGTGGGTTGGTCTTTTTCAATGTGGCAAAATCAACTCCAGTCTTAGGATCTGAAATCCTCCACCCTATTGGACGGGAGCCCCAGACTGATAGACTCCCTGCATCCTGGCAGTATTCCCTACATGAGATTGTCCCTGACCCCTTTGAGCAGCCTTCATTAGCACCATCATCAACTTCTCTTTCAACTTCTTGTGTTTCATCTTAAAATCATCAAAGTAATACTTTGCATACCGCAGAATTTCGTCGACAGACTTGATCTGCCAACAGATCAAATATTGTTGTATCATCATGCTAATCTCAGATGTGAATCCCGCCACAAACCTAGACACAAATTGTCCCATGTCTTTGGGCTTAAGGGTATCCATCCCACTACACTGTTTAAAAGCCTGCAACAATCTCTCATAAAAAGATATGAATTGTTTCTTTGGGTTCAATTTTCACCCAGTCAATATCCTGTGGTGGCACCTTAGATTTCAGCCAAGTACTCAACTGTACGTATTTCTTCATTACTATGGGTGACGAACCATGTGTCACTGGGTATCTATCAGGCTCACCTTCAGCCCATTCGATAGCTATTTTACATGCTCACCATAAATCACTAGGGACCACAATTTCAAACAGCGTGCTCATGTCAATTTACAACACCTTTGAAATCTTCACAAATTGATCAACCTCTTTGTAACACTTTACAGGCTTCTCTCTCAATCTCAGGAAATCATATGTGTATGCAGCAAGATCACCTCTACTCCAAGGTACATGCACATAGCCTCCACTCGGCACTTCTCATAAGGGGAAAACCTTGACAATCATCCCTTTTTCCCCCGGAGGAGGAGGTTCTCCCACTGCACTCTTAGGACCTTACCTTTTGCCCATCTCTATTCCCATTTGTGAAAAGTTCCCCAAATTAGAATACTCAGAAAAAACTCTCAGTTTTGTGTTTTCAATCCTGGCAATCTCATGTTCTCAATGTTCTGATTGCTAAATGCAAGAATGTGATTCTTCTATAAAGCCTTTGTTCGTTCTATATTAACATCATATTTATGTGCCAATTCAGACCATTTCTCATATGATTGTCTCGGTCTCGCAGTGACATCTTTGCTCATGAACAGAAGTTCACTTTGTTAATAAGTGTCCATTCTATTGAGGTCTAGACTCCCACTTATCATTTCATCCAATTCAGTCTTCAATTGGACTACATCAATCAAATCAACCTGTATAGTAACTTTTACAGTTCTGTGACGTGTTTCTGTTCTTTGGGTTTCATTCAAATTGTTACGGTGCTCTTTCAATCACTGTTCTAGATCTTGGACGTCAAATAGGTGCTGTCTTTCAGTAGCCTTTCTCTGTGCATCACTTTCTTGAGGCATGCAATTACTTATATCTGGGAAAGTTTCCCCTACTGGAGAATCTATTCCTGACAGATTTGGAAATTATCTTATGGGTCTAAATCCATTCTGTACTACTGAAGGGTCTGCACTCGCAGCACATGTTGAGCTCACATTCATTGGAACCAATGGGACAAATTGCATTCTCTGACTTTCTACTCCTTTCTCTTCTACCTTTACTTCTGTAGAAGTGGGTATTCTCTAACTTCCATTTCCAAAAGGACTAGGACCTTACATAGGGACAAAAGGACCAATAGTTAACAGCACTGTAAGAGCATCTGTGAAGCCTGAAACCTGTGTGTCATTATTCCCACCTGCTGTATTCTGAATCTAGGCAGTCAATATGACCCCTACAACACCAGAGTAGAAGCACTCCCAAATCTGTCAGTACCACTAGTTTTCCCCCTCCTCCAAAGCAAAGTGTGTCTGATTATATAGTGGTGGACTTTCAGTTAACAGTCAATCCAAAAGGCTATCGCTTGCATCACTATCACTGTCCTCAAACCCATTTCCCATAACTTTCTTGTCCTTTCTCTTTTTCTCAGTATCCTTTCCCTCTCTCGTTATAGCAGGGTGTAATCTTGCTCCCACAATCGTGTCTATTCTCCATCTCCTTTGCTGGTCATCCCATCTCGCATTTGTGTATGTGCACATCGCTTTCTTCATCTTTCCTTGGAATCTATCTCTTTGTTTTACAGGCACTGAACGTTACCATGCATTAAGTGTGGGTCTAGGTAATGCATTAATTGCAAAAAATATTCCTTCAAATTGTCCTAAAGAACCCAATTTTTAATTCTTTAGTGTAGTCAATTACAACCAATTCCAGAGTCAATAAATTCCAAATTCTGTCTCAATACAACCATTATTAACCTTTCAACTCCAGATAATGGCTTCAACCAATTCCAGTGCAGCTATACACCAACCGACCTATCTCAGTGCGGTACGCTCTGACTTCACTCTCACTCCTCCCATCAATTCACCGTCCTTCGTAATTTTCTCTCTATACTCTCTAACTCATTCATTTCAATTTATACAAACACAATTGGCTGCTCCACTAAAAGATCGATATAATTCAATCACTCAAAGAACACATCCGTACACATGGAACCCTCGACCAGTGCAGAATTCATTCAAATCAGTACAGCTTTCATTATGTGCAAAAAGGGCCACTACACAACTTATAACTATCTCTTTCACACAGAGTTCCCTTTCTCAATTGGGTCAGCGACCACGTCTCATGACAAATCCAACAAAACTTAGCAGACAAATGCAACTCGGTGTCATCTGCACCTTTTTATATTTCCCGGTATCTTAGGCCTTGTAGGATCCAGTACCAACTTCAACTACTTTGACAACTCAGTATCACATTCATATAACACTCACAACATCTCCGCCAGACAATAAGCAATTGATTCTTCACCACAATTTAAACACATCCCATTAATACTGACTCTTCCGCCATTGCTGCATTAACATAAGGCACTGCAACTCTCTTCATTCTACATGCCTTGATTTTGGATTCTGGATTTTGCGTACTAGGATTTGGTCTAGACTGTTCTAGGTTAGGGTCTGTCTCCTTCCACTTCATGAGTTAACCATCCGATGGAGCTCTGTTATCAGTTGTGAGAGCCCAGGCCCATGTACACATTTACCCAGACTTGATAGTCTTTTATTTGCTGCATGAGAGGTAAAGGGAGAACACTAACAGTCATCAAATTTTCAATAAAGTGTAACCAATTGGGTCACACAATAATCCAGAACATAACTGAAATTGGTATTAGTGAGACTTCATCAGAAGGTCAAAAATAGATTTACATAGACCAATATTAGCATAAGAGTATTGAAGTACAGAACAAAATAAAATGTGTCCTAATCTCCTGAAGAGATTTACCCTATTCAGAAAGACAACTGTGACTAGTATGGTTATAATTAGGCAACAGATGAGGAAAAAGAGTTGTGAGTTAAATTGGTTTTCAAAAGAAAACATTAGTCCTGTCTTTCCCTACCCTACTCTAACAGGGACTAACTATTATGACAAGCATTTAATTCAGTTCAGAATTGGAACGCAAATGGAAAAAAGGTGTCAGCTTCTGGAATCTTCAGTAGAAACACTCCAAACACTGGATCAAGTAGCATAAAGTCGCACATGCAGAAGCATAGGTCTGCACCCTTAGAAGTCTCAGGATGTCTCTCTATCTTCCTCAGTAACACAGCATATAATGTCAATTGCATTCAATGTAGACAATCCTGCTTGATTCCCTTCCTGGCACATTTCCAAGCTCCCTGAGCAAATTGAATACTTCTTCCATCTTTCCCACATCGAAAGTTCCAACTTCATTCGTCCTTGGTCATTCTTCTCCTTCTCATAAGAACTCATCTCCAAACTTGTTATCAGGGTTCTTCTTGTCAACTCCATCGTCTCATATCCTATTATCTAGCAAAAACAAACTCTTCTATGCTGACTGATGAGGCTTTGTCCACACCGGCAGTGGAAACAAAACGCAACAAATTATTCCACAGTGAAGTTTAAACACAAACAGAACGTTGGACTGCAACATGAGCTTGCACTGAAATATAACATTAGGCTACAATGAAATTACACATGTAGTTAAACTAAAGACATGTTAGGCTTCAAAATAATTACCAAATTTATCAAGTGCTCTAGCTTACAAATTTGTGTACAAATGTGAATGCATTGCAAATGAAATCTCTTAACACATGAATAATGAAAATCTATTAGGTATCATTAATAAAATACTCTCAAGTAAACATTCTGTCGTGTTGCACCTGAATTTTCTAAACATTAGGTTCACATTTACTTTAATTAGGTTCACGATAAATCATCTCATGTATATAGATTTCCTCTATCGTATGAATAAAGCAGTAGATTAAATTTCTCCATTTGTCACACTTTAAACACATATTTTATAAACTGTATATGTTATATGTGTAGCACTTTATATATGCACTACTCCTTTATTTTAGTAACGTTCATTTTTTAATTTTTTTATTTCCTCATTCTGCAATTGAGTGTATTTGGAGTTATCAGGGACCCGCTTCTCTGCTTTCTGATCCTTCACAACCCCTGGAATTGGGGATTCTCACTATTTGTGTTTTCAGAGTCTGGTCCCCTTACGTCCTTAACACTTTCAATAAGTTTTACTCGAACTGGGGGAGCTGACCACCCTGGCCACTCACACAAGCATTTTGCTTGTATATTTATTGCCATTGCATAATCATTGGAATTATATGGGCCATAGCATGATTGTGTACTAAGTATCCAGTTTTTAACTTACAAACTGTGAATCTTCCCAAATCTCCCAATAGTTATGCTTACTGCTGGGTTTCCCTTTCCTGTCCAACTTATTTATTCTATTTATAGAGGTCACCCATTCCAAGTGGGTGGGGGGAACTGGTTTTATCCACTTAATACAAAGTTCCCTACGTGCAAGCAAAATCAACATAAACAAGAGATTCTCTTCCCTTTTTGTTAAGGTTGTTGCCCCCTCTTGCCTGCTGACCCCAAAAATAACAAGATCCAAACTTACTATAATTGGTCTTCTCAGCACCGTTTCTATGATTTTACTCACTTCCTGCCAGAAGGCATCGAGCTGGGGGCACTGCCAAAACATGTGCACATCGTCTGCCCTCAATAAGCCACATTTGGGACACGCTTTCATGTTAGGTCCACCAAATTTAGATTGTCGCTTCGGCGTCCAGTAGGCTCTGTGGGTGGTAAAGAGGTGATTTCTCCTTAGGGTAGCAGATTTTACAATGGACCAGCATTTGTTCATAGATACTAGCCACAGATTTTGAAGATCCTGCAACGGCATATCTTTCCCCCAGGCCGCTTCTGGAATCAGGAAGTCCTCCTCCCCAGCTGCAATAAGTGCCCAGTACCATGATGCTATTTCTTTTTTCTTCGGGGCATTCTTTATCATGGTTGTTTCTATGATCTTGTTTCCGTTGTTTTTCTCCTTCAATGTTTTTGCCCAACTAGTGAGCTGATAAAATGTGAACTTTGAAATGGATGCATTTGTATTCATAGGCAGTGTTTCCCAGTCTATTATGGTGTTATCGACCATTAACTGGCCCCATATTTGAAAGCCTGATGTTTTCAGAGGTTTTGCCAATTTATCTTTGAGACATTCTCGGGTTTCTGGTGAATCCCATATGGGCGCGAACTCACTGTAGTATGGAATGTTCAGAGTACTCCTTAATTGATACCATAGTTTAGCTGCTGATCTCAGAGTCTTCAGTTTCACTTTTTTAAAGTACTTTGGATGACCAAATTTGTACAAGAAGTGACCAGTACTTTCAGTCATTACTTTAAGATGTTTCGGGTACAGATCGTGATTAAGTTCAGAATTGGAACGCAAGAGATGTGATGAGTCGCATGTATGTTGCGGGTCCGGCGAGATGGGTTCCGGATAGAGGGATGTGCGAGGATACGATAGAGAGTGTGACATCGATTCAAGCTGAAGCTACAGAGAAAGAGTTGAGTGTGTGGAGAGAGAGCACGGGTAAATTGGATGCGAATGGTTGTTGGGTTGAGTTGTCAGAACATCAGCGATGGTTGTTACCCGATGCGTACGTGCTTGCAGTGGTTACGATGGCACATGGAATGGCTCATATCAGTGAGAAAGGGATTTGTAAGTTGTTGGCTGCAGTATGGCAAAATGCTTGAATTCCTAAGTGTGCAGAGAATGTGGTCAAGAATTGTATGGTTTGTTTGAAGTACAATCCTGGTAAGGGAACTCCAACCCCAGCTGGTCACTTTGCTCCTCCGACGTACCCACTCGAGGTTTTGCAGCTAGATTTCATTCACATGGAGAGATGCAACAACCTGAAATACGTACTTGTGGTTGTTTGTGCCTTTTCAAGATGGGTAGAAGCATATCCCCTGAAAGATAATACTGCCTTATCCACAGCTAAAGCCCTTGTCAAAGAGTTTTTCCCTAGGTATGGTTTGCCAAGAATGGTCTGGAGTGATAATGGGAGTGAATTTGGGTGGTCAAGTGATGAAGAAAGTATGTGAGGGGCTAGGAATCCGCCAAAAGTTCCATGCTGCAAATCACCCCCAATCAGCTGGACTGGTAGAATGCTATGATGGCACTCTTAAACTTAAACTGGCCCAGATACAAGCGAGCTCTGGTCTTAAATGGCCTGATGCTTTGCCATTGGCACTTTTGTCTACAAGAATGACTGTGCATTCACGAGTAGGACTTAGTCCTTACGAGATTGTGTTTGGCCGCCTGGCCAACATATGGGGAGTGCCGAGGCCGACGAAATTCAGCGAGATTGAACACCCTGTACTGCTTGATTACTTGTATGATTTGACGGCTAAATTGTGTGTCTTACACCAACAGGTTCATGATACACTGCCTCAGGCTTCTGAAGATCCAGGACATGTCATCGATCCTGGTTCATGGGTGTTAATAAAGAACTTCCAGGGAACGAAGAACGATCAGCTCCGCTGGATTGGTCCCTACTTGGTACTTTTATCAACGCGATCTGCAGAACGAGTGCAAGGGAAAAAGAACTGGATCCACGGCATACACTGCAAGAGGGTCCCTTTGCCTCTGCCGTACGACCGGTGGGTCCAGGAGGGTATTGCTGACTCTGAGACTGAGACTGTGCCTCGTTTTCTGCCTTTTAGCGATGCACGTTTAATTAGGACAAATTCCGAGCGGGAGAGCGACGATCTTCTACAAGAAGCTGTGCCACCTTCAGTTCGATTGAACACTTCCGAGCCTGAACTATTGTTCTGTGACCAGACATTTCCGGGGAAAGGTCGTTATAATTTGCGACCAAGAGTCATGGACAAATAAAATTTCCTTTATGATCTATTTTTGAACATTCAGCTCTCCCATCTGAGAAACTGTTTTGACCGATTTTTGTTTTTCGAGCCGCCATCCGGGTTCAGCTGTAAGGTCGTGGCGTCAAGTCTTTGGAGTGCAAGTTGAAGACACAAGGTCGACAGTTCTGGTTGGTCCTTGGGCGTTCCCTGGACTGACAGACGCATTCCTTAGCACGGAACACCCAACAGCCGCGAACAGCACGGTTAGAGGATGGAGTTTTTCAAGATGGAGAGACCTGTTGAAGAAATGAATTTTAGAGCCAAAATGTGTACGATCATGAGCAGAAAATGTTTTTTAATATTGTGTCTTTGTATGTTACTTAGCTTAATGATGTTTTTGATGGGATATATAATATTCTCTTTTCAAGTGACGTTTGCACCCACTCCACAGCCCAAACCTCCTTCCACTGTATCCTCACATTCTTTTCACCCTCTGCCTGAACATGAGTCCATTAGGAGATTGGAATTCGCTAATAACTCCTTCATTCAGCTTCTACACCAACACCAATTAGTAGTGAACACGACTAACTGTTGGGTGTGTGGTCTTATGCCTCATACTACTGATAAAGGCAAGAATCCGAGAGCTCAGTTAGGGAAGAGTATCTGCACTGAGACGTATGTTTTTGCATCCCAGACTTCCGCATCGTTTCTAGCAGCTAAGGGTACCTATTTTGTCTGTTACGATAGAGCATACACATGGTTGCCCCCTGATTTCTCGGGCACATGTTTTGTCTCGTTCCTGTTGCCTCCTACCTACACAGCTGCGGCAGATTACCACAAGGCAAGAATTGTTAGAGGTGTCTTCAGTAAGGAAGATACCGCAGGACAAGAATTAGGTGATTTCTTGAAGGGTTTTCTGCCGTTTTGGGGCCCGATGGTTAACAGCAGGAGCATACGGCAATTGACAAGAGTGGTTGAGTCCACCGTAATTGAAACTGCCGGTGCCCTTAGTAATTTGACTGCTGAACTCCAGTCGGATCGTCTTATGACTCTCCAGAACAGAGTTGCGTTAGACGTCATACTAGCAGACCGTGGTGGGGTATGTAAAGTGATCCAATCAAGTTGCTGTGTTTTCATTCCAGACAATGCTCCGACAGTGTACCAGGCCATTTCCAAGCTACATAAAATCTCCGAATCTATACACGTGGATAAAGGAGACTGGTCGCTGATGGGATGGTACTGATATCCACGTGGGGATGGAAAATTCTGATGGTCATTGGGATGGTCTTAGCCATCCTTTTCCTGTTCTGTCTTTGTGTACAGTGTGCTCCTGCTATATGTGGCCACTGTGCTACATCGTGTCTGAGGAAACCTGTATCACGAGATGTGCTAAGTAATAGGATGATGCTACAGCAACATCTTGATGACCTAATGTGTATAGACCTAGATTCAGACTGACATGGGTTTAGGTTATTGCCTATGTAAGGGCAAAAGGAGGGTCTGAGGTTCCGTGAATTCTGAACCCGTTTTATAAAAGGCATCGTACCATGACGATTTTGGTATCAGCAGACCGAAAATGGCGAGTATAATATGTACAAGCATTTTCGTCATGTTCGAGTGACGAGATCACCATGAAATCAAAGAATTCCGTTCTGAACCCTCGGGTTCCATTTTGTGCACGGCAGCCATTTTGTGGTTGCCCTCACATAGGCCTATGACTAAGGCCGAACGAGTTCTTGGGACACGTACACCTTTAGCTGACTTCTGTGTGACCTGGGCAATCTGACTCCGTTGCCCGAAGCCAAACCTGTTAGGCTAGTTCCTTTCCCAGTAGCTGGTCAAGATCGAGGATCAAGGCAGAGGACACCATAAACCCTTTTTTATTGCACACAGCTATGTCTTCTCTGACTCACACCTGTCTCTGCTCCTTTCTTTATGACCTGTTTACGATGAGGAGGTGCCCGTTTTTAATAGGGGTCCGTCCGATATCTGATGATGAGTCTTGAGCCTTTCCGGGTAATTGATGGTGGGCTGGACAATGAAATGTGGGTTTGTCATGCAATGCTTTTGTCGTGTACACATGGGATTGGTCAACTGTAAATAAGGAATGTTTGCCTGAATCACAATATTTGGTATAAAAGGGACGACGTGCTTTGTAAATTTGAGCAGTCTCCTACGAATATACAGCCTTTGTCCTTCGTGGACCTCTGTTACTGGTTGCAGCCAATAAATCTGATCTTTGACGTCACCAAGAAGAGTCCGCGTTTCTGTAGTTCTGAGACAGGTGAATCCGGAGACTTTGGGTGTGTCCCCTGGCACCGCTGGGTCTTAAATAACCCGGTTCTTCACTTTCTTGTGCTCACATTAATGAGCTCCCAAAATGGGTTGGAGTCTTTCAGCTGGGCGGCAGATTTGAGCTCCTGCCAATGTGCTTCTTCCCACTCCCGCTTTGCTTTGTCTATAGTCCTGTAATAGGATTTCCTTGCCAGGGATATTTTTAGCTGATCCTTGGCTCGAAGGGCCAAAGACAGTGCCTGTCTCTTTTCCCGGCAAAGGGCAGTGTGCCAGAGGTTCGTTGGTTGCAAAGAATGCAGTTTGCCGTCCCCACTGTCCCTTGTACGAAAAAACTCCCCTATCCTATCGGTGGTTTCCTGATACATTTCAGTAAATTTGGAGTCCTGCGTGGCCGGTGAGATAAGACTAGGCAGATTATCAAGCTCTTGGATATTCAGTTCCACTAGATCCTTGATACTTTCAAGTGCCTGGTCCTGTTTAGCGACCATGTGCCACTTTAAGCGCCGATCGCAGTTGGAAGGTAAGACTTCCCTAGTAGACTGCAGTCGTATAATACCCGTATCGATAGATGAGGTTTCTATGTCTCTTGAGAGTTGCATGGACAGGAGATTGTGATCACTGTCTAAACTAGGGATGACCTCCATGTCGATAAGGTCAGCCCAAAGGGACACATCTAACAAGATGTAATCAATACGGGAGGGAGAACTGATCCTATTAAAGGTATATGACCCATGAGGGTCCGAGCGGGTCCTACCATTGGCTGCTCTCAAGTTGTGTTCTAAAGCTAAGGCATTGATTTGAATGGCTCTTTGGGACCATTTCTTTATAGGGGATAAGCTTAATGGTGGTATAGCCCATTTGGAGTCCTCATCCCTGGTGCCCAGAATGTCTTCGTTGCTCAAGGGCTCGAAGGTGCAGTTGAAGTCACCTGCGACAATCATCCCTGCCTTTTTTGATATAGATGTCAGCTACTGGTCGAGGACCGATAGGGTCGATATGCCTACGACACCTGAAGACCCTCTGACATATATATTAAATATCTCCAGGTGGACAGTTTCCTTCGCCCTTCCAATAGAAATATGAAGGATATCGTGGGAGGGGGTGTTGCAATTAAACATCAACCAGTTAAGCCCAATGTCGACCCATATCAAAAGCCCTCCCGAGGGTCGGCCTCTGCCTGAACTGGTAGCAGGGATATGATATGTGGTGTACCCTGGTATATGCAAAGGAACCAGGCTCCACGTCTCCTGGAACAAGCAGATGTTGTATTTGTTGATAAGGGCATTCCATTCAGGAAGGGCTAGGTTCCTTTGGAGCCCAGCAATGTTCCAAGAGAGTAGCCTGATTGTCTTTGTGGTGGCAATACTATGGGCTGCCGGTCTCAGCTCTCCAAGCCTGGGTGCGTCAGGGGTGATGGTTACCGGCACCCTAGTTTCGGTGCCTATTGACCCACCTTTCTCAGGTGCGAGCCTACACGCATCTTCACCTCCCAAGGGGCAGCAGGGAGGGGCAGAGGGCCATCTACTTGCTTCCCCCCTCTAGTCAGTCAACAAGGGATAATCCCGAACCAACCCCCTCCTGGACCATTGACCAAGATGGAAATCGACGGATCTGGATGGATGAGCTGTCGGGCGGCATGTTCTGAACTCGAGGGCTTCAACATTTTCTGCCATCGATGGATCGAAGAACTGGATCTCGATACAGTCTGTATCCGAGTTCGTCATTGAAATTCTCCTCACCTTGGCCATATCTTCCCTAATGATGGATCTGCAGCCCCTTGTATGCCTCAACCAATCTATTGCCTTATTATGTACAGACTCGCTGCTCTCATAACCTCCCGTTGTATTTAGTTTGGGAACCTTGGTCATATATATGGTGGTCCTACCGTTATGGCGATGGAATGAGCCACCTTGGAGGTCAAGAACTGCAGGTGGCCCACCTGAGACTCTGTTGGGGGATGCCGGGGGGAAATTCCTAGGCAGTGTTGGGACCTGTTCCTGAGGTCTCCTTGCAGGTGCCCTGGACCCCACAGAGGCGGAATACAATTTGCCCAAAGGGTTTGTAGGCTTTATTGCTCCAGGGCCCCGTGAGGAGTGATCTAATGTGGGAGGGGGGTTAGGGAAAGTGCCCCTAGATGGACACGGGCTGGTATTTCTTGCTGTGCTGCTTGACCGCCTAGGGAGAGCTGTATTTATTGTCCCTCGCTGGACGGATTAAATATTTTTAGGGGGAGTAGCGGTCCCTCTTCTCAGTAAGCCCTCCACCTTAATACCCAAGGATTCTACTAATTTTTCTAGCTCGGTGATTCTTGCCAGTAAAACCGGCATAGAGAACCTGCACGAGTTGCAGCTAGCCTGAATCTCCACTGGATTAATTATAGACACAATGGGGTACCCTAGTGCTAATGTAGCAGCCTCATCCGGTTCCACATTCAGAGGTTGAAACCTATTTGTACACAGTACCTGAGGTACCAAAGCATATTCCCCTTCCAACCCACCAGGGGATTCCTCGGCTAGAGTCACATCAGTGGCAGGGGTTGAGTCAGGGCCTTCTTCCGTCGTGATACTGCTACTCTTGCACAGGTTCGCTTCACGCTTGCGAGATTTTTGCTTGGCAAACATGAAGGGGATGGATTTCCCTTGAGCCAGTTGAAGGGTTTCAGATGTTTCCCGCTGTGGACCGTTGACAGCTGCGAGGCTATCATTACTCAGGGCTGCTTCACAGTCTTCTACTAATTCCTCAATTCTTGTAAGCACGCAGTTCATTGCAGCGTGGGGCACTTTTTTGGCTTTCTTTCCCTTCTTAGTAGCCAGAATTCCCCCTCCTTCCAAGGTTTTCCTTTTCCCCATTCCGAGCAGAAGGTGGAGCAACACAGGTACAATATAATAATGTGAAATGAAGATAGAACAAATAGTTCCCCCAGCAAGTAGAGAGATTAGGGAGCCACAGCGCTCCGGTACGTAGGTTATGCTCTAATGCTACCCCTCAGCCAGAGAACATATAAAAACAGTACCTTGAGGGTTCGCCGGCAGGATGTAAAAGGGATGGCCCTGCCCGGCCTCCTCCGGCCTCGGACGGCCCTCCCTTTGCCCGGGCTTCACCCGGCGCTGCCCGCACGCGTCCCGCGGACCGGAAACAGATGCTGGCAATATCCGGTGAAAGGGGGGCGTGGCCGGGTAGCGCTGGAGCCTCTCGCGCTTCCCCCGGTTGTGCTGGCTATCAGGACACTGACCTTAGGGCGCTGCGTCTCCCCAGCATGCTGAACTACCTTACCAGCATAAAACATTCCTGGAGGAAAAGAATGCACTTGTTGTGTAGTTTAAAGACTCTGATTTTCAAATTGCCCCTTCCACAATCATTGTGTGGACGTTTTGGTTGTAGTTATTTTCAGAGGTGAACAGGTGAGATGAGGTTTGCATCAAGGAAGAGATCCAGGAGCATAATGAAATTTCTAGGAAAAACTGCACGCTTTAAAATTGATAAAGGGCTGTTTCTGTTCCGAGTTGTAACAGAAATAAAAGCTTAGGATTCAGTCCCTAGGCTGCATCTTGTGAGCAGGGATGGCATTCCTGAGATAATGATACACCTCGCAGCCAGCCATTGGGCATTTATAACGGGATCTCGCCCTATCATGAAGGTGTTAGCATGGGACCTAAATGTAAACAATGTGGCCTTACGGTCAGAGCTGCTGACTTTGGTACTGGGGAGCGTTGTTCGATTCTCAGCGCCAGCTCAACATCTTGTCAAATCACGTACTCTCTATGGCAGTAGCTATAAATATAAATTTAAAATGACCTTGTAGTAGAGGTGTGAGGCAAGCTGGAGGAGAATAATTGGTTCCTGAAGCACAGCGCTAGAATAGGAATGGGGCAGAGAGGGCAGGGTGAATTGGAGCGGGGTAGGAGAAGTAGTACCTGCATTGCTGCAGACGGGCACGAACCAGGTGGACTTAATCTGTACTAGGCCGTTGCTCCTCAGCTCGGAATGGACATGATGTACCAGGTACGTGAACCGATTAGGAGGCAGCAAAGAAGAGCGACACTGTGGTAAGCAGGAAGCAGGATCAAATACAGCATATCTCCAAGACAGCACATGCACGCTGCCTAGGCTCGACCAAGAAAACATATGCACTCCCAAGCAGTGCTTAAGGGTACAGAATATAGTTCACTGAAGACAACCATCATCAGCAGGAGAGGGATAAAAGCCAACCATTCAAAATATTGTGAGACTGAAATGCTTTGTCCACACCTGCAGTGGAAACAAAATGCAATGAAACATGCCACAGTGAAGGTTAAACACAAACAGAATGTTGGACTGCAAAGTGAGCCTGCGCTTAAATATAACGTTACAAAAAACACAGTTGATGGACAGATTGTAGAACAATGTCATACATTCACCCCAGTACAAGGATCTGGGCCTAAATTCATCGTTTTTTTGCACTCCACACCACCCTGGGTTAGACACTGGCTATATGCAAATCAGCTCTGACCCTGTGCCTCATGGGAACAGTCCAGTCCGACCTACCAAGCCATGTCTTTCCCAGACCGGAATCAAGCATCCAAGGACCGGTTTCTGGCTATCAGCCTTCATTCAGCCTGGATAGCTTGACTCCAGTGGTGTGGAGAGCCTGGGACTCAAGTCTGAGCATACCCAGCCCACTCGGGGTGAAAATTGCAAAAAACACAGTTGATGGACAGAATGTAGAACAATGTCATACATTCACCCCAGTACAAGGATCTGGGCCTAAATCCATCGTTTTTTTGCACTCCACACCACCCTGGGTTAGACACTGGCTATATGCAAATCAGTTCTGACCCTGTGCCTCATGGGAACAGTCCAGTCCGAACTACCAAGCCATGTCTTTCCCAGACCGGAATCAAGCATCCAAGTACCGGTTTCTGGCTATCAGCCTTCATTCAGCCTTGATAGCTTGACTCCAGTGGTGTGGAGAGCCTGGGACTCACGTCTGAGCATACCCACCCCACTCGGGGTGAAAATTGCAAAAAACACAGTTGATGGACAGAATGTAGAACAATGTCATACATTCACCCCAGTACAAGGATCTGGGCCTAAATCCATCGTTTTTTTGCACTCCACACCACCCTGGGTTAGACACTGGCTATATGCAAATCAGCTCTGAGCCTGTGCCTCATGGGAACAGTCCAGTCCGAACTACCAAGCCATGTCTTTCCCAGACCGGATTCAAGCATCCAAGGACCGGTTTCTGGCTATCAGCCTTCTTTCAGCCTGGATAGCTTGACTCCAGTGGTGTGGAGAGCCTGGGACTCACGTCTGAGCATACCCAGCCCACTCGGGGTGAAAATTGCAAAAAACACAGTTGATGGACAGAATGTAGAACAATGTCATACATTCACCCCAGTACAAGGATCTGGCCTAAATCCATCGTTTTTTTGCACTCCACACCACCCTGGGTTAGACACTGGCTATATGCAAATCAGCTCTGACCCTGTGCCTCATGGGAACAGTCCAGTCCAAACTACCAAGCCATGTCTTTCCCAGACCGGAATCAAGCACCCAAGGACCGGTTTCTGGCTATCAGCCTTCATTCAGCCTGGATAGCTTGACTTCAGTGGTGTGGAGAGCCTGGGACTCACGTCTGAGCATACCCAGCCCACTCGGGGTGAAAATTGCAAAAAACACAGTTGATGGACAGAATGTAGAACAATGTCATATATTCACCCCAGTACAAGGATCTGGGCCTAAATCCATCGTTTTCTTGCACTCCACAGCACCCTGGGTTAGACACTGGCTATATGCAAATCAGCTCTGACCCTGTGCCTCATGGGAACAGTCCAGTCCGAACTACCAAGCCATGTCTTTCCCAGACCGGAATCAAGCATCCAAGGACGGGTCCAGGGAAGGCATGGCTTGGCAGTTCGGGCTGGACTGTTCACATGAGGCACAGGGTCAGACTGATTTGCATATAGCCATGTCTGAACTGGGGTGTCAGAGTGGGCTAAAGAACGGTGATGGATTAAACCCAGATCTTTTGACTGGGTGTGATTGTTTGATTGGTTCAGATACTCCGTCCATCACCACCCCCTTGTGTACCGTAAATATAACGTTAGGCTAAAATGAAATTGCACATGAATTTATACTAAAGAAACGTTAGGCCTAAAACAAAATAGCCAGCTTTAGGAAGTACAATAGGTTACAAAAATGTGCACAAATGTAAATGCATCGCAAATTAAATCTCTTAACATATGAATAATGCAAAAGCTATTAAGAATTATTAATAAAATATTTTCAAGTGAACATAATGCAGTGGTACAACTGATCTTTTTAAACATTACTTTCAAATTTCATTTAATTAGTTTCACGATAAATGATCTGAAGTATATGGATTTCTTCTATCATATTAATAAAACAGAACATTACATTTCTTCATTAGTCACAATATAAACACATTTTTTAAACTCTATCTGATAAAAGTGAAGCACTTCATGTATGCAGTACTCTATCTTTATTTTAGTAACGTTAATTGCACTGAACACATTTGAATGCTGACTTCTCATAGTTATGATGCACTCCTACTTTTATCTCAAGAGGGAATAACATTTATGTGTTTCTAAACCCTCCTCTGATGGCCTATTAAGCCATCACACAATCACCCAATCTTATCTCTTAATCTTATCTGATTTAAACAAGTTAAATTCTTGTCATGGCAATACTTTTTTGTTCAAATTCCTCCAAACGCTTCCTCTCATTATAATATTCATCCTGTTTCCTCTCTATCAGTATGTCTCCTTTTTTTTGAGAAACTATTTCTTTGCCTTATAGCTCCTGTACATCTTCACACCCACAATCAATATTATTACACAAAGTGCATGCACCATTTTTCGACTTCCCAAATTCGCAAACCATCTACCTACAGCACTAAATCTATGTCCTACTGAATCACAAACACCTTCTGCTTTCAACCCACTCAACTCATTGTTATTGTCAGTATTATTCTTTATGTACTTCTGCAAGTCCTTATTCTTTTTTTGGGATGTAAATACAACATTGTTGGAACATTAACATCCATCAGACTCAGCCTTCTTTTGCGACTAAATGTCTAACGCAAGACAGTTCTGCAAACCATCGCTCTTATCACAACCATCTCAGTATTTGCAATCAGCAATGCTCCAGCAGTCTTAGTAGCTAGCTCATCAACTACAGTGGAAAGCTTCCTAATCTTGATGTCATTCAGTATCATCCCTACATTTGTTATGATCGCTCCGTAGATATCTCCCACAATCTCTTCAGCACTAGCACCATGTTTTGACCTGGATTTCTTCTACCAAACAGGATGGTCAAAATTATCTATATGTTAAATCTTGGGCAGCACAACTCCTAAATAACATGTACCATTCCATGTATTCAGCACCTTAAAGTAAGCATTCTTTCCACAATCAAAATAAACTCCAGGAATCACAGGATCAGTTCCATCCAAAAACGACTTCCAGGTTGCTCAAACTTCAAAAGTATGACCACATTGCCTTTCACCCTCAAAAATACGTTTGGCCCAATTCACAGAACTAACTTAAGACAAAATCCTATACGTACTACCATTTTGGTATTCACAGAAGGTATTTACTCATTTTTGTATTCACAGAAGTTAAGAGTCCTAACTTTAGGACTCCTAAATGCCTTTTGTGAATACCGAAAGTCTTAAAGTTAGGATTTTTCTCAGTTTAGCAGTAGTAAAGTTAGGACTCCTAACTTTAGGACTCCTAAATGCCTTCTGTGAATACCGAAAGTCTTTAAAGTTAGGATTTTTCTCAGTTTAGGAGTAGTAAAGTCAGGACTCCTAACAATGTATTTACAATCTCGTTAGGCTTCCCTAGCCCTACCCACGGCTCTTCCAGATTATCGACCCTAAATGAATTCTTTTTCCACTCTGGCTTAGGTATTCTTCTTTGAAGCAACTCAACAAAGTTAATTCATCATCTCCAATGAAATGAGGACCAAGTTCATTTGTTGAGGATCTCTAGCAACATTATTTTCAGGCCATCAACAAGCAAAGGAGACTCTTCTCTGTTCACAGAAGGAAATTCAGTTTCATTCAGTACTAGATTTCTGAGAGCACTCAGTCTTGTCGGAAACGGCAGCGCAAATGTAAACAGATAGTTCAAATCAAGATCTGAAAGTTTCAGCAGAATCTCCACTATTATTCAAAAATTTGCAGAAGTCATTCTCGTTGTCATCAGTAGCTAAATAAGTTACTCAGGAGAAGAGTACCACCAACGATCCCTTGGACCTTCTGAGGTCTGATTCTTCACTCTCATTTCCACTCAGCTCAGATTCACCAGATGCTGCTGTTATGGGTGCAAGATTTCCTCAGAGGAAAACTTCAGCCTTCACCTCTCTTTGCTCTTTGGACAGCTTTCTTTCTCCAGCTCTCGTGATCTCACATTACTAGAACTTTCACTAGGGTATGAATCACACTCGTTCACCACTACAGCTTCAGCTCCTTCCGATTCAGATTCAGCTTCAGACTTATCAAGATCCCTTTCAGATAATTTCAAGTGCTGTCTCAGGCTCTGTCTGGTCCCCAACAGCTTGGCTGACCTCTTCCAGTGGCCTTTCAACCATAGATGGTGTCTCTTCTGGAAGAGGTGCTTTTTCCTTATTCAAGGGGAGGCAGGACTATACGAGTGTGGGACATGTGCACCAAATTTGGCAAACCACCTCACTTCACAGCAGTCTTAGTCACCAAGATCACCTGGTACGAACCACACCAATGAGGCTCAAGGCAGTTCTTTCTAAAATGTTTTTTCACCATCACCCAGTCACCCAAACTAAGGGTATGGCACTGTTCCTGATGTGATGGTGCTGTTGCCACATCAACCTGGTGAGATGCAGAACAAACCACGTCAGCCAATCCGTTACAGTATTCAAGTACCAAATTGACTTAGACGTTTACATGCAAATTCGCAAGCACAGCAGGCAGCTGCATAGCTCACCCCATGATTGGCTCATGACGGGACAGTCCTGTCATCCAATCTGGAATACTGCGAAGACTAATCTGCACAAGGGGTAGAGAATCAAGCCATTTCAGAGATGTCAAAGTACACACTTTAGCCAACAAAGTGCTGTTAATTTGTTCCATGATACCTGAAACTTCTGGACGATAACTGCAGTGTAATTTCTGCTACACTTGGAGTGCTGCACACATCATTCTCAAAATCTCATTATTAAAATTAGTTCCTCGGTCTTATTCTGAAGAGGTCAAAAATCTGAATCTCGGAATGAGTTCCCTCAATAGCAGTTTTGCTAGAGTAAGGCTATCACATGTCCTGGTCAGGTAGGTTTCCACCCAACATGAAAAGATGCACACCACCACTAGAATGTACTTCAATCCATTGCATACTGGCATTTCAACTAATCCTGTTAAAAGAACCTCCTGATCTCGCTATGTGACTCAGTGTAACCGCAGTTTGTTTTCCTGCATTCATTTGCTGACAAATCACACATCTGTATCACAATGCTTCAGCGATTGCTCAAAATTCGAATTAAACAAAGTCTCCCTAAACAATCACACCACAACATCTCTTACCGCATGCATCGGTTCGGGATAATACCTTGCCATCAGCAGAAACAACCTATTAGGCAACTCTGGCCTCTCATCTTCTGAAACACAAATGTCATCATTTCATTTCATACATCCTGCTTTAATCCTACCCTGCTGTTCCTCTTCAGTAAATTTCTCTTGCAATCTCTTTACTTCTTCCCATGTAATTGGCATCAATGGGCAGAACATTTGACAACAGCAACTTGTGCTGGCATTTGCAGGGCTTCCAATAGTATTCTCATAATTTCTCCACTGTGGATTGGGGAACATGATGAGGTCATGAATGTCCTTTGAGACCATAACTGTTTGAAGTCATGTACTACACCAAAACCATACTGGCTATCAGTGTAGATTGTTACCTTCAGCTAGTCTAAAACAAGCATACCCTGCTAAGGGCATTCGGTTCTGCTACAAGTGCAGCAGATACTCCTTGAAGCCAGGCAGCTTCCACTACCACTGTGACAGTACAGACAGCCCTAAAATGTCCCTCATTGTCTCTAGGACAAGAGCCATCCACAAATAGCGTGTAATTAGATTCAGGCAATGATTCAACAGTAATGTTAGGACGAGGCTTGGAGCACTGTTCAGTGACACCAAAACAGTCATACTCTTTCTCGATCTCATCCGCATCACAATCACGTAATGGAAGCAGTGTGGCAGGGTTTTGAACAGAGGATCTTTTTAATGTCTCGTTCTCAGCAGCCAAAATAGTTTTCTCATACCTAGTGAGCATTCTATTTGGTAAATGCTGAGTACAGGTTCTGGTCAACAATATCTCCACTGAGCAAGGTACGTATACAGTAAAAGGGTGACCCATTACGATGCTTTCGCATCTCTCTATAATGACACTAGTTGCAGCAACAGATTTGAGACATCCAGGCAATGCTGATCTACTTGATCTAGAGTAGCGGAAAAATAGGCGACTGGCCTATGGGCAATCTAAGTCAATACTGATAGTGCACAACCTTCTCTTTCACCGCAATCAGCAAAACCGCTTTATTGTAATCTGGAATTCCAATGGTAGGAATGTGACAAAGGTTTTCTTTCAACTCCAGGAATGCTTTCAAGCAATGGTTGTCCCAGGGCACTGGATTGGACACATCCTCGGGTGTCAACCTCTGTAGAGGTTTGGCCACTAGGGAAAAGCTGGGTATCCACTAGCTACAGTAGCCCACCATTTCCAGAACCATCTTGACTTCTTTATGTCTGCGAGGCAGATTTATTTGCATGCTCACCAATCATCTCTTGTGACACCTTTCTCTCACCCTTCACAACTTCTATCATGCAGTAGTGCAGCTTATTTGGGGACACTTTATGTCCATTCTCAGCTAGATGGTTCATTAGGGCAATTGTATCAGTCTTACATGCTTCTTGAGTATTTGATGTAATGAACAAGTCATTAATATACTGTACCAGGACAGAACTGCAGGGCATTACCAGAGACTCCAGATTATTCTTCAAGAACTGGTTAAAAATTGACGGGTTCTCCCCTTGTGGGGCATGGTACCACATTAAAATTGGATTTCCCAGGCGGAAAGCAAATAAACATTGGCTGTCCTCTGTCATGTAGTTCCTAAAAATACATAGGATCTGCACGTTTTTTGGACAACATAAACTGAGGAATTGGTGTTTAGTCTGATTCTGGACACCCCCACAGGATATGTCAGCCTATAGACCAGCTAGCTCACAATGCCACCATAAGCCCTCTAATCTTACCAAGGAACGGATAGTTTCTGGCAACCATTGAACATGAGCCTTCAGGGATCGTAGAAACAGTACAGTACTTTTTGCTCAGTTAATCGTGCTCACTTTGTCTCAGAGAGATACACAGAATAAACGTTGGGGACGTTTTCAATAGGTATTTATTGAACCAGCGACATTCTAATATAAAACATGTTTGCTGCCACAATCAATAGACAGAAACTAACATAAGAGATTACAAGCACCAACAGAGTAAATAGGAGGTAGAATTCTGCCATGGTGCTAAAACAGTGAATATATACTGTAATCAAGCGTACTCAAATAATGTGGACCCTACCTAAGTGTACCTAAGTGTACCTACCATGTATGTATGTGGGTGTAAAGCAAAGAATCCCTTAGGAAAAAGCCAACCCCATTACCTGTTGGGAGAGAATGAAGCTCCCCGTCTTGGTCACGAGTTGGACACCCAGCAAGGGATGTCAGACCACTGTGTGTTGAAGCTTCATTGTGCAGGGACCTCGGTGTCTTGTGTCAGCATGGAAGTGGCTCCTCTAGTTACCTGGTGAAAGTTCAGTTCTTTTATACCACAAAGATAGCCTTTGGGTTCCTACCACAATCGATATGTTGTGAGTACGATTATGTAAATGAGCCTAAATCAATAATTGCAATTATGCCAAGTAGCTCTGTCACCCTAGGATGAAGATAGCAATCACTTTTGTACAGAGTATTGTTAATCCTGTTATGTGCATCATACTCAGGGGCTTTTTCTAAGAATCCTCCTGCATAATAAATGAGGTTAGTATTCAGTACATAACTAAGTAAAGTGTCAGTGCTAGAACTGTTATGTAGAGCAAGGTAGGACAAATGTAGGTAAAAGGTTGCTTTGCTACTTAAGCTGAGGTTGGGGAACATAACACCTCGTGGAGGGGAATCGAGAGAAAGGCTTGCCAAAGATCAATGACAGTGAACCATTCAACCTCACATGGAATCTGAAACAATATCACAGAAGGATTAGGTACCACGGGACAACAAGGAACTCCTATAATATTAACTTTCTGGAGATCCTGTACAATGCAATATTTACCGCTTGGCTTCTGTAAACTCATACTAGGTGAGTTACATGGACTCCCCATAATCTCTTTCAAAATGCCTTGCAAAATCATATTCTCAATCACAGGCATGATTCCTTCCACTGTTTGGAGCGTCAGATTGTACTGTGGAGTTCTTGTATATTCAGCATTTGGCTGTATTTAAATGCAGACAGGCTCAACTCCTTTGATGAGTCGAAGGCCTTTTCCTGAAAAATCATATACTATGTCTTTAACCCCTTGCGTGCGAGTGACGGCCGGGAGCCATCTCGCGTCACAGTGGGCGTGTGCGGAGGGCGACCCCTGGCCATCCAAAACCCACCCACTCTCTATTTCCCCAGCACCACGGCAGGATTTGCACTGCGGTCAAGGGGTTAAGATCCAACAGCAAGGCTTCCACTGTTAATAAGGGAAACAATGAGACAATCAGATTTTGTTTGCTATTTTAAAGGCAATGTCTTCATCATTCGTTTGGAGCTCTATTTCTTTTGGTGTGCAATAGATAGTCCACTCTCAGGCAAACGTTTGAGAACGTGATCTAGACACATTTTGAGACTGCACAACATTCTCCTAAGATTGGACCATTCCTCCATTCTGTTCCTGATTTGTAGGATTTAAACAACATTATCGCTTCCAATGCCCCACCCTATTACAATAGTGACGTGGGTTGGTCTTTTTCAATGTGGCAAAATCAACTCCAGTCTTAGGATCTGAAATCCTCCACCCTATTGGACGGGAGCCCCAGACTGATAGACTCCCTGCATCCTGGCAGTATTCCCTACATGAGATTGTCCCTGACCCCTTTGAGCAGCCTTCATTAGCACCATCATCAACTTCTCTTTCAACTTCTTGTGTTTCATCTTAAAATCATCAAAGTAATACTTTGCATACCGCAGAATTTCGTCGACAGACTTGATCTGCCAACAGATCAAATATTGTTGTATCATCATGCTAATCTCAGATGTGAATCCCGCCACAAACCTAGACACAAATTGTCCCATGTCTTTGGGCTTAAGGGTATCCATCCCACTACACTGTTTAAAAGCCTGCAACAATCTCTCATAAAAAGATATGAATTGTTTCTTTGGGTTCAATTTTCACCCAGTCAATATCCTGTGGTGGCACCTTAGATTTCAGCCAAGTACTCAACTGTACGTATTTCTTCATTACTATGGGTGACGAACCATGTGTCACTGGGTATCTATCAGGCTCACCTTCAGCCCATTCGATAGCTATTTTACATGCTCACCATAAATCACTAGGGACCACAATTTCAAACAGCGTGCTCATGTCAATTTACAACACCTTTGAAATCTTCACAAATTGATCAACCTCTTTGTAACACTTTACAGGCTTCTCTCTCAATCTCAGGAAATCATATGTGTATGCAGCAAGATCACCTCTACTCCAAGGTACATGCACATAGCCTCCACTCGGTACTTCTCATAAGGGGAAAACCTTGACAATCATCCCTTTTTCCCCCGGAGGAGGAGGTTCTCCCACTGCACTCTTAGGACCTTACCTTTTGCCCATCTCTATTCCCATTTGTGAAAAGTTCCCCAAATTAGAATACTCAGAAAAAACTCTCAGTTTTGTGTTTTCAATCCTGGCAATCTCATGTTCTCAATGTCCTGATTGCTAAATGCAAGAATGTGATTCTTCTATAAAGCCTTTGTTCGTTCTATATTAACATCATATTTATGTGCCAATTCAGACAATTTCTCATATGATTGTCTCGGTCTCGTAGTGACATCTTTGCTCATGAACAGAAGTTCACTTTGTTAATAAGTGTCCATTCTATTGAGGTCTAGACTCCCACTTATCATTTCATCCAATTCAGTCTTCAATTGGACTACATCAATCAAATCAACCTGTATAGTAACTTTTACAGTTCCGTGACGTGTTTCTGTTCTTTGGGTTTCATTCAAATTGTTACGGTGCTCTTTCAATCACTGTTCTAGATCTTGGACCTCAAATAGGTGCTGGCTTTCAGTAGCCTTTCTCTGTGCATCACTTTCTTGAGGCATGCAATTACTTATATCTGGGAAAGTTTCCCCTACTGGAGAATCTATTCCTGACAGACTTGGAAATTATCTTATGGGTCTAAATCCATTCTGTACTACTGAAGGGTCTGCACTCGCAGCACATGTTGAGCTCACATTCATTGGAACCAATGGGACAAATTGCATTCTCTGACTTTCTACTCCTTTCTCTTCTACCTTTACTTCTGTAGAAGTGGGTATTCTCTAACTTCCATTTCCAAAAGGACTAGGACCTTACATAGGGACAAAAGGACCAATAGTTAACAGCACTGTAAGAGCATCTGTGAAGCCTGAAACCTGTGTGTCATTATTCCCACCTGCTGTATTCTGAATCTAGGCAGTCAATATGACCCCTACAACACCAGAGTAGAAGCACTCCCAAATCTGTCAGTACCACTAGTTTTCCCCCTCCTCCAAAGCAAAGTGTGTCTGATTATATAGTGGTGGACTTTCAGCTAACAGTCAATCCAAAAGGCTATCGCTTGCATCACTATCACTGTCCTCAAACCCATTTCCCATAACTTTCTTGTCCTTTCTCTTTTTCTCAGTATCCTTTCCCTCTCTCGTTATAGCAGGGTGTAATCTTGCTCCCACAATCGTGTCTATTCTCCATCTCCTTTGCTGGTCATCCCATCTCGCATTTGTGTATGTGCACATCGCTTTCTTCATCTTTCCTTGGAATCTATCTCTTTGTTTTACAGGCACTGAACGTTACCATGCATTAAGTGTGGGTCTAGGTAATGCATTAATTGCAAAAAATATTCCTTCAAATTGTCCTAAAGAACCCAATTTTTAATTCTTTAGTGTAGTCAATTACAACCAATTCCAGAGTCAATAAATTCCAAATTCTGTCTCAATACAACCATTATTAACCTTTCAACTCCAGATAATGGCTTCAACCAATTCCAGTGCAGCTATACACCAACCGACCTATCTCAGTGCGGTACGCTCTGACTTCACTCTCACTCCTCCCATCAATTCACCGTCCTTCGTAATTTTCTCTCTATACTCTCTAACTCCTTCATTTCAATTTATACAAACACAATTGGCTGCTCCACTAAAAGATCGATATAATTCAATCACTCAAAGAACACATCCGTACACATGGAACCCTCGACCAGTGCAGAATTCATTCAAATCAGTACAGCTTTCATTCTGTGCAAAAAGGGCCACTACACAACTTATAACTATCTCTTTCACACAGAGTTCCCTTTCTCAATTGGGTCAGCGACCACGTCTCATGACAAATCCAACAAAACTTAGCAGACAAATGCAACTCGGTGTCATCTGCACCTTTTTATATTTCCCGGTATATTAGGCCTTGTAGGATCCAGTACCAACTTCAACTACTTTGACAACTCAGTATCACATTCATATAACACTCACAACATCTCCGCCAGACAATAAGCAATTGATTCTTCACCACAATTTAAACACATCCCATTAATACTGACTCTTCCGCCATTGCTGCATTAACATAAGGCACTGGAACTCTCTTCATTCTACATGCCTTGATTTTGGATTCTGGATTTTGCGTACTAGGATTTGGTCTAGACTGTTCTAGGTTAGGGTCTGTCTCCTTCCACTTCATGAGTTAACCATCCGATGGAGCTCTGTTATCAGTTGTGAGAGCCCAGGCCCATGTACACATTTACCCAGACTTGATAGTCTTTTATTTGCTGCATGAGAGGTAAAGGGAGAACACTAACAGTCATCAAATGTTCAATAAAGTGTAACCAATTGGGTCACACAATAATCCAGAACATAACTGAAATTGGTATTAGTGAGACTTCATCAGAAGGTCAAAAATAGATTTACATAGACCAATATTAGCATAAGAGTATTGAAGTACAGAACAAAATAAAATGTGTCCTAATCTCCTGAAGAGATTTACCCTATTCAGAAAGACAACTGTGACTAGTATGGTTATAATTAGGCAACAGATGAGGAAAAAGAGTTGTGAGTTAAATTGGTTTTCAAAAGAAAACATTAGTCCTGTCTTTCCCTACCCTACTCTAACAGGGACTAACTATTATGACAAGCATTTAATTCAGTTCAGAATTGGAACGCAAATGGAAAAAAGGTGTCAGCTTCTGGAATCTTCAGTAGAAACACTCCAAACACTGGATCAAGTAGCATAAAGTCGCACATGCAGAAGCATAGGTCTGCACCCTTAGAAGTCTCAGGATGTCTCTCTATCTTCCTCAGTAACACAGCATATAATGTCAATTGCATTCAATGTAGACAATCCTGCTTGAGTCCCTTCCTGGCACATTTCCAAGCTCCCTGAGCAAATTGAATACTTCTTCCATCTTTCCCACATCGAAAGTTCCAACTTCATTCGTCCTTGGTCATTCTTCTCCTTCTCATAAGAACTCACCTCCAAACTTGTTATCAGGGTTCTTCTTGTCAACTCCATCGTCTCATATCCTATTATCTAGCAAAAACAAACTCTTCTATGCTGACTGATGAGGCTTTGTCCACACCGGCAGTGGAAACAAAACGCAACAAATTATTCCACAGTGAAGTTTAAACACAAACAGAACGTTGGACTGCAACATGAGCTTGCACTGAAATATAACATTAGGCTACAATGAAATTACACATGTAGTTAAACTAAAGACATGTTAGGCTTCAAAATAATTACCAAATTTATCAAGTGCTCTAGGTTACAAATTTGTGTACAAATGTGAATGCATTGCAAATGAAATCTCTTAACACATGAATAATGAAAATCTATTAGGTATCATTAATAAAATACTCTCAAGTAAACATTCTGTCGTGTTGCACCTGAATTTTCTAAACATTAGGTTCACATTTAATTTAATTAGGTTCACGATAAATCATCTCATGTATATAGATTTCCTCTATCGTATGAATAAAGCAGTAGATTACATTTCTCCATTTGTCACACTTTAAACACATATTTTATAAACTGTATATGTTATATGTGTAGCACTTTATATATGCACTACTCCTTTATTTTAGTAACGTTCATTTTTTAATTTTTTTATTTCCTCATTCTGCAATTGAGTGTATTTGGAGTTATCAGGGACCCGCTTCTCTGCTTTCTGATCCTTCACAACCCCTGGAATTGGGGATTCTCACTATTTGTGTTTTCAGAGTCTGGTCCCCTTACGTCCTTAACACTTTCAATAAGTTTTACTCGAACTGGGGGAGCTGACCACCCTGGCCACTCACACAAGCATTTTGCTTGTATATTTATTGCCATTGCATAATCATTGGAATTATATGGGCCATAGCATGATTGTGTACTAAGTATCCAGTTTTTAACTTACAAACTGTGAATCTTCCCAAATCTCCCAATAGTTATGCTTACTGCTGGGTTCCCTTTCCTGTCCAACTTATTTATTCTATTTATAGAGGTCACCCATTCCAAGTGGGTGGGGGGAACTGGTTTTATCCACTTAATACAAAGTTCCCTACGTGCAAGCAAAATCAACATAAACAAGAGATTCTCTTCCCTTTTTGTTAAGGTTGTTGCCCCCTCTTGCCTGCTGACCCCAAAAATAACAAGATCCAAACTTACTATAATTGGTCTTCTCAGCACCGTTTCTATGATTTTACTCACTTCCTGCCAGAAGCCATCGAGCTGGGGGCACTGCCAAAACATGTGCACATCGTCTGCCCTCAATAAGCCACATTTGGGACACGCTTTCATGTTAGGTCCACCAAATTTAGATTGTCGCTTCGGCGTCCAGTAGGCTCTGTGGGTGGTAAAGAGGTGATTTCTCCTTAGGGTAGCAGATTTTACAATGGACCAGCATTTGTTCATAGATACTAGCCACAGATTTTGAAGATCCTGCAACGGCATATCTTTCCCCCAGGCCGCTTCTGGAATCAGGAAGTCCTCCTCTCCAGCTGCAATAAGTGCCCAGTACCATGATGCTATTTCTTTTTTCTTCGGGGCATTCTTTATCATGGTTGTTTCTATGATCTTGTTTCCGTTGTTTTTCTCCTTCAATGTTTTTGCCCAACTAGTGAGCTGATAAAATGTGAACTTTGAAATGGATGCATTTGTATTCATAGGCAGTGTTTCCCAGTCTATTATGGTGTTATCGACCATTAACTGGCCCCATATTTGAAAGCCTGATGTTTTCAGAGGTTTTGCCAATTTATCTTTGAGACATTCTCGGGTTTCTGGTGAATCCCATATGGGCGCGAACTCACTGTAGTATGGAATGTTCAGAGTACTCCTTAATTGATACCATAGTTTAGCTGCTGATCTCAGAGTCTTCAGTTTCACTTTTTTAAAGTACTTTGGATGACCAAATTTGTACAAGAAGTGACCAGTACTTTCAGTCATTACTTTAAGATGTTTCGGGTACAGATCGTGATTAAGTTCAGAATTGGAACGCAAATGGAAAAAAGGTGTCAGCTTCTGAAATCATCAGTAGAAACACTCCAAACACTGGATCAAGTAGCATAAAGTTGCACATGCAGAAGCATAGGTCTGCACCCTTAGAAGTCTCAGGATGTCTCTCGATCTTCCTCACTAACACAGCATATAATGTCAATTGCATTCAATGTAGACAATCCTGCATGATTCCCTTCTTGGCACATTTCCAAGCTCCCTGCACAAATTGAATACTTCTTCCATCTTTCCCACATCAAAAGTTCCAACTTAATTCGTCCTTGGTCATTCTTCTCCTTCTCATAAGAACTCATCTCCAAACTTGTTATCAGGGTTCTTCTTGTCAACTCCATCGTCTCATACCCTACTATCTAGCAAAAACAAACTCTTCTATGTTAACTGATGAGGCTTTGTCCACACCGGCAGTGGAAACAAAATGCAACAAATTATTCCACAGTGAAGTTTAAACACAAACAGAACGTTGGACTGCAACATGAGTTTGCACTGAAATATAACATTAGGCTACAATGAAATTACACATGTAGTTAAACTAAAGACATGTTAGGCTTCAAAATAATTACCAAATTTATCAAGTACTCTAGGTTACAAATTTTTGTACAAATGTGAATGCATTGCAAATGAAATCTCTTAACACATGAATAATGAAAAGCTATTAGGTATCATTAATGAAATACTCTCAAGTAAACATGTTGTCGTGTTGCACCTGAATTTTCTAAACATTAGGTTCACATTTACTTTCTTAGGTTCACGATAAATGATCTCAAGTATATGGATTTCTTATATCATATTAATAAATCAGAACATTACATTTCTTCATTAGTCACAATATAAACACATTTTGGTAGTCAGGTGATCCGGTGCAGGAGTGGAAAGGAGCGGAGCTGCTGCTGCGGAGTTGTTGCGGAGTGAAGCTGCTGTGAACGGGCGAGAAACGGGCGAGAAAGCGAGAGTTGGCGCGGGAAGATCCGGGGTCGAGCGGAGGCGTTCAGGACAGGGTCGAGCAGGTTGGTGTGGCTCCCCTCTTCTCCCTGCTTCCCCGCTCCCCCAAGTAAACCGCCGCTAGTATCCGCAGCCCAAAAAACCAGCAAGCCCGCCTTCACCTTCGCTCTCGCCTCCACCTTCGCCGCTCCGTCCCCCCATGCACATCACAAAAGGCAGCGCGGTGTGGGGGGGCTGGGAGGTCAAACAGCAGGGGCGAGCGAAAAGGCGAAAAAGCGAACGAGTGAGCAAGCCGACGGCCGGCAGCACAGAGCTGAAGCTGCGCCGCCCGGAGTAGAACCGGTACGATACGACACGGCAGAGAACCGTGCGATTCCCAGAGTATCAGTGGCTGCAACTGTAGGCGGCAGGGAGACTCCAGGTGCCGCCAGCCCTGCAGGGCTCTTGGGCAGAAGGGTAAAGAGCCACTGAGCAACAGGGAAAGCAGAGTACCATCGCACGAGAGACCAGAGGAGCAAGGGGCCACAGGTGCCAAGAGGAACCCCGAGTAACCCAGAGGAACCCCCTCCCCACAACGACCTTAAAAGTGTTTCAAGTGACGGAGACTGAGTCAGTGATCCCACACCAAGGAACCCCCTCCCCACAAAGACCCATTGGCCTCCAACAACATTTTACCAAAATCTACCATCTTTAACTGAGACCAACAAGCCACAGCCAACAGCCAACTCAACGTGGTCTGCAGGGGGGGCCGTGAGGCTGAGGGGAGAAAGGGAAGGGTGTAGGCTTATCAAACATCTGCACTCCCTCCTCAGCATGAGATCTGGGAGAATTAGAACAGATCCCACAAACAACCGGAAAAAAAGAAACCAGCAACACTGCAGAAACACTAGCGAAGGAATAAACTACACCTCTAACGAAGACCCAGCAGACGTTCAAGAAAATATTGTCAAGGCCTCCACCGTTAAGATGTCACAGCCAACCGTAGGCCTTAAAAACTCTAAGATCACAGACTTTCTTATTTTACCCACATCACCGGCGCTCTTAGCGCTGCAAGCACATAATTTACAGACTGTCACCAGCATCAAGAGAATGTCCCAGTCAGTGGGCTCGTTATCAAAAGCTTTGCTGCCTCAGACCAACTCCTCACGTGAGATTAATCAAAGTAAATGTAAATGTAGTTGAGCTTATATAGCGCACAGCTACCTGCAGTGGGTGTCCTGGCGCTTGCTTAGGGAACCCGTCCTGGTATTCCCCTGTGAGATATCAGGGTATCCACAAGGTGAAAGTCAGGCATCCCGCCGCGAGGGGCCGTTGTGGAGATTAAGCAAGCTATTGCCCAGAGTCGCAGAGTGTGAACCCGAGAGTCGAGGAGGCACCGGGGCGAAAATTATCAAGTCCGTGGAATTTTTAGCCCAAGACCCGCCGAGGCGGGGAATTGAACCCTGGTCCAGGACCGATCTCAGCTTCTGGGTCTGCTGCCTCTAACCCCTGAGCCACACTTCTCCACAGTTAGTGAAGGGAAGGGAAAACTCCAATTAAAATGTTCAAGAAATTAACGGTGCAAGCACAAATAAATACAAAGGAAGTAGCAAACAACGGTAACGTCGAGAAAGAGCCCTGCGCTGATTGCTCGGAGGCTCCGGGGGCAAAAACACCAAATGCGTCAGAGATGCGTCGCTCACTAAGCCTGGGCTCATATTTCGGCTCCGTGGCACCAGATTATGTGGCTGACTATGTCGCTGACAACTTACCAGCCCTAAGAACGGACACCAAGGACAAATTAGACAAGGATCATGCGGCTGACAATTCACCAGCCCCAAGAACGGACAGCATGTACAAATTGGACAAGGACTCTACAGACAAAGAAATCGTAAAATGGCAACAAGGGGAACAGATGAAAGCCAACGCTCACACATATCCGAAAGGATCACCAAGCAAAAAGGCCATACCAAAGGATGTAATAACATCAAAATGACCTTCTGGTACAGAAACACAGGAAACACTCGACCGCTCAAGTGAAAGCAGCCCACTAATTCACCATGTGGCAAACAATCAACTTTGGAATGGCCCGCCGGGGCTATTTCCCCTCCATTACACCATTTCTTCACCAATTAAAACAATCTCCCCAAAAGGCCCTGACCCCAGGAATGAAAGGGATAATCAAACTCCGCCCACAGGAACCTGCCAGGGCGGAGACCCACAAGTCTCAGTTTGGATCAAACTAGGGGATAAGGCCGGGACTAGTCCCCAAACCAGCCGTCATCAAACCGTCAATTTTCTTCCAGCACAGGCCCCATTGTGGCCGCCATTCATAAGCCTCTTGGAAACTATCTCTTCAGCTCTACTGCAACATTCTGAAAAATTGGAATCACAGATAGATCTTCTACAAATTCTTGCATCCCACGTGGTGGGTATAGATAGAAAGATATTACAGCTAAATTCTCTGATAGAACGGGTACAGAAAGACCCGCACACAATGTATCACGAATGCCAGTGCTTCGAAACAATGAACCAACTTAAAGGGCTACCGACCATTCTAACCGACATTCTGGAGGAAGTACAAACCAACACAAAGGAGCGATATAAAATCATCGAAACTCCCGGTATGGAAAAACTTCCCGAACATTCGATAAGTATAGTTAGTGGCGATACATCAACCAGTGAGGACACAAGAGTGGACCCAATGGAAGGCAGCCTAATAAACCTAACACCAACTGTCCAGATAGTAATTTCTAAAAACACCACATCCCAACACAAAGGCACTGATGATTCAGACAATCGATGGAGAGAAGATCCTGGCGCAATAACCAACGGGCAACAAAAACAATGTAATCCTTTAACAAAACGAGAACGCAAGAGACTGAGGAAAGCCAGACAAAAAAAGCATCAAGGAAAAAAAACAACAGCGCTGCCCATTAGGCACCTGGTCCAAGACCCCTCAACGGCTAGCAACCTAAAGACAAATTCGACCTTAGTAATAACATCGCCAGGACCGAGGGGCAAAGAGTCAAGCATAAAGGATCACGAAGAGCAAGAGGATTTTCGGCAGGATCCCCCACCATCATCTCAGTCCCAGACAGTTATAGCAACTGAACACCTCAGCAGCCAAAGAGCGAAAAACTCAATACAAGAGTATACAAACAAGCGACCGGTGGTTTGTTCACCGGTGCAGAAGCCACAAGCAGAACAAAAAAGCATCTCGCACTACTTCTCAAAAATGGCCACGGTGCAAAAAGAAAATTCTTTTTCAAAGGTGCAGCTACAAGGCGCCCTCATTCAAGGCCCAGAGCGCTCAAGACCCCATCCGCCTGCAATCAACTCCGAGCCCGCAGTCCAGTCCATCTTCTCAAATCAGGGCCATTTAGACAAGACATCAAAAAAACCATCCAAATCAGGCAGAAGGATCAAAAAGAAGAGACAGACCCAACCTACCCTGTAGGCTCATTGAAACATGACATTATCCCGCTCTATAGCTCCAGGGGGAAGCACGATATTCTCAATCGGAGCGCTATCTTGAAACTAATTAATTTGATTGAAACGTTGAGACATGTGAATACAAATCACGTAGAAAGCATCGAATTCAAGCCAATCTCAAATACAAACGGGAGAGAAATGACAGTGGTAACATGGAAGGATCCCATGATAGCCAAAGAAGTCTGGCAACACAGAGAAGAATTCGCAAAATGGGGAATTGAAATCAGACCAGTAGCAGTAGAAAGATATCCTGCCCCGTTATCCCTGCTTGCAGGGGAAAGAGCCCAACCAGATTGTGGAATTCTTCGGGGAGCAGTTGGCTGCTCGGACAGCATTAAAGGAAGGTGGTCCAACTTACGTATGATCCGTCAAGGCTCGTCAGGCGGATCCTGCGAGAGCCGGAAAATCCTCTCACCAACGCCAGGCCCCCAGGTTTATATGATGGAGGAAGCATGAACACCGAACTTGAAAGTATGTTCATGGAATATAAACGGACTGGGGGCACAACAAATGATGCAGATTTACTAGAATTAAAAAAAAAATTGTCATCATTCTACTCCAAGAGACCTGGTCAACTACACCTGATCATATAGACGGCTTCAAAGAAATCCAACAATACGCCACCAAAAGAGGCCTTTCAGGTTGGGCCGCTGGAGGCCTATCAATCTATTTGAACACCAGCATTCCTTGGTCCTATGTCATCATTGACACGGGACAAACATGGATTCAGTGCATCAAAAACAAGCTAGTGCCGGACCCAAGTCCAGGATCGCAGGGTGTACAAGAGGCTCGGTCACTGATCATCTGTAACATCTATATACATCCGGAACCCAAGAATAAATCAGAGAAAATCCTGACCCTGAAAGCACTTGTCAAGTCGATACAATCCATTTACCCACAGGCAGGGCTGGTCGTGTCAGGTGATCTGAACATGTTTTTACTTCAAAAGGACCACGCAAAAAACATCACACAAAAGAAACTGATGGGTAAATCCATCCCTCCAATAATAACAAACCATCGGAAAAAGGATACGCACGGCCTGCAGTGCGCCCTAATGTTCGCTGACATTGGAATGATTCCTTTGAATGGCCGTTTTCCGCAAGACCAGCCAGCATCTTCGACCAGAATCGCCAAACAGGCTCAAGCGGTTCTAGACTATACCATAGTGGACCTAGAGGTATTACAATACATCGTTACCTTCAGAATAATCCACAAACTGGAGAGCGACCATAGTCTGCAATCAATTGAGCTCAGCTATCAACATACAAGGGCACCAATATGCAAAGACCTGATCGAATCCCTGAGTCTCTATAATCTCAAATGATTGGTATGGAATGAAAAGAACGTTGATGAAATCATGACTCATGTGAAAAAAGTGCATGAAGAAATCATTGGGATAAGCCCCTCAGATTATCAGGGCAACTCGGAAAAGATGATCTTAAGCCTATCTGATAGTTTCGGCCATTAAACTCATAGTAACAAAAGGAATGTAAGCAAAGCTCTCCAGGCGCCCCTGGGCTCAATAGCGTGTAAAAAAAGGATTTTAAGCCGAGAAATTAGAAAGTTATTGGGAGAAGACAAGACAAAGTGTGATGACACCAAGCAACAAATCTATAACTTAAGGCAAAAATACAAAAAAGACGTTTGGTTAGAAAAGTCAAAATATCTCACACAAACTTGGCAAAAACTATTAGAATCTAGCAATTCCAATAATAATAGGAAATTTTGGGCAGAAATTAACAAAGTGACAAACGGAGCGGCCCAGGTTTTCAATGCAAATATACTACAAGAAGACTGGATCCTGCATTTAGAGCAAACCCAAAAGAACAAATCCCAAGCATGGAATTCAGACCATCCGTCCAACCAACAAAACGAAAAGCAAGAAGCGGATCAATACTTTGATGAAAACTGGATCACGTCATCCCAAGTACAAATGGTCTTAAAAAAATTGAGGTAAAAAGGGGTGCCAGGCCCAAACGGTTTGCCAAACGGGCTGTTTAAACATGACTAACTCTTCTGGGTGGAATATTTTACCCCAGTATTCAACAACGCCTTTCAAACAGGAAAGATACCTCCATCATGGAGAGGGAGCATTTTGCATCCAATCTTTAAAGCAGGCGTAAGAACTGACCCATCCAACTACAGGATGATTGCTCTCATTGATGTGGAAGCCAAAATATACGCATCAAATCTTCTGCGAGCACTGGAAGACTGGGTCAGCTCGAACAAGATTCTTCCAATCACCCAGACAGGGTTCAGGCCTGGAACCAACACATCATGCAATCTGCTCGCATTAAACCTTCTTGTCGACAGAGCTAAGGTAATGTCAACAAAACTGTATACCTGCTTTGTCGATTTAAAAGCGGCGTTTGACACAGTACCAAGGGAGATCCTATGGCAAAAGGTGGCCAATTGGGGGATACCATCGAAGCTGCTACGGGCCATCATAAACCTATATAATTCAACCTGGGCCAAAATAAAAATAGGCAATGGTGACAGAACAACAGCAAAAATCCCCACCCATGTCGGCCTCAAGCAGGGATGCGTATTGGCCCCTACCCTTTTTAACATCTTCACCGCGGACCTTGATAAGTGTATCTCGGAGATAAAAACCGACCCTCCAAAGCTAGCGCATTACAAAATAAGGAGTATACAGTACGCAGATGACATCGTACTTTGCAGCCAGACCCCTGTGGGTCTACAACGTTCCATCCTAAAGCTGCACGAATACATCAGTGCGCACGGGTTGCTATGCAACTATAATAAAACGAAGATAGTCTGCTTCGGACCTCGGCCGGGGCGGCAATCATTTAAATGGCAGATTGCAGGTAACATCATAGAGCAAAGCCTCTCTTACAAGTACCTGGGAGTAGTCGTCGATTCAAGGTGGACATTAAAAGAGCACCAACAGCATAGAAAAGGCCAGTCTAACAAACTGCGGTTCGCTCTAAACTTATTAAAAATAAAACTGAAATGTCCGTCCAATGTATACCTACTGAAGCTGATCGCGGCAAAGCTTCTACCATCCCTTACGTATGGTTCTGATCTATATAGAGGCAAAGACGCAAACTTTCTGAATCTACAACAGTCAGAACTGTTCAAATACATCTTTCAGATCCCGAGGTTTGCATCTCAAGCGCAAGTACGACTTGAATTTGGGTTACTAAATCAGCAACCAGTCAGACAAGTTGCCATACTGAAAATGTGCTGGAAACTAAGAGCAGCACAAGAGGACACGTTGATGGGTCTTTGCTGGACTGAAATAAACTACCAAACAAATGCAACAAAAGCATGGAAATCAGCATTTGAAGAAGCACTGACAAACCTCAATATGCAAGAGGCTTGGAACTCCAACTACACCTTTGTGGGATTTAAAAAAGTAGCTAACAGTGCAGCAAAACAAAAATCCTGGACGATAGATAAAGCGGCCCTAGCGAAGAAAAAACACGGCTGGACAGTGCTCGGCTCGTATGAGAGATGTGCCCCGCAACCCTATTTAGTCACCTACATAACTGCATCCGTCCAACAAATGCTTCTAAGAGTTCGGCTGGGAACCTATATTTCAGAAGATCAAATCCCTGCATGGAAGCAAACATGGCCGACATCACTCTGCAGACTCTGTGGCCAATCAGATGAAACATTGACTCATATATTATGCATTTGTCCATCTTTGACCAATTTCAGACGTTATTATTTATTGTATATATTTTGTTTATTCCAAATCGGATCATGTCGGCCTGCGGTTATGTTAGCATGGAACAGTCATCATCTGCAGACAGCTTGTAGGGCCACCAGATTCTTACAAAAGGCGAGCCTCCTAATACTGAAAAACGAAAAAATGGTGACCAACGACACAAAACAGAAGGCACGAAGTGCAATTAATGACTAAAAACACAGACTAATCAGTATTGTTCTTTATTTCTTTTTTTTCTTCATTCAAAGAATAAGGACCTTATAGAATGCAAATGCACTATTATTCAATGTAAGTTCGAATTCGTTTTTAATTTTATCAACATTGTAAAGGTTTTGATTAACCATATACAATAAAATGTATTTACATACATTTTTTAAACTCTATCTGATAAAAGTGAAGCACTTCATTTATGCAGTACTCTATCTTTATTTTAGTAACGTTAATTATACAGAATACATTTGAGTGCTGACTACTCATAGTTATGATGCACTCCTACTTTTAACTCATTTGTTCGTAGTCATTTTAATTCCCAGGTGAAGCGATTTATGGTAAAACATACTTTATTGTGAAGTGCAAAAAGCATGCTGGACTACCTTAACAGCATAACACATTCCTGGAAGAAAAGCATGCACTTGTTGTGTAGTTTAAACACCCAGTATTTAAAATTGCCCCTTCCACAATCATTGTGTGGACATTTCGGTTGTAGTTATTTTCAGAGGTGGGTAGGAGAGGTGAGGTTTGCATCAAGGAAGAGTGACAAGAGCATAATTCAATTTCTAGGAATAGCCGCTGGCTTTAGAATGATAAAGGGCTGTTTCTGTTCCGAGTTGCAACAGGAATCAAAGCTCATGATTCAGTCCCTAGGCCGCATCACGTGAGCACGGCTGACATTTCTGAGATAGTGTAACACTTCGCAGCCATTCGTCGGGCAATTATAATGGGATCTCACCCTAGCATGAAGGTATTAGCCTGAGACCTAAATGTAGCGTTATGGCCAGAGCTGCTGACTTTAGTACTGAAGAGCGAGTTCGAGTCTCAGCATCGGCTCAACATATTGTGAATCTTGGCACATCACTTACTCTCCATGGCAGTGCCTATAAATATAAAATTAATATGACCTGGTGGTAGACGTGTGGGGCAAGCAGGAGGAGAGTGTTTGGTTTCTGAAGCGGATGTATGACGTTACAACGCATACTTTTACAACGACTACCATTACAACAAATTTTTTACAACGCAAAAACTTTTACAACGCATACCATTACAACGCAAGATTTTACAACGCATACCATTACAACGTAAATATTGGTAAGTATATAATATTTTTTTTAACATAAATTATTTTAAATAATTAAAATATAATTAAATTTTATTTATTATTATTTAATTAATTTAATTTAAATATAATTTTATTTTATTTTTACAAATTAACCCTGTACCCCAAAAACCCAAAACTGACCCTGAACCCTAAAAATATTTTTTTTAATTTAAATTAATTTAAATTATTAAAATATAATTAAATTTTATTAAATTTCATTTAATTAATTTAATTTAAATATAATTTTATTTTATTTTTACAAATTAACCCTGTACCTCAAAAACCCAAAACTGACCCTGAACCCTAAAAATACCCCTTTACCCAAAAACCCAAAACAGACCCTGAACCCTAAAAATACCCCTTTACCCAAAAACTGACCCTGAACCCTAAAAATACCCCTTTACCCAAAAACTGAAAACTGACCCTGAACCCTAAAAATACCCCTTTACCCAAAAACTGAAAACTGACCCTGAACCCTAAAAATACCCCTTTACCCAAAAACCCAAAACTGACCCTGAACCCTAAAAATACCCCTTTACCCAAAAACTGAAAACTGACCCTGAACCCTAAAAATACCCCTTTACCCAAAAACCCAAAACTGACCCTGAACCCTAAAAATACCCCTTTACCCAAAAACTGAAAACTGACCCTGAACCCTAAAAATACCCCTTTACCCAAAAACTGAAAACTGACCCTGAACCCTAAAAATACCCCTTTACCCAAAAACCCAAAACTGACCCTGAACCCTAAAAATACCCCTTTACCCAAAAACCCAAACATATAATATTTTAAAAATAATTATATACTTACCAATACTTACGTTGTAATGGTATGCGTTGTAAAGGTACTTGCGCTGTAAAATCCTGCGTTGTAATGGTATGCGTTGTAAAAGTTTTTGCGTTGTAAAAGTTTCGTTGTAATGGTAGTTCGTTGTAAAAGTTGCGTTGTAAAGGTTGTTTCCCTTCTGAAGCACAACACCAGTATGGGCATGGGGCAGAGAGGGCAGGGTGCTTAGGAGGGGGTAGAAGAAAGTACCTGCATAACAGCGGACGGCCAATAAGGTGGAATTCATCTGTACTAGGTGGAAGCTCCAAAGCTTGGAACAGACTCGATGTATCAGGTGACTGAACCAATTAGGAGGCAGCAATTAAGAGCAACGCTGGAGTCAACCTGTGGTAAGGAGTAGGCAGGATCAAATTCCTATATCGAATACAGCATATTTCCAAGTCAGCAAATGCACGCTGCCTAGGCTCAACCTAAACACAATAAGCATGGGGATGGGCTGGGGAACCAATGTGCGGGCTTGGGAAGAATGGGAAGCAAGGATGACAGCAAGGGGTGGGGCAAACTGAAGGGGGAAGCAGCACATGTGGGAGAGAGCAAGAAAACATATGCACTCCCAAGCAGTGCTTAAGGCACAAAATATAGTTCACTGAAGGCAACCAACATCAGCCCTGGATGGATGCAAGATGACCATTCAGAATACTAACTTAAATGCTCCTGGACGGAACTTACACATAAATACAGAAGAAAGTCATCAAATCAAAAGAAGACAACTGAGATAGACAACAAAGCCATTCAATCATGACCAAGGGGCTGACCCAAAGCTCAAGTGTTACATTTGCTGGGAAGTGTTCTTATTTAGGCTATCATAATTACTCGTGCTATTTATGTTTTGATGTCTCCTATCTTGAACTGCCACAACGGTTGATATTTGCAACATATGATATATTGGCAGTGTCTACAGGTAGAGGTCGCCCATCGGGTGGGTTGTCAATATGGATAGGCACTCATCTGGGTATCCAGGCGTCCCAAATGCAAACAAATTCCCTGGATATCCAGTGTGTTTTATTAAAACCTCCAAGTAAACCGCAAATATCTTTAATAAACATCTACTCGAGGCCATCTAGGAATGGGCAAGAATCGAATACAATCAAAGCCCTCAACTCTTTTATTCAGGCGCTAGACCCCTCCATTGCAATAATTCTCGGCGGTGATTTTAATTGCCAATTTGAGCCGCTGGGTAGCCTGGAGCTGGATGAACAAGATGAAGTAGATGCATTCTGGCATATTCCCGAGCCTAATATCACCCTGGCCAGGGCATGGACCCCGTTGGCGCTCCAAATAAAATCTTTCTCCCTTGCAACGTCCTTGTGGGCGTGCAATGGGAGATTGGACCCCGACCGCCCAGGCACAGCTACGTTTAACCGGGCATGTCAGACTTCCATCATTGACTATCTTATGGTGGAAGCGAATAATTGGGATAAGCTGAAGGAATTCAGGGTTGTGCAAAGGCATGAGCGACCACAATGCCTTGGTTTTAACTTTCAAACCCGGGTCCTTTGGTTTAACAAATCCCGACCCTAATCCCGCCATGGCGCTGCCTCCTCTTATGGTGACTAATAATAGAAGGAGCGTCAAATGGCCTCACTTAGTAGATTCACCTTTACAGCTTGCAAAAATATATCAGCTCGCAATTCCCCTTATAACTCAGATGGGTGATCCGACTTGCCGGCAGCAGGCAGTAGACATACACAGGCAGTTAGCAGTGACGCTGGGGGAAGTGTTCTACCCTGTAAGTGGAAGTAAACGGGCCGTGCCGAAGACGCATCCCTGGTTTGATGATGCCTGCAAGAAATTAAAAAAGGAGCTCCTTGCGGCAATCTACAGATAAATTGAATATCACGGCAATTAGACTGTCGTATAAAAAGGAGATTACCAGGGGCAAGAGAGAGTGGGAGGAAGCCAGGTGGGAAGATCTGAGAGGTGCCCTCCTGGCAAAGGATGCCAAGCTATTTTGGGCATTAGTAAGCTCTGGTGCGAAAGAGGGAGGAGAGACTCTCCTACCAAATATTGCCCCTTCAGTTTGGGAGGCGCACTTTGCAGTGCTTTACACAAGTCCCGAGACTAGCACCCTTGAATATACAAATAGGGCCCGGAAACTAGAGCTAGATAGTGTCCCTCACACTCCATCGGCCCCAGACCTCCCGCACGAGTGTCGACTGCGGAGGGCCTCGGGCTTGGGCCACCAGACGGGCCAGTGGGACACCGGGGTGAGGACGGTCTCTGGAAACATTGAGAGCATCTTACTCAAGGAAGTGGAATCTGCGATTGCTAGGTCGCTCCCAAACAAAGCCCCAGGCCTCGACAGGCTACCTGGCGACCTCTTCCGCTCCCAGCCAAAAATCTGGGCACCGTACCTTGCTGTATTGTTTAATGCGGTACTCTGGGGAGCCAAGCTACCGGACTTCTGGGCGGGTGCTGAGATCGTCCCCATTTTTAAGAAGGGCTGCCCTTTAGTTCCATCAAAATACAGGCCGATTAGTCTCTTGGACACTACTCAGAAATGAATGGGCCGGATCCTCCTGGACAGGTTATTAGGATGGATGGAGGAGTTTGAAATATTGACCACCCTCCAGGCCGGCTTCAGATCTGGAATTTCGACCCTGGACCAAATTTTTAGGCTGCAGGTCCTCTTTTGGAAGACAGTAAGAGTAGAGGGTGGCAGCCTCTACCTTGTCTTCGTAGACCTGCGGGCCGCTTTCGATCTTGTGCCTAGAGAGAGTCTATGGAGGGTCTTGAAAGAACTAGGCCTTCCGCCCTACCTATTAGATGTCCTGAAGCGTTTACATGCAGGGAACTACGCCCAAGTAAGGTGTGGGAAGAACGGAGATTTATCAGCCCGCTTCCCCGTAACCAGAGGTGTACGCCAGGGCTGCGCCCTGGCTCCCACGCTCTTTAGTCTCTACATCAACGGTTTGGTGGGTGAGTTAGACAGAGTCAGGGTTAGTGATGCCCCGTGGTTGGCCACAGGTCGGGTGCCCGCTCTGATGTTCGCAGACGATACTTTGTTATTGTCGCGAACATCAACGGGCATCCAGCGGGTTCTGGACGGGTTTGTATCTTTCTGCGCCTCGCGGGAACTGGAGATAAACTTGGAGAAGACCAAGTTCATGATCTTCGGTCCCCCGAGGCACACCCGCCCGGGCCCTGTACTAGATGGTACCCCGCTTGAACGGGTGAGAACCTTTGTCTACCTGGGTGTCACCTTGACTGAAGATTTTGGTTGGGGTCCACAGGTATCCAAATCCATCCTGAGGCTTTCGCAGATCGTAGGGGGTATTGGCAAGTTTAAAAAAACAACCCAATTCGGATGTATGACGTTACTCCGCATACCGTTACAACTACCTACCATTACAACGCGACCATTACAACGCATACCATTACACCGCATAGCGCTTTGGGGTGCTGGATAGTGGTAAGTATAATTTACTATTCTAACTCCAGTCCCCGTGGACCCTAGGGAAGGTGTTGGATAGTAAATTATACCATTCCCTATCCTATAGCGCCCCCCAGCGCAATGCGTTGTAATGGTATGCGTTATAAAAGTCGCGTTGTAATGGTAGTGCGGAGTAACGAATGCGTTGTAACAGGTGCATACCCCCAATTCAAGCCAGTTGCCCCTGCCCTTGAGATCTATAGTGCCCAAGCTAGGCCAGCTGTGATATATGGTGCAGAACTCTGGGGTCACACGAATACACCAAGTCTCCCCAAGGCGGAGCAGGTCTATATGAGGAACTTGGTGGGTCTTCCCCAGAGTACCCCGCTCACACCCCTGAGATTAGACTTGGGACTAGAGCCCATTACAGAATTGATAGCCGCTCGACCTCTCCTGTATTGGAGAAGGCTCTGGACTGAACCGGAGCTTATGGATTATAGAGCTGAATTTTCTGCAGTATGGGGGCGATTGAAGAACAAGAATATACCTTGGTTATCCTATATTAAAGCCCTTGCATACCAAATTGGCCTGCCCCAATTATGGGAGACCCCGGAGGTGAGTTGCCCAGTGGGACAGAGAACAGAGCTGTTGGCCTCCCTGAGACACTATAGCTTAAGTTTGCTACATTGCTCGACAACCATGGGCAGGCTGTCCGCAGAATTTCTGCAGGTAAAACTCGTACCCAAGAGGGAGGAATTTTTGGATTTAATACAGCCTCCCCTTGCAAGAAAATTATACATACAATTAAGACATGGCAGTCTGTCTATTGGGGCACTGACTTGTAAATGGGCCGGACGAGAAGAGGGAACCTGCCCAGCTTGTAATAGCAGCAAAGAAGACATTGTCCATGTTTTATTGTTCTGCCCAGCATATAGTAAAATACGGAGGTGCTGGCTGGTACCACAGTGCAGAAATGTGGGTTTAAAGCAATGTGCACAAGCGTGTAGAATTTTAAGATATGACACCTCCCCCCTTATCGTGTTTTCGGTCTCCCGCTACCTATTTGGTATGTTCCGCAGAAGATCTACCCTGATTAACTGTGATTAACTGTGATGATCGCTACCCCTTTTGATAACTTACTTTTTAATAACTTTTTAATCGAATGTTTTTAACTATTTATGTATTTTATCTTTGTGCATGTATCTTTTTTTTAATCTGTACTTTTATGGTCCACGACCGAAATAAAGTTATCAAAAGAAAAGATATTATGTAACTGTGAAGCACTCTGATACGCAATGGTTTATGTTCACGCTATATAAAACCCTGAATTAAAAAATATATATATATTTCTGGAAGCAATAGGTCTGGCCAACAGTTATCTAAAGTTGATAGTGCATGGCAGGTGAGTATGGTAAGCCAGTCTCCGCTTTTTCAAAACTGTACTTTCCTTTCATTGGACTCTCCTGTATCTTGGGTCTCTCCCTTGGGACATTCATCCATCTGATTACCTAAGTGCTGCACTAATCAGTATGGTAATAAATATTTCAACATATGTAACTGCCTGCCTTTGGAGATATTTAGCTGCATCCACTCATCTTTACTTGTTACAGACTCCCAAAGGCCTGCAAAAGTCAGGCTTATACACAGATTAAAAATGATGGAGGCGATGCCATCAGAGTTTTGACATTATTTTTAAAAGTTTTGGACATAGTGTGAACAGTAATAAAATGTGATTGACAATGGCCTTCCCGTTTTGCACGATCTTACTGGGAGGTGTCAACCAAATGTGAAATCATTAGAAAATATATGCTGCTACATCACTAGAGTTGGTCAAAATGAACATTCTTAGAAGCTGGAAAAAGGTGATTGCTCCAAAATAGTATTTCTGGTTGAAGGACATAATGAACACGGAAAGCCTAATTTACAGAATTCAAGGTCAGAGACAGATTTTCATCCATGTTAGGGTTCTCTTCTGGCATTCTGCAAGCATCACATTGTCTCACCAAGCTAGCATTTCGGACACGTACGTATATACCAATCTGAGCCTCCAATATATCATGGCAATGCTAATGAGACATTATAGGTTTACACTCTATATTTTGGTGTTTTTGACATTATCTTTCAGTAATCATCAGGTCCCCTATTGCGCCTCACATTCACCCCCTCTTACCCAGAATTATTTTGACTGCTAAGAAAGGAAACGTACAAATACTCAACACTTTTGTTGCACCCCTTTCACACATTCACGACTCTCCAGGTTTTTTTTTACAATAGACAAACCTATTAGCAAGGTTAGTACTTAATTCTCTAGCTCTCAAATACAGTTTATAATTTATTTGCATTGTTAATCCTAAATTCTGTTCTTTTTTATTTATGTATGTAATTTATGATGAGAGCAAAATAGGTTTGATTGCCTAAAGCAGAAGTTCCTAACTTGGGATCTGCAGATTCCTGGAGGTCAAGGGCACCTGTTGGTGAGGGGTGGCTCTGCAACTGTTCAGTAAATTAAATAATAATATCAGATCATTAAAATATTTATACAGAAAAAAGCTAAATTGAAATTTGAACATTTTATAACGCTCTGTAACTTTGAAAGAATTTGAAATTGGAGACTAAAAACTAACATTTTATGTGTGTAATTAACTTGGTAATTTAAATAGCAAAAAAAAAACGAGTATGAGTAATTGGTGGCCTCAGTTGAAGTGTTGATACGCCCCGGCAAAGAAAGGGCAGGCATTAGGAGCAAAAGCGAAAAGCGATAAGCTGGATTCTGGCATATCACTAGTCTTTGAGCAGAGCTCCAAAGACAAATACCAAAACATGTGCTAGACATCAGTGCACTTGCTAAAGCAAGGCCTCCACAGGGAGCTGCCTTATTGGGACAAATGGCCAGAAGATGGCACTGGATTACAGAAGGTGGCTGGGAAATTGGGCATTGATGCTAGTGAAAAGGAAGCACCAACCTGTAAATTGTTTGGAAATGTTTGCACTGGGGAAAACAGGCATTAAGGTGACATACAATTCATCTGCAGTAAACGATGCTAAGATTAACGAACTGGGATAATAACACGCCCACCCATACCATAAAGACTGTGTCCTGGACATGTTATAAGGGCTGGATATGGACACGAATCAGGGTATCAAGAGAGGAATGATACCAAGAAAGTAAGTGTAAAGTATGGATGCCAAGCCATGCCATGCAAGGTCATTCTATGCTAATCTCTGCTCTGCTGTTTCTTGTCCTGTCACGTTGCATTACATTAAACTTGGGGTGTGTTATGTTAAGCTATTTTATCAAGGACATAGCGAACCACCCGCTATGCCAGCTTAAGCGAGGCAGCTACTGGAACAGAATACATTGTTTTATGCTTCTTCTTAATAATTAACTTTGTCTCACAGGTCATTGCAAGTCAGAAGTTAGAACTAATAAATTACAGAAGAATAAACTGTGATAACTTAGCTGTGGAGTGGGGCCCAAAAGAAAACCTAAAAGCAGTCTAAAACGCTGACAGAGAGAAAGACACACTTTTAAAATTACAAAGAAAACACTTAGAGGCTAATGGAGTGAGACAGCTCAAAGGAAAGCAAGTAAAATGTAAACAATGAAGAAAAAGAAAGGAGGGTACAAATGGGCACAGGAAATAAGAAGAAAAGGAAGAATACAAAGAATGAAGAGTGGAAAGAGGAAATGGAAAGATTAAGGAAATAAAAAGGAAAAAAGAAAAAGGAGGGAAAGCAGAAAAACATATTGAAAGAACAAAGAAGAAATCTGAGATGAAATGATGGGTGATTGAAGCAAAGAAGAGAAAGAAAGAATTAACAAATTTAAGGAATACAACAAGAAATGCTGCAAAGACGGTGTGAAAAACATGCCAGGACCAACATAACAATAAACGGATCGAAAGAAGGACAGAAAGCTAGAAAAAAGGACTGATGGAATGAGATAAGAATGGACAGTGTTAAGAATAATCGCTGCAGTCGATTAAGCTTTAAAGTAGGTTTTTATTACAGTAAGTTGGATGCACAACCCTCACGGACCAGGATCCACTCCAACTGTCCCGAGTCAGGTTCTAATAAAAACATTCCTAAGAGAACCTAGAACTAATGTACATCATAGCATTGATATGGTAGAAGTACTACACTAAAACTTAACCACAACACATCTCCCTTCTTATTAAAACAAAACTATCTCTAATAAAAAAAAAATAAAACACTAATATCACAAAAAGAATTATCTTCTACATAACTGTGCAAATAAGTGTGAAAACTAGCGAGAACACATTACATAATCTTTGTGCCAAGTTGGTCTTGTCCTAGATCTGCCAAGATGTCTGGTCATCATGTTGTCAAAATGATTACCTCCAACACGATGAGAAAGTCGTGAACGCTGGTTATCAATCTTCACTAAATAAGACACATTCCAGACATCACCAGAATCTAATATCACAACATTTCTCTTGATTTCAGATATAATAAAAGGACCCATACATTTGGAATGTCCCTTTTTAACAATACCTGGGCCTAGATGTATCAAGCCTTTTGCGAATCGCAAAGGCCGAAATTCGCCGAATTTCGGCCTATGCGAATCGCAAACGGTCTATTTGCATGTTTTGGCATGCATCAAAAATTCGCAGTTTAAGGAATAGCAAAAATTTGCGATTCCTTATTTTGCATTAGCATTTAAGGAATCGCAATTTTGCGATTCCTTAAATGCTATGTATGTAGCATTTTTGAATTGCGAATTTTGGTTAAGAAATCGCAAATTACCACCAACTTGTAGTTGATGGTAATTTGCGAATTCTTTAAAAAATGCACAATTTGGCATTTTTGAAGGTGGCATGTGATGCGCACACATGCCCATAGGGCATGTATGTGCGCCATATGCACACGCATTTACATTTCAGGGGTGCAGCAGAGTGTCCTTGAGACACCCCTGCACCCTTGAAATTATTCTCAATTTGCGATTAGCAAATTGCGAATCGCAAATTGAGATTAATTACAAAATCATTCCTATGGGCCTCCTGGCCCATAGAAATGAATGGAAATTATTCCTTAATTGCGAATTCACAAATTGTGAATTCGCAAATAAGGAAGATTAAGAAATCGCTAAAAAATAGCGATTTTTTACATACATCCCATTTTGCGATTTCTAAATAGCAATTCATTAAAAATCGCTATTTAGAAATCGCAAAGGGGTATGTTGATACATCCACCCCCCAGTTTCTTGACAAGAACAGTATCACCAATATTCCACAAGGTTACTTTTGTACAGTGTTTCTTATCGAAATTAACTTTGTATTTATCCTGATGAATTTTTCTCCGTGAAATTATATCTGATAAAGAAGGTTGATCACAGTTAGTATTATTCAATCCTAACCAAACCGGCTTTAACTTGAAATGCGGTTTTCTACCTCTGAGTACAGAAAAAGGAGAAACATTTGTGACACAATTAGGGGTTACTCTATGTGCCCACCACGTTTCTCTCAAAGCTACTTTCAACGATATCTTGTTTTGAATAGCACGTTGAACACAATTTTTAACAATTTTATTCATGCTTTCTACTAATCCATTAGCCTGTGGGGAATATAAAGGAGTTCTAAAATGTACAATTGCTAGACTAGTAAGAAATTGTTCCATCTCTAAAGACACAAACCGTGGACCATTATCTGTGATAAGGGTTTTAGGAGTTCCCTCTCTAGAGAATTCATCCTTTAAAAATTCAATAACAGTTTGAAAGTTAACCGATGGAACACATCTAGTCACTACCCATTTGGAAGTATAGTCCATAAGCAGAATTACAAAACGTTCACTCTGATTTAAAAACTCAAATGGGCCAGCAATATCTAATCCCAATTTTGTCCATGGTTCAATTGGTATCTCAACAGGTGAAATTGGTGCTGAGAAGGTTTTCTTGGACTTTTGTTTGCACACTCCCAACAATCTTTAACAACTGACTCTACCTCATGGTCCATACCAGGCCACCAGTACCATTGACGAAGCTTAGATTTTGTTTTGTTGCGACCCAAATGACCTTTGTGAGCTAAATTTCTTATTTTGGAACGTTTTCCCCTCAAAACTCTATCATCAACAATACTTAACTCCTCTTTTACACAAAAATAATCCGACAAGGAAGAAGGCACTAGTTTCCTCTCTGGCCAACCTTTCAGACCTTTCAAAATCGTCAAATCAGATTCATTCAGATAAGTTTCATTCCATTCCTTATTTTCTAAAGCTGACTCAGAAATCCAATTTATACTTGGTAAGTCCTTACCATCAGAATCAGTATGAGGCTCCGTATGAATGGGCAACCTAGACATACAATCAGCCATGCAATTTTTTGAACCTTGTACAAACTCTACCACAAAATTATGCTCTGTTAATCCATCTACCCAACGAGAAATTCTAGGAGAAAGATTATCTAAATCCCTAGAAATGAAAATCCTTGTAAGGTGTTTATGGTCTGATCTAACTGTGAATGGTATACCCCACAAAAAGAATTTAAATTGGAGAATTCCCCAAAACACTGCCAATGCCTCCCTCTCAATCACCGAGTACCTTTCTTCTGCTCCTCTCAATGAACGTGATGCAAAGGCAATTACTTTCATCTCACCACCAACAATTTGAGATAGTACAGCACCTAATCCGCAAAGACTTGCATCTGTAGACAAAACCATTTTTTTATTCACATCAAAATTTTCAAAAGTTGGTAATTTTGCAATTCCATTCCTCACATTATTGAATGCAACATCACACTCCTCTGACCATTCAAAATGAGAACCTTTCTTTAGAAGAGATCTCAATGGTTGTGATAAGGAAGCAAAATATTGTATAAATTTAGAACAAAATTCAGCAAGCCCAAGGAATGACCGTACCTGATCTTTGTTGGTGGGTTTGGGTGCTTCAATTATGCTCTTAGCTAGTTCAAATTTGGGACTAACACCCTCAGCAGAAATCGTGTGTCCGAGATATGTCACTGAAGTGACCCTAAATCTTCAAAAAATAAAACCTTGTCTAAACCATTTAACACCTGTTTCATGGTCCTCTGAAAACATGCCGCAGCGGAGGCAAGTGAAGGGCATCCTTACAAACTGAAAATCTCCAATGGGCATAACAAATGAGGTCAAATGTTTGGACTCGGGATGTAACTTGACCTGGTGGTAAGCGGAGGACAAATCCATAACACTAAAAATCTTAGCATCCTTAATGAGAGTGAGTGTTTCATTTATGTTCGGTAAAGGTTGTCTATCAACCCAAATACATTTGTTTAATCCTCCTAAATCCGCACATAAATGTATCTCTTTCCCACCATCCTTGGGTGCTAAAACCACCGGGGCGACCACTCTGAACTCTCAATCTCCTCAATCACCCCTCTCTTTTTGAGCTTCTCAATCTCATGTCTCAATGGTTCCATCATCATGTTTGGCACCTTCCTTACTCTTGCTACAAAAGGAATGGCTCCCTGTTTCAAAATGATTTTATGTTCAAAATTCTTCAAGAGACCAAGGTTGGTACAGAAAATGTCTGGGAATTTTGAGATAATATCTAAAGGAAATTCCTCTTTAGACAACAACAATACTTTTTGTGCACTATTGGGGTTAGGAGTTATTCCCATATCCCTCTGATGTCTCCAGCCAAGAAGATTATCACCCCTTTTTGCTATATAAACCTTCCCAACAGTCTCACGATCAGAAAATTGAATCTTCTTTATACAATAACCTAAAACATCAATCTTTACACCACCATAACCTGCAGGGTTAATGTCTGAAGGTAACAATTAAATATTATCACTTCCAAACACAGTTTCCCAATTTCTATCACCAATCATTGTGTAAGGTGATCCAGAATCTGCCAGAACCACTATTTTTTTTCCACCCACAAAGATTTCACACTCAGGCATATAAATTGGATCAACATCCACACATCCATCCTCACGTATACTAGATACTATTCTTGTTTCATCTATTAGTTGATTTGCACCTTGCTGTTTGAATCCTCAGCATACTCGAGCATAGTGGCCTTTATTACCACAATTCTTACAAATTCTTGCAAAACATCCAGGACTATTTGTCCAGTGACCTTCACTACCACACCTAAAGCACTTAGGACTAGCAGATTTGTTGTCAACAGAAAAGTTTTTCTTTTTCTCTAATCTTTTCTCGGATTCTTTATTTAGTGGAGGTGTGACCTTCTCTTCATCCTTGTTTCCCTGTCTATCAGTTTTATCAATTCTTATCTTTCTCATCATGCATCTCACGCACCCACACATTAGTGTTTTCCATACCTTCTATTATAGCAACAGCATCTTTCAAACTTGGATTTTTACTTAACAAGTTTTCTTGCACTTTAACGTTATTGGTGCATCAAACAATTTGATCCCTTATTAAGGAATCATTCAACTGCTCAAACTCACATGTGCGTGCCAATGTTTTAAGGGAAGCTACATAACTGGAAATTTTCTCGTTTTTACCTTGAACCCTGGAAAAGAATGTATGTCTTTCTAATACTACGTTAATGTGTGATCCAAAGTGTTGTTCAAGCATTAAAACTGACATATCATAGACATTACTTTGTTCTCCCGCACCATTACCAATTTCAATTGCATCCAAACGTTCATAAATACATCTACCTTCAATACCCAAATTATGTAACAAAATTGCTTGTTTGCGAATGGATGAAAATGTCTCACCTCCCACAGCTAGGAAATCACTTTCCATCTCTTCCATGGCAAAACAGGCTCACCTTTCTCAGTTAATAAATGGGGAGGTTCAGATGTAGTTGCCATAGTTCAAATCTGTGAAAAACGATGAAGGTAAGTACAGAAGATGTTCAAGGAAAACAACTGAGACTATAATGCCACACAAAAAAATAAATATCTATATATATATATAAGATGGAAAATATTTAGTAGTCCAATGTTTTGTTCCTGTTTTGTTCCAGTCAAATCACCTTGTAGATAGTTATGAAAATAGCACCTTCACGAAATATGTCTATGATAGCTTATCACCGTGAAAAACCAAATGTTCCAAGCAAGTCGAGTGTGTGCATCACTGAATGCACTTCAACCAATTCAACACATGGGAAAAACAAAGTCAAGTGTGCGCATCACTGTGTGCACTTCGTCGATTTTTTGACACCAATTGAATACCTTTCCATCAATAAATAACTTGAATCGTGATTTATCAAGGAGATATATATAGAAGTTACCTTGAGATCGGTATTCCCATGATCAGTAATGGTGAAACCGATAACAACTTGATTTTCCTTACTTAAAATGGCCGCCCGCATCATACGCCATAACGCACAGGAAGTGAATGCTGCGCTCGTATTCCAAATCAGATGATGTGGAACTACGCCCACGGTCTAGCTTATATTTCCCAGAATCCAATGGGAACGACCGTTGTAGTATCCATACGTCATCATTCCGAAATCGGAGCCGCGCTGCTCACATCATAGCATTGGATCCATGGCCACATCAACTCAGGCACTCTCCACACCAACGTGACAAAAGTACCTGCCGAGCCGATGTTTCCTCGGAAGTCAATCGAAAAGATGGACGAATCTCAACGTGTTGAGACAGAAGAAATTAATGTTGACCGGTAAAGTAAAAATGACAATTCCTCTTTTACGCGTAAGTCCATAGTTAATTATCGTGTAGGGTTGTTTTTCATCTTCTTAAACCTCGTCGCCAATGTTAAGAATAATCGCTGCAGTCGATTAAGCTTTAAAGTAGGTTTTTATTACAGCAAGTTGGATGCACAACCCTCACGGACCAGGATCCACTCCAACTGTCTCGAGTCAGGTTCTAATAAAAACACTCTAAAGAGAACCTAGAACTAATGTACATCATAGCATTGATATGGTAGAAGTACTACAGTAAAACTTAACCACAACAGACAGAAGGAAAGAAAGATGGAAAAAAGAATGAAAATGAAATACTCAAAGCAGCAAAAAAAAGATGATGGAAAGAAGTAAATAAAGAAGCATAAAAAAAGAAGATGGAAAGGATGAATGAGAGAAATATGTCAATACAGGTAAATGTGCAGTGTTTGACCAAATGCCTTTAAAATCATGCTATAATAGTCATACTTTTGCATAATTATCTGCACATTTCCCCAGGGTACAATTCCCATTTTACTTCATGTGAAGAGTTGGAATTGCTCACGGTACTCGTGCATTTATTGATATATATGGGTCAGAGTGGGGAGTATATTATTTTTTGGGCTACTCCATTGTGCTTAATATAAGCTTGGGTTACATTATGGTGGGTGCCCTTTCATCAAGCATTCTACCCGAAAACCACTGCAGCCTTCTAGTGCAGATAATAAAGCTCCTGGCTTCTCAGATCGAGCACAAAAAAACAGCCTTTTACAAACACCTCTTACAAAATAGCGGTTCTCATCATATTTTCAATGCGTTTTATTCTTGATGCAGACATCATGCAGTGCTAATGAAATGTCCCTTCTTAGGTTGACTCCTTGTGTTGATGTAAACAATCTATTTCTGCAAGACATTTTAGCGTGTAAAGTATTCAATGCAATGTGCGGATTGAACAATAATGTCCTTACTGCCTGTTCGTATTTAAATGTCATGCTTAGGTGGAGTGGCGGAGCCAGAATGACGGGTTCGGGGCTTGGAGGGCAAACTGGAATAACAACTGGTACTCTTTCGGAGCGGGTGGTGATGGCAGTGAATGAACCAAGTAAATTATAGTAGTAATTGCCGCATTTATAATCATACTGAACTGTTAACATTTGGTAAAACATTGTTGGATTTAAAAACTGCTCTACAGAGGAGCTAGCAATTATTCTCTATGGAATTTTTTGAACCTAGGATTACAAGATCCTGGTCACAAGTATGGCAGAGAGACATGTGGGGCCTCATTTATGAGAACTGAATCATCGTTGCGGCAAAGCAGCGATGCGTCAGAAAAACATGAGCTGTGGATAATGACATGGATGTGTTGTATTTACGGAATGGAGCACTATTTCATAAGGTCACAAGGTTTGTCAAAAATCCCTAAAACAGCGACACATTGGGAACAAAAGGGTTCCAAATCACCTACAGGAATCAATGGAGCAGACAGTAGGCAGCAGCAGTCAGGACAACAACCCCAACACCAGCCAGAATGTCCAGACAGAATCTCAGGGGAAGAGGAAATGTTATTTCAGTGAGGAGAAGAACCAAACTATAACAACAGAGGTGACAAAGAAAGAACATAATATGTTTGCCCTCTCAAAATTGCCATTAGAGAAGAAAGAAGCCATCTGGCAGCCCATAGTGGAGAAGATAAACAGTATAGGGCAAACTAAAAGGACAGTGCCAGAGGGCAAGAAGTGACTGCATGATTATATGCCCAGGACCAAGGAGAAACTGGCCAAGGACCTGAGGGTAGCCATGCGGACCGGAGGAGGACCCGAGGACCAGGATGGCTGCTGGACCCCTTGGAGGAGCAGTTAGCATCGGTCATCCCTGGCAGTAGTTCCCAGACAGCACTGTGCTGGGTTTGAGGAGCTGCACGGTTAGTAGAGTGGCAACAATGAACACTATGCTAAAATGTTTTCCTGCAGTGCAACTCAGCAAGCTATGTTCCTGCGCTGCACTGCACTGTGTGCAAGGGAAAGGACATGAATCTCTCACATGTTAATTCATACGTCACATAAATTTAAGTCAAACTGCCCACATACATTTTGTACAGCCCAGCTCTATCAAGCTGGCCCAATCCATGCTTGATGTGCTGCCCCTGTCCAGGTTCACCTTTGTATATTGGGACTTTGAGTGGAATGTAGAACATGAGTGACCAGGACTACAAGTCCCACAATATTAAGCTTAAAACCTGGATTGGAGCAGCACATCATGTATGGATATTTGAACCATGGCCAAATGACTATGAGATTCCAGGCACCCTTGCACCCTGGGCCTAATTACTCATGTCAACATCTATCATATCTCATCAATAATATAATCAAATTTCATTACAGATGGACAAACAATACCTCCTGGCCAGCAGCCTGTCCTGGATGACCAAACTGTTGGTGATAACATCCCGCCCCCACGAACGATGACACATTCCAGCAACTCCTAGACTCAGTTGGAAATCCTTCTCCGGTCATGGCAAGGAATGACAGTGTCGCTGTGTTGCCAGAGTAACTTCATACCACAGGACATGCCCCATCTGCTAGCTCAAGTGCAGATGTGGACTCAGGGGACCCCAAGTAGCTTTCCAATGGAGAGTAGTAGAAGTTCAGTAGCAGCTAGTTGATGAGCTGTGGGTGGGGATGGAGACCATCACGGGCACCCTAGAAGGAATCCGCAGGTGCCTCAGACATAATAAGGACACTTCTGAGGCTATCAAAGGCATCTGGCCAGTTTCTGAATGGTCTTGTGTTTATCATCATCCCAACTCCTTGGTCACCTGGTATTGTCCCTTTTTGTTTGCTCAACTGTTTTTCTAATCCATTTGCTGGCTATTGCTGAGGCCTACCTTTCCAAATGGCAATTTGGACATCCTCCTTACTGGAAGTCTCCCCACCTCTACATGACATGTATCCCATATGGACTTTGTCTGGATATCTATGGTCTATAACAATGTGGCGTTGTTCCACCAAAAACTGTTAATAACTGCTTATAAATAAATGCTCTACTATGAACCAGACTGTTGCATGTCTGTTGCAAAAGGGGAACATCCTTTACAACGCAACTTTTACAACGCACTACCATTACGACGCAACTTTTACAACGCAAGTTATTACAACGCATTGCGCTGGGGGCGCTCTAGGATAGGGAATAGTTTAATTACTATGCAACACCTGCCCTACTATCCACTGGGACTGGAGTTGGAATAGTAAATTAAACTATTCACTATCCAGTGCCCCCCAACGCAAGTCGTTGTAAAGGCTTGCGTTGTAAAACCTGCATCGTAATGGCATGCGTTGTAAAAGCATACGTTGAAACGTCATACATCCGTTGCAAAAAGGACTAACTAGACCATGGTGGGTGTGTATATAAAAAAATCTAATTCTTACCATCTTAAGGAGATTGCACCAAAGTCACTATCACATGCACTTTTTGTATATTCCCAAACATCATGTACATTCACTACAGTGGCATTATGCGGAAGGTCTTGTTAACCAATTGAACGTCAAGGTGTGACAATAAGCTTCAGTAACTTGACTGGCGCACAGTGAGAAGGCCTTACTAATCATAAAAAAGCCTACCTGCTCAAAAATGTGGCATGTGAGTCACTAACACTGTTTATCACATCCACATATATCTTGCTTACTAACCATGACAATGTGATAATGATCAGGAGGCTTTTCACCAGGACCTAATGAAAATACCTCCCTGGTACCACTCCTGCTGTTTCATAATGGACACACACTTATTGCATGCTAATGAAAAAGGTGTATATACATTTGCCACCTATCTGGTGATCACTGCCCCCGGTAGCTGAACCAAATAGGTAATAGAGCAGAGGTGAAGCCTTGATGTGAGTGTGACTACAATCTTCCCTCTCCCCCGGAGGAACCATGATGTGATATTACAGCATTTTACATAAGCACAGACAGTGATTGCAGGCGCACATGCTTCCACTGTTTTTTGTCACCTTACCTCCAGCCGCCACCATCCTGGGCAGGTTCCTTTTACAAAAGAATTTACTAGGAAACGCCTACCTTGCATATTTCATTCTGTGAGTGGCATAGCCGGTTTTGATGCAGGTATTCTTTGGCATAGGACTTCAAAAACTGTCTAGTGATGCTCACATAAACATCATGGGTACATGGCTCCTAAAGGAATACGTGTTTCTATTTTATCCATGACAAGAGATTCACAAGGTTGTGAAGTAAGAGGAGCAACAACATCACCTGAAAATTAAATTCAGGTGAGAAGAGTTAAACGTAATTGAGATCATTATGCCATTGGAGTATTGTGTTAACAAATTCCACTTTTTCCATACAGTCACGTAGGGTAAAGATTCCCCTGAAAGAGGAGTATTACATTCTTAGGTTAAAGATGACTTACATATCTTTGTATTGCTAATTTCATACGAAACACAATGTGAGGGACGACTTTCTTCAGTGGAAGACAACAGACTGCATAATGAATATGTGCTGTCTCACTGAGTGCACTCAGTTTTTTAAATTATTGAGTTGCATGATAAATGGATGTACTGTGCTGTTTCACTGTTTATGGTGATTCTCAAAGACTAGCAACATCTTTAATTGAGCCCACATGCTGTAGCCAGTTTTACAGATTACATTTCCACCCCCAAACAGCTCCATTCTCCTTGGAGCAGGAGGTTTAATTGATCCATAAGAACCACCAAGCCATGCTCTATCATCTTCAATGCCTAGAATAAGCCTCATGTGTATGAGCGGCAATGGTGCAGCTGCTCACGCAGTGCTAATTAGTTACTTCCAAGCCCTCGGTTTGACTCGGGTTGGGTGGGACCTGTCAAACTGGAAACATATTTGCACTCTGTGAGAAAGGAGGCGGGGCCTTGCAGTTGGAGGGGTTGATGGGGCTTGAGATGAGGCAGGGCTAAGAAAGGTATTCTGGCCCAGATCAGGAAAACATTTATGGGCCAAAGTTTGATTCTTAAAAGGTCGCCAATAAATGTTTCAATTCAGAGAAATAGTAAAACTTTCACATGCAAGTAACCAAAAACACAGTCAAATTCCTAAGCATCTGTAGTTTTGTGGAAAAGTAGATTTTGCCATGTTCTGTGTCCCTAGGCGTCATCCATCATATGTTATCTGTGCATGATTAATATGCATATGTATTCCCTATGTTCGATTAATGACGCAACTACAGTTGTGTCCACCTCTAGTATGTCAGTTTCCAGTTCTCGTGAATACTACGAATATCAGGTCTATGTAAAGCTACGTTGCCACGTTTCTCAGTGTGCACGTTATTTCATTGTAAAGCCCCCGTTCCTAGGCCTCAAAAAAGGGCCCGGACACCAGATTTCAGCTCCTGTCTCCTGAAGCCCTCGCTGAGGAGCGATACAGCCCCCACCTGTATCCTCGACCCTTCACTTACTTCCTGCCTTGCAGTGCCCGGCTCAGCCTAGCTCTGCCTCTGAGTCTGCCAAGAGTATGTTATGATTCCAGTTATCAGTTCAGTCCTCCTTCTCTGCATTCCTAAAGCTACTGAATCGCATCAATAGTTTCCGTCATTGTCTAGCCTTTACGTCTCCACGTTAGAGAAATACTGCATTTAATGGTCATTTAATATTCTTCATCACGCACTACATGTAGAATAATGCATGCTCCAGTCTTAGAGTCTGTTCGCCTTTACCCCGATAACTTTTGGATTCCATCAACATGTTCTCTAAACATCAGATACTAGATACTGCTTAGGTACATGTCGCCCTGACTCTCCAGACTTCAGTCTCTGCTCCTAGCACAGAGTTCGAAGCCCCCAGCTTCTCCTAGTAACACGTCATTGCCAGTTTGCGCGCACCATTAGGTCAGAGGTCCCGGCTCCTTAGGTAGCCCCCTCCATGTTTCCGCCCCATTCATGACATATTCTGTTACGTTTGCATCACATGTCTATGTATACGCCTCTGTTACACCTACTTTCACCCTTATCTTTCGCGACTGCTATTGATCACACCCACTGCTCCGCCTATCGTATGTATTGTAATGCAACTGTTTTAGTATATATGATCGTGTATTGTTATTAAATGTTAGCGCGCTCATCCCAGATCCAGCCCCAGCAGCTGCTGGGCCCTGCCATCCTATTCCTATGCAGGTTGTCCCGCTCCTGTCCTTTATGCTGTAATAAACCTGCAAAAAACTCCTACTACCTCGAATCTTGACTCTTATTTATTGAGCTATCTGTTATTGCTATATCCAGACAAACCTAGATCCGGTATTATTTATTTATATACCACATAATGGCGCCCGAACAGGGACTTGCCCTTTCCCCACGCGTCGGTGAAGCCACGCCGGCCCCCTGACCCTCTGCAGCCGTGACGGAACCATACCGTGCACGTGCAGATATTTCTGCTTCAAGTATCCCTCAGGCCCACGGAGGAGACGGAGGTGGCGGTCCAGCATCCAGACGAGACGGTGGAGGAACGCGGCGAGTCCCGACCAGAGCCCAAGCCGAGAGTCCAAGGTCCGAGGTATCCGGAGGCCCACCTGTAACAGAAGTCCGAAGTTCGTCCGTCCGGCGTCGAAGTAGTCTAGTCCAGTCTGAGGCCTTCCGTTCTTGCTGCCCGGTGAGTACCGTTGCTGGGGTAGTATCTAGACAGGGTCAATCTAATTGACTCTGGTCCGTGGGTTGGTGGTACACAGTCCCACAAACGAAGTGTCCACTTCGGTGGATGCGGGTCCTGACGTGTCTCTGTATGAGACCGGTAAGTTTCGTACTGTTTCAGCAGTGCATCTAGTTCCTGTTCTAGTCAGTTCTGTTCTCGAGAAAATCCATGTATTCTGTTTTCCGTATTTCAGGTAGTATTCTGTTCGAACTGTTATTCTGAATGTTCTTCATGTATTTTAATGTCGTGGTATGAGTGCGAAGTGATTCTCGTGTTTATTGTGTATTGTATTGTGTCCAGATCATAGTTCAGTCATGCCGCTCTTTTCAAAACTACGTCAGTTAAAAACTAGAAGAGGTCTGCTAGAAGCAGCAGTTCCTGTCCCGCCTAGGGACAGTCCAGGTCATTTTATGTATCAGAAGCATGGCATAAGCGCCATATTGTATCTAGATTTATGGGTCGAGTATACCAAACAGTTAGAGGAAAAGTATAGATGGCCTGTATCAGGCACATGGGATGCCGAGTGCATCATGCGAGTAGAAGAAGCATTATCGAAAAAGAAAGCCAGACAGTCACAGAAAGATGCCATCGAGTTATGGCGCAAAGAATCTCATAAAAGAACCGAAAAAGAAATCAGAAAGTCAGAATTAAGTAGAGAATCCTTAGAACGAGCCCAAGAAAGGGAATTAATCGAGATTGGTGAACGAGTTAAAACCGAACAGTCAGACAGACAGAGGCATGCTCTTATTAAGGGTATGTATCCTCTTCTTGCCGAGGACTTGCCAAAAGCAACCCCAGAGGCATCCAGTAATTTTCCGCCACCATTAGTCCCGACCAAGCTACGTCACAAACCGACCGCAGCTGATATTTTTATCTCGTCCTATTTGGACGACACAGTCCCAGAATATGCAAATCCCGCTCCGCCAGTCCCTGTAAATCAGGCACTTCCCGCTCCTCCAGACACCGGAGTACCTGTTACGGTACCCCCGGTCCAGCCCGCCATACAAGTCCAGCCTGCATTTCCATTTCCCACTCTGCCAGGACGAAGAGCATCAGTAGACGACTCTAGTTTAGGGGCCGCAGGAGGAGGTCCTCCTCAAACCCCGCCGCCACACAAGCGTTTAACGTTAGCCGAATTACATGCACAAGCGTCACAGCGTACGCCCAGGTATCAGTCTGTTGCAGAAATAAGAAAAGCCCTTAATGAATGTGGCTATGATCCAGTCCCAGGCGAGGATAGTATGGTTTTATATTCATTACGCGTAAGAAAGGTGACCGAGTATCTAGTTACCCTACCGGATATGAAAGAAGATCTAGACAGAATATATCGTTTCATCCGTACAGGGAATGATCCAGAAAGTATTAGTGACGTCATGTGCCAAAGAAAAGTTGAAGTCCAGCTCATGATATTAAAGTTTCTGATTAATTGTCTAATAAGGGAACAAGATTATCCGACCAAAGATCGAGCCGAAATGAAAGTCCTGACAAGGTGGAGTGATAATATAGCCGAGGGTAAGCACAAGACTATCGGTAGTATAGAGAGTATGTACAAGAAGATTCGTAAAGAAATAATAAGGGTACACGAACAACGTAAAGAAGCACAAGTAAGCGAAAAGGAAAATGACTCTGCGGAAGAGGTAGAGGACGAGAATCCCGACAGAATAGCGTATGTAGGAAAATCTAGATTTCCAGATCGCCATTTGCGCCTAGAACACAAGTCAATTTTTCATCATCCAGCACCAGAACAAGGTTCTCTAGAACAAGTATTTCAAGCCACCGACCACATTCTGAAATCACGAATCGGTTATAGTGAGTTAAGTTCTATGCATGAACAAGAACTAGTCCGATCAGCAGTCCGATGGACTACTGACTCTACCACTTTTCCAGACGAAATAGTGGCACAAATGTTTCTGAAATTGCCCCCAGCCGAGCAGCGACTGGCGGGTATGTATATGATCCAACACCTCATTACATTGTATGAGGGTCAACATTCTGATCCAGGTCCGTTACACGATGTCCTGAACGAGTTACTCCAGTATAAATGGAAAGGTTTAAGTACCGATTTGATTAGTGTCATTCTAGAACAGCGCCACAAATACAGAACGTTTCTGAACCCGCATTTTGTTCATGTCTCACCCCCAGAAAGTAAACCCTTTTACATAGACAGACAGAATCCGTTACGAGAAGTGCATCCAGTTAAGACAGACGGTGGTGAAATGCAACGAGTGTTTGTTTACACCCCTATCACAAAGATGGAACTCTTAGAGATGAAAAAGTTAATTCCCTGTCATGATAAAGATCCAGCAGGGTTCCACCGAGAATTAAAAGACATGCTCCGTATGGGAGAATACACGTATCCAGATATAATTAAAATGTTAAAAGTCCTGTTGCCCGCAGGGGTATATGAGAAACTCAAAGAAAAAGAATGGGAGGTGGGAGAGAAAAAGATCGATTGGGCAGTTCTAGAAGCCGAAGATAAGGCACGAGTACCATGTACCGGTCTTGGAGATAAATGTAAAGAATTACCAGAATTGTTAATACAAGTTTTGCCTAGGTTATTGACAACTAGAAAAGAAGACTGGGATGCAATCTCAGCCTGTAAACAGAAACAAGACGAAGATATTAGTGATTATTATTCCAGATTTGAGAAATGTTTTACCATAAACAGTGGCCTCAAGACAAGTAGCGAGTCATACCCTCATCTTTTTGTTACTAAATTAGTCGAGAATTCAAGTCCCCAAATTAAAAACCGAGTTTTGAAAGTCGAAAGTACCTGGCAAGCTAATACCCCGTCCCAGATGTTGCAGATGCTTCAATATCACCAGAATAGAATCAGAGAAGAACAAGAACATGAAAGGAAACGTATGAAAGACACGAAAATGAAAGTGCTAGTTGCACAATCTGTTCCTCAAGACAGTCAGAAGAGGGGTCCAAATCAAGCCAGTCATCCTGCAGCTCCCGTTAAAGGAAACTGCAATTATTGTAAACAGCCAGGTCATTTTATAAACGAGTGTGCAGTTCTGAAACACAACATAGCTACCGGTAAGACTAAAGAAAGACCACGTCCGCCGAGACAAGAGCAAGTTTCACAGACTCCTCAGTCACAGATTGCACCACAGACAGTTACCGCTCCGCAGCCTATCGCTGCAACACAGCATGTTACACAGCAGATGTACCAGTATGCACAGTCTGAGTATCCAGAGTATCAGCCATATTCATGAAACAGCCTAGAGAAGGAGGTACGTGCTTTTATTGGCCTCACTTCTTACTGCAGACAATGGATTCCTCAGTATGCATTTCTAGCCAAGCCACTGATACAGTTAACGACACAGGAGGCAGCCGTGTCGACTGTCCTCCCTTGGACATCTGAACATACACTTAGTTTCAATGAGTTAAAGAAAGCCCTATGCCAAGCTCCAGTTCTAGCAACACCGAACTAGAGTAAGCCTTTTACACTTTTCGTCACAGAACGCGAAGGTACAGCATTATCTGTCCTCACACAAGATCAAGCAGGACAGTACAAGCCCTGTGCTTATTTTTCGAGCACATTAGATCCTGTAGCCCAGGCTCTGCCTGCGTGCCTCAAGTCAGTTGCAGCCACAGCACTTGCTATCAGACAAAGTGATTCCATAGTATTAGGACATTCCTTGACAGTACAAGTTCCACACTCCGTGGAAGTTCTTTTAAACCGAACACAGACTCAGCACTTGACAATTGCACGTTTAACAGGTTATGAATTGACACTGTTCCAGCCACACATAAAAATCAGACGCTGCAACGTTTTGAATCCTGCTACACTGTTACCGTCAGTTAATCCAAACCCTGCAACACACGACTGTGCGGAAGTAGTTAACATCATGACAAAGCCAAGACAAGATCTGACAGATATTCCATTACCAGATCCCGACCTGACACTTTATGTGGATGGTTCATGTATGAGAACAAGTACAGGAGAACTAGTCGCCGCGTATGCAGTGACTACCGACACCGACGTTATAGAGACACACCGTATTGACACCCTGTCTGCTCAAGCAGCAGAGCTAGTTGCTCTGACTCAAGCCTGCATACACGCCAAGAACCTGAAAGTTAATGTTTACACAGATTCACGTTACGCATTTGGAGTCGTACACGACTTTGGAGTGCTCTGGCAAGAGAGAGGTTTCATGACTTCTCATGGAACCAAGATTCAGCATGGTCTCCTCATTCAAGCTCTGTTAGATGCAATACATTTACCGACATCCATTGCTATCATGAAGTGCAAAGCACATACGAAAGTTACTGACACCATTTCCCAGGGTAATGATCTAGCAGATCGCACAGCCAAGCTTACAGCTCAGACTCCAGACATTTCAGTTAATTCGACACAGACGCACACTCCAGATCCGACTACATGCATGACAGTTAAAGACCCTACTCAAGATGTCATAGATATCCAGTTACATGCTACTCCCGAGGAAATCAAGAAATGGTCCGAACAAGGAGGGGTCCGGACAGATCAAGGATGGTTAACGAAGGGTAGAGCCACATGGTTTCTCCCCGACTCTATGGTTCAAGTCATTATTAATACCGCACATAGTCCAGCACATTTAGGAGAAAAAGCCATGTTAGACAGTATCCAGAACCTTTGGTTCAACAAGCATTTACGAGCTGCAGCCAAACAGAAAGTCCGTACCTGTATGATATGTTGTCAGTTTAATCCAGGTAAAAGTGTCCCGGTGGAACAAGGTGGATTCCAGCCCCCTGACCACCCTTTTGAAGTCCTCCAGATGGATTACATTCAGATGGAGCGATGTCGAGGTTTCAAGTATGTCCTTGTAGTTGTATGCGCTTTGTCCAGGTGGACGGAGGCATATCCAGTTCCAGATTACACAGCCGCGACCACTGCCAAGCAGTTGGTTCGTGAGTTCTTCCCCCGTTATGGACTCCCTAGAGTCGTATATTCTGACAACGGCCAGCCATTCTCATCTGAACTCATGAAGCATGTGTCCCTTTTGTTAGGGTACCAGTGGAAGTTCCATTGTGTCCGCCATCCTGAAGCAGCCGGTCTCGTAGAGAGACATAATCAGACCCTGAAAATCCGAATTGCAAAGGTTTGTCAAGAGAAAGGTGTGGACTGGCTCGTAGCTCTGCCAGTCGCTTTGTTTTATATGCGCATGGTCGCACATTCCAGATCAGGTCTATCCCCGTATGAGGTCGTTTTCGGCCGCCCCCTAACATGTGGGGTACTCCTAGACCTCGAAGTATTACCGATGTTTCAAGTAATATGCTGACAGATTACCTAGCTTCCTTGATGTCTGCCCTCAACTCTTGTCGTTCACAGGTTGCCGCCGCATTTCCAGACAATACCGAGGTGGCACCGCATGAAATCGTTCCAGGATCCATGGTCCTAGTGCGAAATTTCGATCGCTCAAGTCCGCTGGAGCCTCGCTGGAAGGAGCCCCGACAGGTCCTCCTGGCCACCCGTACAGCCGTGAAGTTGGAGGGACGCAAAGGCTGGGTGCATCTTTCGCATATTAAAAAATTTTATGGATTGAAGCCAGTCTCAAAGAACATTTCCCAGGATTCTAAAGACTGCCAAAGTACTATTCTTAAGGACTGTCCCGCAAAAGACACTGATACTGCACCCTCCCTGTTAGAGAAAACTCCGCAACAGGAGTATAAACTCAAGTTAAGGTCTAGTAAAATAAGTCAGCCAGTTTGATTGTCTAAGTCCTCCCCTAGGTGAAACGGTTAGACCGGTTTCTGACATGTATAAAATAGACCCCCATAGTGAGAGAGTTACTCAAAACTCAATCCGATGTATCGTTTTTCTATGTTTCATATTATTTCTCAGTATTATGATTTCCTGCACCAGTTATGCGTTTTACTTGTATTTTCCAGTTTCTCATGTAAATAAGTCTGCCAATGCTACAGTAGAGCACACGTTTAGTGATCTGCCTCCTCATGAACTCTCTTACCGCCTCGCTATGCGTAACAACTCTTTTATCCGCATGTTACATTATTCACACCAGACCAGCAATGCCACTAATTGTTGGGTGTGTGGTCGACTCCCCCCTTTCCAGACACCGAAGGGAGTTCTGCCACTCTTTCCTTATCCATTTTCACATAATGGTTCGTGTGGAGCATGGTCCACGTTAACGTCATCCTCAACAGATATGTCTTTTCTTAACAGTACATGTTTTCCAGACAAGCAAGGTCTTCCCCACAGAACAGGGTTAGATCTAGAAAACGAAGTTTACAATTTAGGTAATTATTCTTCGAATTTCATGGTCCTGAATGTTCAGTCTGATTCCACTCCAGACTTACCTACTATTTCAGTACTACCAGTCAAAGGCGAATTATGTGTTAGAAATAATGGTTCCGTACATGTAGGACATAGCGATTGTACTACTATAGTCAAATACAGTGACAGTGGGAAATCTATTTTCAAAGCTTCACGTCATTCTTATTTTATTTGTGGTCAGACCGCATATGTTCGTCTGCCCCTTGATTGGGAGGGAACCTGTTACATTGCCTTCCTACTGCCACCAGTTTTTCTAGCCCCACCCGACTACCATAGGAATTCCCACCTAGTACATACTAGACACAAGAGAAACCTCCCGATTGTCGATTATACTGAAACTACTCTAGAACAATATATAGATATCAATAAAGGTGTCTTTCCTTATTTAGGTACAGTTGTGAATAGTAAACTGATACGTAGATTAACCAGAACACTCGAAGCAGTAGTAATTGAGACTACTTCTGCTCTAAGTAATTTAACCGAAGAACAATCCTTTATGAGAATTGTCGTGCTCCAGAATCGTCTCGTCCTTGACGTCATATTGGCCGATAGGGGCGGGGCCTGTAGAGTCATCGGATCTAGTTGCTGCATTTTCATTCCAAATAACGCGCCGTCTGTTTATTCAGCTATAACCAGACTCCATAAAATTGCCCATCTGTTACACCAAGATCCAGGCACCTGGACATGGTCCGGTTGGTTCTGGACTATAATTTCCGCTTGGGGATGGAAAGTCTTGTCTTTTCTAGGTATTGCAGTAGCGATCATATTCAGCTGCTGCCTCTGTATACAATGTGGCCCTGCGATTTGCGGCATTTGTGCTACCTCTTGTATTCCTAGTCCCAAGCCCCGTTCTAAAACACGTTCCCAGAAAATTCGAGACGAGCAAATGATACTGTATGAAATGATAGATGGTATCATGAATATTGATGTTTCCTGATGGAAACGTAGTGACAAGGAGGGAATGTGGAAAAGTAGATTTTGCCATGTTCTGTGTCCCTACGCGTCATCCATCATATGTTATCTGTGCATGATTAATATGCATATGTATTCCCTATGTTCGATTAATGACGCAACTACAGTTGTGTCCACCTCTAGTATGTCAGTTTCCAGTTCTCGTGAATACTACGAATATCAGGTCTATGTAAAGCTACGTTGCCACGTTTCTCAGTGTGCACGTTATTTCATTGTAAAGCCCCCGTTCCTAGGCCTCAAAAAAGGGCCCGGACACCAGATTTCAGCTCCTGTCTCCTGAAGCCCTCGCTGAGGAGCGATACAGCCCCCACCTGTATCCTCGACCCTTCACTTACTTCCTGCCTCGCAGTGCCCGGCTCAGCCTAGCTCTGCCTCTGAGTCTGCCAAGAGTATGTTATGATTCCAGTTATCAGTTCAGTCCTCCTTCTCTGCATTCCTAAAGCTACTGAATCGCATCAATAGTTTCCGTCATTGTCTAGCCTTTACGTCTCCACGTTAGAGAAATACTGCATTTAATGGTCATTTAATATTCTTCATCACGCACTACATGTAGAATAATGCATGCTCCAGTCTTAGAGTCTGTTCGCCTTTACCCCGATAACTTTTGGATTCCATCAACATGTTCTCTAAACATCAGATACTAGATACTGCTTAGGTACATGTCGCCCTGACTCTCCAGACTTCAGTCTCTGCTCCTAGCACAGAGTTCGAAGCCCCCAGCTTCTCCTAGTAACACGTCATTGCCAGTTTGCGCGCACCATTAGGTCAGAGGTCCCGGCTCCTTAGGTAGCCCCCTCCATGTTTCCGCCCCATTCATGACATATTCTGTTACGTTTGCATCACATGTCTATGTATACGCCTCTGTTACACCTACTTTCACCCTTATCTTTCGCGACTGCTATTGATCACACCCACTGCTCCGCCTATCGTATGTATTGTAATGCAACTGTTTTAGTATATATGATCGTGTATTGTTATTAAATGTTAGCGCACTCATCCCAGATCCAGCCCCAGCAGCTGCTGGGCCCTGCCATCCTATTCCTATGCAGGTTGTCCCGCTCCTGTCCTTTATGCTGTAATAAACCTGCAAAAAACTCCTACTACCTCGAATCTTGACTCTTATTTATTGAGCTATCTGTTATTGCTATATCCAGACAAACCTAGATCCGGTATTATTTATTTATATACCACAGTTTGCTGATGGATTGGGATGGGATACCCAAGAAACAACATGGACAAAATCCAGGCTTCAACCAAAGAGGTGTGGGACTCTTGGGTATTAAGGAGAGAGCTCTTCTCATGAGCAGAAGACAGAAAAAACACACACTGGGATAGCTGTGTATTTCTCTCTCCTCTTAGAAAGCTCCCTCTCAAACAGAGAAGTATGATAAAGGTGCAATGTATCATATGCCATTTCAATGTACATATTTTAAATCCTTTCAGGATAAGAGTTGGTTTAGATGTATGTTATAAATTCACAATCAATATACATTTTTCTCCATGAATCCTTTACTAAATTCCTTCACTTTTTTGTATTGTATTATTTATCAAAATACATGTATTGTTGTTTTAGTTATTACACTAGCATTCAAAAAATGTACTTCTTCTTGGAAAGAATTATCTAAGCTATTTTTCAGGGGATGGAGGAATAGGATTTGTGATAATCACAAGAGTCCAGAAATCGGCAAGTTCCTACTTGGTACTGCACTTCCCGGCTTGCTGTACAAAAAAACAGCACCGGGGAATGCTTTTATTGCTGAGTCTTGATCACATCTGTGGACATCGGGTTCTCATGTGGGGGATAATGTAGATTTTCCCCAACTTTGTTGACCAGAAAATCTGGATTTTATTAAAGACTTGGAGGCTAATATTTTTGTAATCTTCTTTATTTAGCCAACCACAGCCACTTTAAAGAACTAAGAGCATTGTGACATTAGAAATTCCAACCGAATAAAAGGTCAGAACACTAGAAATACATTCTTCTTTTTTTCAAAAACCAAACAAATTAGGAAAGCATGAATAAACAAATAAAAAACAAGGATGAGGATGAAGCATTCCAAATAATCTTCTTCGATGAGGAAGGTATCTTGTCAACGTTTGAGAAAAGAGAAAAAACTTCAAACCAATATTCATCCAACCATCCAAATTATTGTTGACCACGACCTAGAAGGAAAAGAAAAAGCAAGTGAAAAAGGGGATGGGGTTAGGGAGTGAATAATATTAGCCTCCGAGTCTTTAATAAAATCCTGATTTTCTGGTCAACAAAGTTGGGGAAAATCTACATTTTATGGGAAGACATGAGGCTAATCTTATCGCAAGTTTTAAGCATTTTCAATAAACAAGAAGCAGTATTTTCAACAGGTCTAAAATAAAACTTGTGAAAAACCATATAATTTTACCAATCAGCACATTTCAGAATATCATTCAAGGAAGCACCATGTAAGAAGGCCTGAGAGGCAGATGCACCACGGACAGAGTGCGCACCAAACAGGGTAACATCAATATCAGACAATTTCATGATTTCTTTAACCCATCTAGCTAGAGTTGAAGGCGAAACGCCTTTGTGAGGTTTTCTGAAAGAAATCAATAACTGTTTAATGTTAGATCTCAGAGAAGAAGTTTTCTGCTCATATTCTTTAACCTATCTAACATAATCATCAAAATAAGGGTAGAAAATAGTCTGAGAATTAGTTTTGGCTCTGTTGTTTAAATAAAAACAAATACCGTCCAGGGAAAAAACTCTGTTAGAAATTTTTAAGGCTCTAACTTCAGAGACTCTTCTAAAAGAGATTAAACAGAGAAGGGCAGTGAGTTTAAAGGAAAGAAGTTTAAGGGATAATGTATTGTTGGAGCCTAAGTTATAGATAAATCTCAAGACTTTAGAGACGTTACAGAGGGAGTTATACCTAGAAATTGGAGGTTTAGAAATTCTAATACTTCTCAACAGCCTTTTTAATAAGTACATTCTTACCCACAGAGGAACCATTGACCAAAACATGACCAGAAGCAATAGCAGAACGATGAACATTAATGGTCCTGTAAGCAAGCCCTTTTGCAAATAATTCTGAAAGGTAGTTAGCCACCTCCACTACATCCACTGATATGAGATCAAAATGCTTTTCAAGACACCAGCAAACCCATTTCTGCCAAGCCAATCGATAGATTTTACTGGTACCTGGTGCCCAGGATTCTTTAATAAGGTTTGATACCAATTCAGAAAGTCCTCGCAGTTCCCATAAATTCCGGAAATTTTCCAAGCCATCATCCTCAGGTCTGTGTCTAGAACTAGATTGTGCAGTTCTCCTGAAGGGCCTAGAAGGAGTTGCGGGAATACTGGTAGTAAAACAGGGTAATCCATCAGCATTTCCAACAACATAGGGTACCACACCTGAGACTTCCAAAGGGGGGTCACAAGAACCAGGGAAACCTTCCATTTGCGGACCATTGCAGCTATCCGAGTAATCATTGAAAAGGGAGAAAAAGCATAACCCTTCAGAGTTCTCCAATCTTGTCTGAAGGCACCCACCCCTGCGGACTCCGGGTCTGGGTGCCAGCTGAAGTAAGTCTCTAGCTAGATATTTAATCTGTCTGCAAAGAGGTCTACCTGACAAGGACCCAAGATGTCCATCAGACCTAGGAAGACCTTTCTGTCCAGACGCCAATTGCTTGAGTCCCTGTGATTCCTCGAGAACCAATCTGCCTCTGCATTGATCAAACCAGGAATGTGCTCTGCCTGAACTAAAATATTCTGTTTGAGACAATAGTCCCAAAATACCTTGGCCAAATCTACTAAATCCTTCAATTTCGGACCCCCAAGCTTGTTGACATACCTCACCGCTGAGACGTTGTCCATCCTTATAAGAATGGAACATCTTGCGGAGTTCTTTGTAAAATATTTTATTGCAAAAGAGCCTGCTAGAAGCTCCAAACAGTTTATAAATAAGTTATTTTCTTCCTCCTTCCATAGGCCACCAGTAGAGACTGAACCACAGTTCTCTCCCTACCCCGACAAGCTCGCATCTGATTCTATCACAAGGTCCGGGAGAGAGCCAAAGATTGCTCTCCCATTCCAAGCTTCCATATTTTTTAACCACCAAAGTATCTCTTCCCTCGCCGCATGGGTGAGGGTTAATTTCTGAGAATAATTCAAGCCATCTCTTAGGTTTTTGGTCTTCAGGCGTTGGACTGCCCGATAGTTCAAAGTGCCTGGAAAAATGGCTTGAATCGTGGAGGACAAAAGGCCTATAACCCTCGCAAGAATTCGAGAGAAATCTTGCCCAAGGAAAGAACGTTTCTTAATTCTTTTTTTATACTCTTCAATTTTTCGCTTGGGAGTTTTATTTTCCCTTGGACAGTGTCTATCATGAAACCTAAAAATTTAGTGACCTGGCTTGGAATCAAGCAAGATTTACTACGAAACCCAGATCTTCCAAAAGATTTATTGCCAAAGAGGTGTGGTCTAAGACTCTGGATTTGACTTGATCCATTATGAGGATGTCATCTAGGTAGATAATTAGGCATACCCCTCGCTCTCTCAGGTAAGCTGCCACTGGCCTGAGAACCTTGGTGAAACACCAAGGGGCGGAGGAGAGTCCGAAGGGCAGGCATACAAATTCTCACATTTTTCCATCCAATCTGAAACGGAGGTACTTCTGATGGTCTTTGCAACTAGGAATAGTTAGATAGGTATCCTGTAGGTCCAACCTCGTTAGACAATCCCCAGATTGGAGAATATCCCATATTAGGTTAAGGCCCTCCATTTTAAAGTGGTGGTATTCTACCCAATCGTTGAGACCCCTTAGGTTTATAACAGGTCTCATCCCTTTCTCTTTTTTCTGCACTCGGAAGACATTGCTTATAAAGTCAGTAAAGTGGTCTAGACATTCCCCGATGGCACCTTTTGCTAAGAGATCTTTCACCTCCTGCTCCACTAGACCTGATAAATCTCAGTCGAATCTGATCAATTCTGGGACGTGATCTTGGATGGGCTCTCCCACAAAGTCTATGTGATAGCCTGAAATGGTCTGTAGGTTCCAAGGGTCCTGAGTTATGGACAATGAATTATCTGCAAATTTAGCTAGTCTCCCGCCAATCTTTATAGGGATAGCAGAAGGGTCTTGACTTACCTGAACCTCTTGAGCGACGGTCGCCTCGCGAGCCTCTTCCTCTAAAGGTTTGTCTTTGAGGGTAGAAGTTTGAGTAGGAGTAGGGGTTTGATCTAAAACCTCTCTGAAATGAGGCCCTTGAATTAGCTTGTCCTCAGCCGGGGAATCGCCCTCTTGATCACCCGGCCCTTCCAAACACTTGTCTGTTGAAGACTCTCTTAATATCCCTTTGTGACTTTTCGATTAAATTAAAAGCCCCTACATATTTGGACATCTGTTTTATAAAGTCATCCCGAGGAGCAAACCATTAGCCTCTTGCCCTCCTTCATTGTTGGCAAGCTCCAACAATTTGAGATCGATTTTTAGGAGGATACTCTTCCTTCTCTCCACATTCAAGGCAGTGTTGGCATTGCCAAGGAGGCACACCGCCCGTTGTATCCATTGTCTCAACTCTCCAATCTTAAGGGGAGAATTATTAACGAAGGCGTGTTCGGTTAAATCGAAATGACCAGACAGATCAAGGAGTCTGTCCTGACACATGTGTAAGCCTTTGTCAAGTCTTTTTCTGGGATCTCTACCACCTTTAGTGATAAAGGCCAAAATTTTAGGGTTCAAATCTGGTGTTTGTGTAATCTTGTTGGGGTGGGAGGGTCTAGGGCATGCACACCTGAGACGCAATCTGACATCCTTAGGGATCTGTTTTCTGAGACAAAACTGTAGATATTTGGCAACGTAAACAGCTGGGGTCCATTCAGGGGATAAGGGGTGTTTCAGTAAGGAGGGGTTGAACATGAGTTCCCCAAAGGGGTGGGTACGTTCGCCCAGGTCAGGATCCTCCAAAATGATAATCTTATCCTCGTCTTTTGGAGAAAGGGGTTCAGAATTTTCTGAGTCAAAATCCGAGAACAACTCAGTTCCACTTCGGCACTCCCCGAGGAGTTATTACATTGCACAACCTTGTGTTTGCGCACATTAAATTGAAGCTCTGATTCGGTAGATGGATCCTTCCCATGGTCCCCATGTGTGTCCTCGACACCACCAAAACGTAATGCCCTCTTCGAATAAGAAAGCTTACCCTTTTTATATATAGGACCAGCTGGTTGTAAATTTTTACGTTTTCTGTCAGCCTTACCTGACAGCTTATTAAGGGGTCTTCATTGGCAGACCAAAATGTTTCCTCATCCGAGGTTCTATTCTTGTTGATGGACAAATTCTCTAACTTTTTATCCATTTTCCTTTCTTGGTCTCTAGAGAATGCCTCTAACATTTCCCTCAGTTTGTCCTCAAGGTGGAGGGGGTGGCCCCATTATGAGGGTCTTGATGTTCCATATCAAAAAGAAAAAAATATTATTAGTATAATGGAGGCAAAAGCTAAGCAATCGAGTACTAAAACAAGCAATTATGTGAGGAAAGGCAAGGACAAGAGCAGGGCAGGGCAGGAGGCTGGAGTATTGGTGAAGGAAAAATAACAGAATCAGCTGTAGCAGCGAGTGGAGCAACTGTTAAAGGCAAAATTCATTAAAATGCCGGAGAGGCTGCGATAGGGAATAGGAGGAAACCCAAGGCCTTAAGATGGCCACCGAGACCACGTAAAAAACGCAGTCTCGGCGGCCGTCAAAGTCCGCCTTTTATTTCAATTGCCAGTCGTCAATGCGGAAGCAAGAAGGGGGAACCAGAGGGCGTGGAGTCCGCCATCAGAGAGCACTACGCAAGGCAAGGGGAAAGCGGCCGAAGGACAAGGTAGGGAAAAGTAAGTGAGAGGGCTAGAAGGCTCAGGTCACTCTAGTTCGGGAAAGCAGAAAGGCGCGCTAGAAAGCAGGTGCCGCCGTGTCAAAAGACATGATGCATGCAATCGCACGACCACGCCCGGAGCATTGTTGGAGCTCCTAGCAACACGGCAGTGTGACACGCACGGTAACCTGGAGTGTTACTTACTTACTTACTTACTTACTTAAAGAGCGGCGATAATCAACTAAAAAGTTAAAAGAAAACAAGGATAAAGAGGGCATAACCAAAGAAAGCGGTACCAATATGGGAAGCACACAGCAAAGGGGAACGACACGCAGGGCAAGCAGGGGCAAATAGGCAGGGATCAGGCAGAGCCACGAAGGGGAAAAAGGGGCATAAGGGGGAATAAGAGTAAAAGACAGCGGGTCAATCAGGAGTACACAAATAGTAAACCTAAGAACAACCAAAGGTAGTTACAACAAACACAAATAGTTGATAAGCCAGTAAAGAGATAGAGAGTTTAAAGGAGTACTTATCTCAGCTGCGGCAGCCAAAAAAAGAAGCATGTGTTTCTAGTGTTCTGACCTGTTATTGGGTTGGAATCTCTTATGTCACAATGCTCTTTGTTATTTAAAGTGGCTGTGGTTGGCTAAATAAAGAAGATTGCAAATAAGATTAGCCTCCGGTCTTGCCATAAAATCCATGCCTATCACCCACGTGTGAACCTGATAGTCTGCAGATGTGAGCAAAACTCACTTAGCAATAAAAGCACTGCCCAAATGCTGTTTTCTTCTACGACGAGCCGGGAAGTGCGGTACCAATAAGATACATATTGGTTTCCGGACCCTTGAAATCGTGAGTACTTGGACTTTGGTCTGATGATGGTATACAGCCATTTTGAAGCGTTCCCTTCCTGTACGCTGAGAGCTCAGACATGTTTAAAAAGTTCTAAGCTATATCCCATTAGGCCTTTGGTTGTTTAATCAAGAAAGACCTCAGCAACTACTTTCTAACCACATTGCTCTTGACTAGCTCCACATAGTGCACTCGATAACAGTACCTGTGTGTTTGTGTGTCTTTCTTTGTTCATTTTATATATGACACGTTAATCCTGTGGACTTCAGTTTTTGCCTAGAAGGCCAAACCTGCGTCCGCACCTCGTGGGGTTTGATTAATACACCTGTACTGATAAGTTGTATATATTTACTAAACATATGTACATGTCCTTTTTATTTTTGTGATGCCAGCTGCCCTATCGCGGCACACAGCTTTTATAACTGATGCATGGTATGCAGTGACCACTTATTTTACAGTATTACAAAAGCGTTTTTTTCACATTGATCTTTTGTCAGTCTCACAGTCCACAAAAGACCGAACATTCGCCGGTTTATCACAAATGGACTAGATATGAACGTTAATTAGACAGAATATTGAGGCAAAACATTTTAACTACATTAATATCGAGTTGGAAATATTGTGGAATGGAAATATTGAGTGCAAGAATATCGTTGTCAAGAATATTGATTACAAGGTAAGTAATATCGATTAAAAAAAACATAAAAGTCATTAATATCATTTGCGAAAATATAGTTGTTTAAAATATCGATTCATTTATTAGCGTTATGTATTTTAGTATATATTTTAAATGTACGTCATGTAATTATTTTGTATAAGTATTGTTTAGTTTTTTATTATGTGTGTTATGTTTTAAGTAGTTATTACATTTAATTTAATTCAATTTTGTGTCTTTTAGTACCGTAGCGGGTTGTGGATTTATAGGGGAATAGGGTAGGAAGTAATTTATTTATAATAATTTAATGATTATTTTTTATTTAATTGATATTTAATAGTGTTAATTGTGCTTTTACTTTTATATATGGGTTGTGGGGTTTATAGGGGTAAAAGGTGAGAAGTAGTTTATTTTTAATTAATAAATAATTAGTTGTTAATTAATATTAATAAGTGAATTGATAATTCCTTATGGTAATTGTATAATGTTTTATATGTGGGTTGTGGGGCTAATTGGGGTAAAGGGTTCATTATGGTAATTGAGTATTTTTTTTTAGGTACAGGTTGTGGGGTTATTAGGGGCAAAGGGTGAGAAGTAATTTATTTGTAATTAATTGATAATAAGTTGATAATTAATATTAACTCATTAATTTGTTGATCATTAATTGTGTTGATGGTTTATTTAGATTTTTGGGATGTGCGTTTTGGGTTTCTAGGGGTAAAGGGTGGAGGGGAAATGCATTTTACTTAATTTATAATTAGTTGTTAAATAAAATTAAAAAATGTTATTGTGTAATTAATGTTTTTAAAATTTAATTTTAGGTGAGGGTTGTGGAGATTATAGGGGTAAATCAATTTTAAGCAATGAATACTTTTTTTTAAAATTAATAATAATTATTGATTTAATATTTAATTGTGCTGTTTTTTTTGTGCGAGTATATTGCGGAAAGTACGTTAGTCATAATTAATTCATATTGAATATTTAATTAATGAAAATTAATTTGTTGATGAATATTTATATTTATAGTGTAAATAATTTTTAGGGGCAGGTTGTGACTTTTGTGGTGTTATAGGGTGGGAAGTAACTAAAACTAAATCTATGTAACAGTGTTTTTGTTAATAAATAATTTCTAAATAAAAATATGTATTTGTATGATAATCATTGTTGTATTTTATATACAATAATATTTGTAAGTATTTCTGATATGTATTTAACATTATAATATGGTTTTATTTTTTACACTTTTAATATATAAATATTTTCAACAAATTTATACATTTTTTTTTACTTTTTTTAAAAGTATTTTTATTTTGTTGAAGATATTTTCTTTGTTTTTACTGTTGAACTGACTGGAGTGGGAATAGTACATTTTACACCTCTGCTATCCAACAATTTCCCTACTGTTGCATTTACTGGAGGGGGAATTGTAAACTATTCCCATCTGCAATCCAACACTTTCCCTACTGTTGTACTGACTGGAGTGGAAATAGTAAATTGTACCCCTCGGCAGTCCAACACTTTCCCTACTGTTGCACTGACTGGAGTGGGAATAGTAAATGTAATGCCTTCGCAATCCAGCGTTTTCCCTACTCTTGCACTAACTGGAGTGGGAATAGTAAATGTTACCCCTTCACAATCCAACACTTTCCCTACTGTTGCACTGACTGGAGAAGAAGTTTCTTTTTTTCATGTTAATTATAAAATGTATTGTTGTGTTAAGTGTAGTGGGAATAGTAAATTGTAGAATTTTATATTGTTATATTTTATGTAATTTTATATTTATTGTATTTAGAAAAGTACATTTTATTTTTGTCTGGTGTAAAATATTTTGTTACTGTGCTGTTTTAGGTGGGACATTGTTATGTCATGGTGAATGTCCAGGACCAATTTTGCCTGTAAGAATAGGACAGACATGTGCTGACAAGCTGAGGGTCATAGGACCACTGTACTCCTTGATTGCCCCTTCCGATCATTAGTATAAATATTATTATGGTGCCCATCCACCCCGTTAATAAAGGAATACCTGGGCGTGGCTGACTTATTTTCATAATAACCCCTGGTCACTATACCAAAAAGGGTACCTATACAAAAAGCTCTCTGGAATACGGTCAAGCCTATCCTGGCTTTTAACAGCCAGGATGAACCCAATGATGAAGAATGTCACTACAAGATTGAGTGAGGGGTGTATATAAAAAAAAGCTTTTTCATCACCTGAATCTCAAGACACCCAACAACATTATTTTGGTTCTGTGTGATTGTTTAGCATTGGCAGACGGGTACTTTATTGTTTTGAAGTTCCCGTTCCAGGAAACATATTCAAATCCTCCTCAACTGTTTAGAGAGTCTCCCCTTACTTTTGTGTGGTAGCCTTCCCCTGAAAGAAAACCCACCTTTTTGTGTCAGTGATAATCACAAGATCAACACTGCTACTTCATGTAATCTTCAAGAACAAAATAAACATGATTTATTTTGGTCATTACTTATTATTTTTAAATAACCAACCTAATAATGGTAGCTCTTCTTTTTCTTTAATAGTTTTGGTAAGAAAAACTGACACTGGTGGTTACTAGCTCTGAAAGTGCTCTGCTAACCAGGCCTAGGTAATTGGTGTAATTATGATTGGTTAGGAAACATACCTGTAAAGCTCTAGTATAAGGTAGGGCATGTATGTTTAGAGACCCCAGTAGACTTAATGCACGTGTCTTGCAAGCTGGTTTTAAAATAAAACTGTGTCCAAATTCGACTTTGGAATTAAAACTACTTCCAAAGTCCAAAACTATTTTTATTACATGAATATCAGCCCTAAGAACTGCCCTAGGGCCCCCAAAGGTAGGGCACCTTGCTATAAAAAGCAGGGACATTATTAAATACGGTTTATATGCCCGGAGGGGGAAGCAGCCAAAGTTGTGCATCCCCATTGTAGTGCTTCTAGCTCCATATGCTAAGTTGGGATGGCTTTATTAAATCAAAAGTCTAACTTTTGATTGGTGGTAGCTAGCAACATAACTCAAAGTATCAAAATAATAGTTACAATGTAAACAAAAACTTGCCAAGTTCAGATTTATTATAACTATTGCAGGAAAGCAGTTTAAGAACTAAGAGGTCTATTAGGATGGCAGGTGGATCTCCACCGCCCTACCGGTGGTGGCGATGCACCTGCCAAAACACCCCGCCGGAAGGCCTTTTACCCCTGCCACATTAGCATGGCAGGGGGTACCGCGGCGGATGGAAAGACCGTCTGCTACTTTTCCGCCAGTAAGCATTCGTCCCGAATGCCTACTGGGCAGAAAAGCCCTGCAATATAGTGGTGGTGCAACCATATTACGGTGAACTGCCTTTCCATGGTGGAGACTCTGCCATGGAAAGGCCTGCGGTGTTTCCTTTGGGGGCCCGTTGCGGGCCCCCAGGGGGGATGAGGGGGTGAGGAGCTGCACGTGGGGGGTACCCATACCCCCCAATATTGTGCATGCCAATGTACAACATGCATATATTGCATTGTGGCAGGTGATGCTTACAGCACCGCTCGCCACAATGTAATAAATGCGGATCCCCACCATCCTAATTGCCAGTGCGTGACGGCTGTAAGCAGCACCCCCCACAATGTTAAAAAGTTGTGTTGTGCATTGGCATGCACAACGTGACAGGCAGCGCGTGGTGCCTGCCACCTTGTGCATGCCAATGAAGGGGGGTACCATGGGTACCCCCCATGTGCACCCCCTCCCCCAACACCCGGGGGCCCGCAATGGGCCCCCCCAAGCCAACGCTTGCATGCCTTTCCATGGCAGAGTCTCCGCCATGGAAAGGCATTCTACCGCACCCATCATAATATGGATGGCAGTGCCTGCAAAGCACCACCACCATATTATGGGCCTTTTCCGCCTGGTATGCAATTGTGACGATTCCCTGCGGGCGGAAAAGTGGCAGACGGTCTTTCCGTCCTCAGTGGTACCCCCGCCATGCTAATGTGGTGTTGGGTAAATGGCCGTCCAGGGGTGAGTTTTGGCGGCGGATCGCCACCTCTGCTCGGGCGGTGGTGATCCGCCCACCATGATAATAGGCCCCTTACCATCCTGAATTTATCTAAAACAGCCATGTAGAAGCTTCTTCTGATTGGTCAGCCTCTGACAGCCTGAGACAAGCTGCCCTCCGAGTAGGTGTGAAGACACCTGGTGCTGAAACAATATAGGGCCATATGTAGGTGGCCAAATACCGGTCGGTAACACCGAAAACGGGCCGATTTCAGCGTTACCGACCGGTATTTAGCCATGTGAGTTGTACGTAATACCGAATTGAAACGATAATAACGAATCAGTAAATAATTACCAATTCCTTATCTACCGATCAGAGAATACCGAAACAATGAATACCGAATCGGAAATAACGATTCGGTAAAAACCCCAAAAACGCGATGTAGCAAACCTCGTTATTAGCGAATATGACCAAATTCGGTAATAACGAATCGGTATTTACAACTTTTCCTGAGCAGGTGGTAATTAGGTGCAGTGCATAAAAACAGGCCCAAAATGCATCTGTGTGAACACAATGGCGGCCCTCTACCTCATAGCAAGGCGGCTACGCTTGAGAGCAGCAGGAGTGAGGATCTGGAGACGGGAAGAGCGGGTATACAGACTACGCATCACATTGTTCCAATTGACTGAACCTGAAATCCATGAAAGGTGCAGACTGCACCCAGATACCATCCATGACCTAATACGGGATCTAAAACCCTATCTGGAGTGTCAGACACCAAGGGCCCACGCAATCCCCACCCATGTCCAGGTACTCTGTTGCCTGCACCTCCTTGCATCAGGAAGTTTCCAGGGTGTGATAGCCGCAGTGGGTGGTGTGTCACAGAGCTGTCTATCCCTTTTCTTCAACACCTTCCTGGATGCCATGATGGATAGAATGCAACATTAAATTACCTTCCCCAGTACACAGGCGGAGCTGCAGAGGACCAACTTGCGCAGTTCCCACACGTAATTGGCTGCATCGATGGGACCCATATACCCATCTGCCCACCTGCAGCAAGTGAATACACCTACAGAAACCGCAAATCCACCCACTCCATCAATGTGCAGGTGATATGTAATGCCAAGTACATTATAACTGACATCGTAGCAAAATCCCCTGGGAGTAGCCACGACTCGTACATCTTCCGGAACAGTGGCATCCATACACGTCTGCTTGCTGGTGAATTCGGAGATGGATACCTACAAGGTAAGTCAATGTGACACACCCTGATGTACACCCTGGCTCAAGCTGTTGGTCACACAAATTAATGGCACTTTCTTCTGTACATAGGTGACAGCGCATATGCCCTCTGGCCTTATCTACTCACACCATATCTCAACCCAACCACCCCAAGGGAGAGGAGATACAATGTGGCACATAGGAGCACACGCAACGTGGTAGAGCGCACATTTGGATTGCTCAAAAGCAGATTCCGTTGCCTCCACAAAACTGGAGGTGCACGTCTATACAGCCCCATCAAATGTTGCAAGATAATTGCTACATGTGCAATGCTACACAATCTGGCCACAAAAAAAGGAACAGCAGTGGAATTAACTGACTCAGAGGACGAGGACGAGGACAACCCTCAGCCAGAGCCCTGCGCAGCTGGTGTTGCAAATGAACATGATGGGAGACAGAGATGGGCAGAGATTACGTCAAACTATTTCTGAGTGAGTAACGAGACAGAGACAGTAACAGTTACATGTGAAGGTGTTTATCAAGCACACCTCCAGTATTGTGATCAATGTCACCCATCTCATGTATGGCAACCGGCACAGGTCTCTACTTCCTGCGTCCACGCGCTGCACGTGCACGTTCCCTAGCAAAACTGTCTGGTGTGTTGGACTGTTCCTGTGCAGCCCCATGGCGTTCACTGCGCCTCCTGCACTCGGTGGGTGAGGGCGTAATGTTACCACGCTGGTAGCCTCCTCACTGCCCCCCCCTTCCATTGTGGCCGCCTTAGCATTCTGCAGGAGCTCTAAAGCTGAGGTCATAGACACCATCCCCCTGGCCACATCCCTGCTGCAATGCGCCATCTCCTCCTGCATGGCGATGGACCTGCGACACATCAGTGATGTTGTAGTGGCCAGCCGGCTGACGGACTTGGTATAGGCCTAGAGCCTATGCCTCTCCCTGTGCCTGCCAAGACGGTCCTGCTCAAGCTGGCTGCAGAGGTTGTCCACAGAGGTTGCTACTCTCTCCTTTCCCGCACACAAGTTCTCTCCCATAGCACTGATGCCCTTTTCCATCCTGTGCATGTGCTTGTTGATGTATGCCACCTCCCTGTGCATGGATTTCATCTCCCTCCATTGCAGGCGCTGGACCTTCAGCATGTTGCCTTCCAGTCCAGCAAACACACTGTCACCCTGCTCGGATGCTTCTGGACTGTCCGGCCTTGCCCTGCGGCGTCGGGATGAACTGTGGGCGCCCTCGGATGGAGTACCAGCCCTCTCCCTGTTGGATCCCTCATGTATTGGACTTTGTTCACCCACTGTGCCCTCCTCTGACGACTCCTCCATCTGCTGGAGGGTGGCCACGGCATGCCTCCTGCCTGACTGTGGTGATGGTGGTGTTGGTGAACGTCGCAGTGGGGACTGGGTGAGAGGTGATTGCGGTCCTCCCTGTGGTGATGGCTGTGGTGGAGGATTTAATGGCTCTGATGGCGCCGAGCTTGTGGTCCCTGCAGGCATGCTGTCATCCTCATGTTGCCTCCCCTCTGGCCTGGCTGACTTAGCTCTGCTGCCCTCTGCTGCACTGCGAGATGACTCGCCTGTAATGACACAAATGTAGATGTACTCACTGCTCTGTCTGCAATGGAATTACATTAAACATCATGCCTACAGAGCACAGTGATTGTCCTGACGTAGCCAATTACTTTACCATGCTATTGTGTTTGCTAGCCTGACTGTCCTATACATAAGTTCCCTCTGACTACAACACCCATAATGCATTGCAGGTAATCAGTAAGACATGGAGTGGAGTGGGAGCCCCTATGCCACTATGGGGATTCGGGTTGGGGAGGGGGTAGCACAGCATGCTGGGCATGCTTCTTACCTTGTTTTCTTGCTGCTCTGGCGGAGCTGTCTGCGTCTCCCACGCCACTCACACTCTCTGGCTGGATGGTGGACTCCACCATCAGTTCCAGTGGTGTTGGTGCTGGGGCTCGGTTCTTTCCTCCACCTGTTTTGGCAGCCTGCCTCTGTCTCTCTGCCATCCTCAGTTTTGCTGTCTTCCTGAGGTCGTACTACCTCTTCCTGATGTCCTCTATGGTGCGCTGGGTCACACCTATGGCATTGATTTTATCCCGAATGCCACTCTAGATTTGCCTCTTCTGTGACTCAGGCACTTGGTGGGACTGGGCTCCAAAAAGCTTGTGATGGTCTTGGCTGACATCCTGGATCAGTACCTCCAGCTCCTTGTCACTGAACTTCAGTTTTCTTTTCCTATCACCTCCCTCCTTCTCCCTGTCCTGGTTTGCCATTTCAATGCTTGTTATCTTGTTTTATTTTTCTTGCTTGTAGCTGTGAGGCTCTTTTGCTGCTGGCTCCTCAGCTCACCTGCCTGCCTGCCTGCCTCACAGTGAGCTCCAGGTCCTGTGCAGCTGCCTGGGTGTGGCCACTTCCTGTTTGGGAGGTAATTGGGTGATACAGGATTGGCTGATTCAACGAATTACGAATTTTTTAATTACCGATTCGGTATTTGCCGAATCCGTAATGTATTCTGTAACTCCGATTCGGTATTCTTCTTTCGGTATATTTATTTTTTACCGATTCGTTCACATTCGGTATTTATTACCGAATGTTAACGATTCGGTAATGTTTACCGATTTTTTATCTACATCGGGTTTACAGAATTCTTAATACCGATTCGGTAAAATTCGGTATTAAGGATTCGGTATTCTTAATTTACCTACATATGGCCCATAGTCACTTGGTGGGAGGAGATTTGCTTCCTGGAGAAGCCAAGAACCAGACAGGGGCTGGGGGATAAACTGAACTTCAGAGGTAGAAGTAGAGATGTCACAGCACCCAGGCCAGTTCCCACTTCCTTGATCCCAGCCAGATTGGAGCCCCCCTAATTCAATTAGGAGAGGGTCTGGAAGGGGAGTTATATTAGCCACACCTGAGGGTTTGGTTAGCTAGATGTACACTCCAAGGAGAGAATTCCTCCATTTTGATTTTTGCAGAACAGTGCATTCTGGGTCAAACATATTCCACATTTCCCAAGAAGTGGTCAAGCAGAGGGTGACAACTTGAAACCCATTGATTGAGGTGTACCCCCTCTTGCCAATCCAGAATGGAGAATTATTATGTGAAATCTGCAGGAGCCCCTCAAATCCCAGCCTGTAACATCTGTAGTAGAAGGCCTGCCCTGTTTAACCCTTGGACAGCACCACAGAAGGACTGCACTCAGAAGGATTGCACCTAGATCAATGATGCGTTCACCTCCACCAAGGATTTCAGATCACTTTTCAATGTGGAATTGAGAGGAAACACATTTGGATTGCCTTCTCTGTACCCAGGAAGTTAGGATCATTTGTTCACCCCTCCCAGGGCCAATTTTGGACCCTGAAACCCCATCCTGTGGGGCCCAGTTACTTGATCCTGGATGTCCTGGCGCCCACCCAGCGCACCCAGTGTGCACTGTTGGGAACTGCCTGGGAGCCTCAATGTCTCTGCGGTCGCTGCCGGCTCCCTGTCTCTAGTTGGAGCCGGCATTGCTCCTCCATGCAGGGAGCAACCAAAAATACTGTTCTCTGGGTGCGGGAGAAATTCTTACATTTGTTTTCCTGTCAGCTTGACAGAGGGCAGGTAAACAGATGAAAAGTCTGCTCCCAGCAGGAAGAAGCAGTTTTCCTGCTCTAACCCGCTGGGAGCGGACTTACTGCTAATTCTTGCTTGGCGGGAGCAGTCATAGCTCACTCCAAGTGACAGCAAACTATTATGTCCTAAGGTTGAACAGCTCAGGACATATGGAGGTGGCCATGGGGGCTGGCAGTCCCCAGTGGCATTATTAGCTCAATGAGGGGGTCAAATGCCCCCCCTCCTTTCTTATTGTAGGGCCTGCCCTGGGGAGGTGGTGGTCCCCGGGCTGAAAGTGGCCCAGGAGGAAGGAATGTGTGGCCACCCTTTTTGTAACTGGGGCTGACCCTGGGGAGGAACTGGTAATAAGCCAGGAGGGGGGGGGGGGGGGGGTCCCGCGCCCTTCCTCCTATATTGCCATGATTTCATGCTGGCCTAGCCCCGAGAAGATGGCGGTCCCTGGAGCCAATATCAGCAATGGGGAGTGGGGCCGCAGGTGCACATATCCCCAAAATACATATTTTTATATGCCCTCCCAGAGGCTCAACTAGTAACAAATGAAGGAAACTGTGCTTGTTTTTTCCAAATTTTTCTGCAAATTCATGGATCCACCTCCGATTTTGCAGCAAAACTGAAAATAAACTGCCTTTTGGCCCTGGCAGAGTCCCTGGAACACCTCACCACCAGGCCCTGAGGTTAGGGTATTCCTACAATGCCCCCTTCTGCTTTTTTTATACTGTTATTTGGGACTTGGCTGATTCTGAATACCAAAATAGCTGCCAACACTTACTGGTTTAAGTGTTGGCAGCCTTTTTTAGGATCATATTTAGTGTGCTGTTGATGTCTGGTTTCTGCTTGATAGGTGAGTCTTTTAACGTGGGTTCGCCCTTGTTTTTTTTAAATTGTTGCTGGAGTCTTGCCTCACTCCCCGCCATGTTTGCTAGACCTCTTTTCTCCTGGTGTAGGTCAAATCTCCCTTTTCTTCTTGGCACTAAGATCAGTGTTCTGTGATCTCGAGTTGTCTTCCTTTGTGTCCGTTGAGGCTGTTTAGGATCCACAGTTGATTTGCTAGCTGCTTCTCTTGCTGTGCTAGGGGGGTGTTTGTTTTCGGTCTTTTGATCCTCCTGGGTCGTGTAGGGAATCCCTTTGCGGTTCTAGCGAGGGTTCCGCCTCCGGGAGTTACCTGTTTGGCGGCCCACCTTACACCTTCCTCAACTCTTCTCCTTGGTCAGTTGACCCCCTTCGCTTGCTGACGGTTGTTTGGCAGCTACACTGAGAGGATATCAGCCTTTGTCTTGTTTCCACTCTGCTCCCTTGCGCTCCTCTTTTTCGAGCCTGCTGTGAGCCCCACGTGACATCTCTCTCAAGCCGGGACCCCACCTCTTGCAAGCCTATCGCACTGTGGATCTGTGTCCCCCCTCCTACCGCTTCCCCCCTCTCACTTCTGGCAGGCCCGCTTGTGTTCCTGTTTGCAGGCAGGTGGCTTTGATGATCGTCTCGTAGGGCCCGGTCAAGTTTGACCCCTCTTGGGCTAGGTGGGGAGCGTACGCCTCTCGGGTTGTTGTCCTCTTTTCTCCTTCCACTCACAGTCTGCTGATCAACGCACCTAGTTTCATTAGCAGCAAGAGTGCTTGTCTACAGTTATTCTCCTGGTATTAGACCTTGTTGTAGGTGAGAGTCTATCTGACTGTAAGTATTTATTTATGTTTTGTGCACCTAGAGAATAGCACAGGCCCAAAGTTGATGCTCTCCCTTGTCATCAGTATCTCGCACATAGCTCACGGTGCGTGTGCCGTCACTCTCAGTGTCCCGTGCTTATTCCATTCTGCTCCGTTGCGCTTCTCCGAGCCGCTTGTGAGGTGCCCTCACACATTTCCGTCTCCATTTACAGTATGGTCTTGCCCCCGGGCCACCTTCCTGTTTCTGCTGTGCCGCACTTGCTTTGGAGGGCGCTTTCAGGGTAGGCTCGGTGCTTCTCTCCCCACTTGTACTGGAATCGCACTCGCAATGAAGACCGGGTTTTTGCTGCACCCTGGCCCCCCTTCTTAAACTCCCTGTGTTGCCCTCGAGCGGTGCCTGCGTGCCTCAGTGAGCAGTAAGTCGGCTATAAGGGCTGCTGTCGGCGGTATCTCACCCTTTTTTTTCCCTATTCTCTCTCATTCTATCATCCTTTGCCTAATTTCCCAGCAAGTCAAAGTAGAGGTGTTTAGCTAAACATGTATACCAAAGTATCTGTAATTACTGCAACACAAACCATGTTTGGCTGGAACCTCGTAACTGAAATGCTAATGTACTTGTTTATAAAAAATTAATAAAATACGTTTGAAATAAAAAAAAAAGTGTTGGCAGCCAAGCAGATCTCAGCATGAGATCTGTTGGATCCGCAGAGGATCTGTGTACCTAGATATACAAATTTGTTTTTCCTTTAATATCTCAAAAACTACTGAACAGATTTACACCACACCACAAAAAGGTCTCTTTCTAGACCATGAGTCACCTCTCTGCCAAATTTGGTGTAATTTTGTTCAACATTTTGGGCTGTAGTTGTTTTGTAAATCCTTATGGGAAATTGCATGGGAAACACACATTGTTTGACCCCCCCCCCATTTTCTTAGCCCCTGCTTCATAGATCACCCCAAAACTTGTCATGCAGAATTAGACAAAGTTGGTCACTTCTTTTTGGAAAATTTCGTGACAATTCGTCAAACAGCCCCATAGTTACAAGCAAGTCAAAAAACTATTTTCCTATGGAAACTAGGTCCTAGCTATAATTAGCTACTGGCGCCCGCCAGTAGGTTATTAAAAAATAAAGAAAAGTATCACATACTGCATTTCTAAGATATGTAAAAAACAATTGTTACTATTACCCAAATTTAATGGGATCCAATTAAACCAGATGTAAAGAAGAATCACGAGTGAGCTGCAGATCACTGCATATCTCAGCAATGAGTGTTTAACTCACTGTTCCATTCTGCCTTCGACAGAGCATAACATATCAAGCTAATTTGCAATTTCCTTGCCACGTCTGCAACGCGGGCCCTGCTTTTAAATGAGCCGCCCCCCTTTATTGCCGCTTCGAGACATAGCCCAGAGAGGTCCTTGCGTACAGTGTTTTTGTGTTTTTTTTCTGCTGGAGGATTTGTTCGTTAATCAATACTGCAATAAGATACAGTGCCGTAAGACGCTCAGACACAAAGTCTATATTTTGCATTCACTCAGCTTCCATCAGTTTACCACATCCCACATTATTGCTATCAAACAGTGGTTCGACGTAGGATTGGATTTCAACCAAACTGTTAATCTAAGCGGGTACTTAATGTACAGTGAGTTAAAGTCTTCCAAGGGAAATCACTCCGCGCGTCACAACACACCACAATCAATACGCCAGGCTGCAGGATGACCCAAGGCAGTACTTTTTTTTTAGTTTTACATGCTTTTTTTTTCCCAAGAAAGTGCAGCTTTTATCTTAATTAAGATCGCATGCAGCAATAATGAGGGGGAGATAAACCTGTCAGACAACTGTGACAGAACTTCGAAGCACTCATTCTAATATACAGAATATGTCACAAGCACAAAAATATAATTAGTAAATTAACTTGTTCTGTAGATGTTATTTATTGGAAACTCTGTTAAAGGTTAAGCTGCACTGTCTGCCAGGATATTTGGCCCCTCTAAACCATTCCCATAACATCATCCCTTTTAAAATATTGTTGTTTGTGGGATATCTTAAGAACTTCTGAGCTGGGATATGAGAAGTGGTCTGATCTCTCTCATGCTTTATTCCTGGCATGGAGGACAAAATTAGAAATACTGACTTTGGTAAAAAATAACCCAGAAAAAAAGGCTTTGGGAGCACTAATTTTGAAGCTTGTGGCCTCAACCTAGGCCTTATTATACACAGTACGTTTGAAAGATGCGCAGTGGCGCAAACAAGGAAAGTGTGCTGTATTCATAATATGGCCCAACACTGTATTCTTTATATGACCCCGTGTAATCTTTCCAGTTCCTCAATTACCAGGACTTACAGATATCGGGGTACTGGTGTCTCAAAAGGGGTGGATATACTGGGGCATAACAAGTTGGACCCTGGGGGATCACTGAGAAATTAGGAATTTCTGGGGAATCTAGGTTAACTTCCTCCAGTACTAGTACCTAGTAGCATTTCCATTTCACCCCTGAAACGACAGGTGAATGTGACTCACTCATACTTATCAGCTTATCCTCTAGGTGAAATAGTCACTTGCATCATGTACCTGTTTTCAAATTTCAGAATAACATAATTTGGATGATAGTTAAGTGAATCATTCCTTTTCAGCAGTTTCAGTTCATGTGACTTATGTTCTGAATCAAGCATACCTCCTCTCCTTGATGTGTGGTTTCATGAGTTGCTTTCTCCTCTGCAAACTTTCTACCTTAAGTGAAGGCACATGTTTGCTATCTTTGATTCTGTGTTTTTAGAGAAGGGTCCTATTTCCTTGGCAATTCCTATAAACAATAAATCCTTTTCCTCTTTATGCCACAAAGTCCCTCTCTCTCTCTTGCTTCAGAGACAGCCCTCTTCGGAGTTTATAGGCAAAAAAAGCGTGGCATTACAATCAATATGGCTGCATATTTCTCCTTTTAGATACTTTGTACAAACGCCAATTACAATTTAAAGTTGTGGTATAATAAAAACAAATCTTGAAAAAACGTTTGGACCCTGAAATGTTGCTGCCACCATAATATATGGACGCAGCTGCAATATGTTCCATATTAAAGACGCCTGTGTATATCCAGTTAACCCACAAAGCTGCCTGTCAGAATGCATTTCTCAATTCATAGGTGTAAGAACGTGATATGATTTAAAAAGAACAGAGACACCCATGCATGGACTGCACGTCCACTACTCACACACAGATGAGTAAAAAATGAGATTCAGATAAAGGAAACATCCTGCAACCACAGTAAATGTAAATATACTTGTAAAGCGCACTATCACCTTACAGGCATCCTGGCGCTGTATACCGCTGTGGAACCCTTCCTGGCTTTCCCTGTGAGATGCCCCCTACTGGGCACCCCCAAGGTAAGGCCAGGCATCCTAGCGTTGATAGGGCCGGTGTGGAGATTAAGCAAGCTATTGCCCAGAGTTGCAGAGTGGGACCCATGATTAGAGTAGGCACCGAGGCGAGAATTATCAAGTCCGTGGACATCGAGCCCAAGACCCTGCGGCGTCGGGAATTGAACCCTGGTCCCGGGCCAGACCTCTGCCTCAGGGTCTGCCGCTCTAATCGGTGAGCCACACTTCTCCAAGTGAAGCTTGATGGTGTTTCCAGCACTGTGGTCATACAGCATCCACACATACTCATCACTCATTTTATTGTCCCTAATCCCAATGCGGAATCCAAGCACTGCAGTGATATATCATTGTTATCCAGTTCAATGCTACCTATTGTATAGGCATGAAAAGCAAGCCTTGTTTCCAAGTCATGATATAATATATATATATATATATATTGGGTAGGCATTGCTTCAGTGTATGCGGCAAGCAGCCCATGCAGCTACCTGATTGCACTCTGCATTTAAAAGCAGTTTGTTAAATGCTAGCGATTCAGTAGCAAGAAAATTCTTTTTTTTGTTTATTTTTCAACATGTTTTATTACATTTTTATACAAGAACACATTAGCCATTCTGTTACAGGGTATGCAACGATGTGTCCACTCGCTTTTAGTGTATATAAATCTATGCATTCCCTACCAGTCATAACAGTCAAGAAGGAAAGGAAAATTGCAAGGAGGATGAAAGCAAGGGGTGAAAGAAGAGAAAGAGGACAGGCAATTGAGATTTATATTGCTTATACATTACATATGACATTGGCTGGGACTATTAGGACCTGGTTACATTCTTGTGAGGGTGGAGCTTCACTTGGGGTGCCAGGCAGTGTCTCCCAGGCCTGCCACGTTTCCACAGGGACTCAAAAGAGTCTAGGAACGTGTCCAGGGTCCTCCTGTGAGTTCGGAATTGCAGCAGCAGCCTGTATGTCTTCTCCTCCCCATCTGCAAATGTATTCCAGCAGGTTTTATTTGAGGAAGAATTGCTCATTTGAACATAGGGGTGTCATGAGGGCTCACCTGCCACACTAGACATGCCTCTTGTGATGTGGCCATTCATTCATGTTGTAATTCACATAGTAATGCCTTGAGGTGTAGTGGAACCTGCTTATTAGAGGCTCATATATATGCCAACCTGAAAGTAGGCAAATCCAGCTTCCTGGATGTTATGTGTTAGACCTGGCACCCTCGGTGTGGTCTTAACTTTTTGCTTTCACTCCTCCTGTTTTCTGAAACCATATATGTTGGCTTTTAAGACTAATGCAAAAACAACAGTTGATGTACAGAATACAGAACAATGTCATACATTCACCCCAGTACAGAGATCTGGGCCTAAATACACAATTTTTTTGCTCACCCCACTACCCAAGTTCACACATGGCCATATGCAAATTAGCCTTGACCCAGTGCCTCATGGGAACAGTCCGGCCCGAACTGCCAAGCCATGTCTTTCCTGGACCGGAATCAAGCATCCTAGGACCATTTTTTGGCTATCAGCCGTCTTCAGCCAGGATAGCTTGACCCCAGTGGAGTGGAGAGCATGGGACTCACGTCTGACCATAATCGTCCCACTCGGGGTGATAAATGCAAAAACAACAGTTGATGGACAGAATGTAGAACAATGTCATACATTAACCCCAGTACAGAGATCTAGGCCTAAAACCATCGTTTTTTGATCACCACACCACCCCAGTTCAGACATGGCCATATGCAAATCAGCCTTGACCCTGTGCCTCATGGGAACAGTCCAGCCCGAACTGCCAAGCCATGTTTTTCCTGGACCGGAATCAAGCATCCTAGGACCAGTTTCTGGCTACCAGCCGTCTTCAGCCAGGATAGCTTGACTCCAGTGGCGTGGAGAGTACGGGACTCACGTCTGAGCATACCCTTTCCACTCGAGGTGACAAATGCAAAAACAACAGTTGATGGACAGAATGTAGAACAATGTCATACATTCACCCCAGTACAGAGATCTAGCCTACCCCCTTTCTACTATGCCACTACCGTTGGCATATTTGAAATTAGTACAATAATCAAAATTTTTATGAATTGCTTTATCCAAAAGCAATGCCCACATCTTTCTTGAGGTGGATTCTTTAGGGTGACAGGAGTATGTATTCATGAGGTAGAAGAAATTACATGTGAATTACAAGACAAAGGTAAAGAGTTTGTCTACATGGTCCAGATAACAAGAATATAAGAACACTGTGTCCCCCTCTCATATGTGCAAATCAAGAAACCTCTAAATGACAGAAGCACTATGACAATCCCCAGGCAGGAATGCCAAGGTCTTGCTGGTGACTGACTGGAGGCTTCAAATAGGTAGTTACTGCCCTACCTAATAATGACAACCATAGTTCAAATTACCCAGTGCAGCAGCAAAAAAACACTGGGAAAAAGTATGCTTGGTAAGAGCTTGGCTCTACACCCTCAGCAAACTTGAGAAAGAGCATTCTTGAGAATGGATATCTTTAGTTTTGTGATAGACGTATACCATACTTGCCTTCTATGCAATACCAATAAAATTACTCTAATGCGCTTTGATACAAATACTGTCAAAAATCCATACATATAAACTTGTAAAGAAATGCAAAGTAAAACAAATCTGAAGGAGACAACCAGGACTTGTTCAAAGCACTAGGGTTAAATTGCTTTCTTGAAGCTTCATGTAGGCTTTGTCCTTGGTCTCCCACCTTTACAACTAAATAGAAGCCAGACTTTTTTTTTTTAAAGAAAACTGTGATTTTAAAACCAGGACAGAGACTCCATGCAAGGATCTTTGGCCAACACGCAGGTCTAGACCACTATACTTTTGTCATAGCTCATTTACTACAAGTTTTTGAATCGTGTAATGGCTTGTAGACTGGTGGTGGGAAGGAACTGTGTAAGAAAAACAAAGCAAGCAAATTAAGAACCCACAATGGAGATGAACTTCTAAGGAGCATTTTGATAGCATACATCTGTTACATTGTCTCATAATTTTCCGGTCTGCAAAGATTGACAGCTAATACTGAAAATAGTTTACAGGAATCTACTAAGATATGCGCGTCAGTGAAAACATTTGTAAAATAAACTATATAATTATTCAAGAATTCAAGTCATTATGTATAATAAGTTACGCATAAGCAGTGTACAAAAGGTAATAAAAAGAATGTTTCAAAAAACGAAAAAAGGCAATTATAGTGCAGGCTCCAAGAAGACAATTAACTTTTATTAAGAGCGGATTGGTATGGAATCAAAGAAGGAAGAGAAGGACCATTGGTTTCATAGTCTAGAAATAGGACCCAAGAATTTACATTGGGAATGGGAATTGAATGATTGAAGTATCAACTGCCAAATACCTGAACCTAACTTGCTCGCTCTTATACCGTTTATGTTTCTGGATTTTGGAAATGCAACAATTAACGTGCAGACAAAATAAAAGCTAAACATGCTGATTTTAGTAATGCTGCATGAATGCTAGTGCGTGTGCAAGCTGCTTAAAGACTTTAAAAGGTGGAAACTCAAATGTATTTTAGTTTTTCTTTTTTCACATGTATGTTCTGAATTATGAGAAAGGCAAAAAAGACATTACAAATGTGTGTGAATGCTCTATTACTTACCGGTAATCTTCATTACTCCAGGTCCCGTTGTCCTCGTCCCATTCATGAGAAAGTGGAGATAATCATCTCCCGACAGAAAAAGAAAACAGAAGAATGCTGGGACTTTAAATTGTAATTGGCGTTTGTACAAAGTATCTAAAAGGAGAAATATGCAGCCATATTGATTGTAATGCCACGCTCGAGATCTAACCCGCCGACAAAGGCGGAAATATAGTCATCATGGAAAAGAGTGACTATATAGAAGAAGCACTGCGGCAATTTGGTGATACGAACAACTACAAAATTTTACAACGGAATCCCACTAATGATCTTATAACGGATCTAAAAAACAAATTGAACTTGTGGAAAAATAAAGGCTTGATAACGGAAGAAGAAAGTAAATTTCTTATGATGGAAAACCCAATCACACCCACCATATACTTTCTCCCCAAAATTCACAAGACTCTTAATAAACCCCCGGGAAGACCGATAATATCGAGCTGTGGGAGCTTATATGAGAACATATCTATCTACGTGGATCATTTTTTAGCTCCTATTGTACCCTCTTTGAGCTCTTACTTAAAAGACAAAGGCGACTTTTTACGTATACTATTGGATACAGAATGGCAATCCACTTATCTTCTGGTGACAATCCATGTTATTTCTTTATATACATCGATTGACCATAAAATTGGAATCAAAGCCATCCAATATTTTCTTCAACAACGACCAACAACGGAATATGAACATTCCAAAATGCTGATACAAATTATCAGAATGTGTTTCTATAACAACATATTTCTATTCGACAGGAAGGTGTATGCGCAGTGCTGCGGAACCGCCATGGGGGTTTCCTTCTCCCCAAGCTACGCTAATCTCATGATGGGGTGGTGGGAGAGGTGCGTTGCTTGGGGAGAAGAAAACGACCCACACATGGCAAATGTGGCGCTGTGGATGCGCTTTATTGACGATTTATTTCTCTTGTGGAGGGGCAGGGAGGCAGAATTTAAAACATTCTTTGCCAAATTAAACAACAACAGTGTGGGACTGAAATCTACGTATAATATTAGTGCAAAGGAAGTAGAGTTTCTGGACACCAAAGTATACGTTAAAAATAACAAAATTCAGACAACAACCCACAGAAAGAAAACTGCCACAAACAGCTTGTTACATGGCCAAAGCTTTCACCCTGAAAAATTGAAAAAGAGCATACTATATGGTGAACTCTTAAGAATGAAGAGAAATTGTTCGGAAACAAGTGAAATTGAGAAAAAATTCACAGAGACAAAGATACGATTTGTACAAAGAGGATACAAACAAACAGATATAACTAGCAGTGAAGTTGAAGCAAGGAAGAAAAGCAGAGCAGAAAACATTCTAACCAGAAATAAAACAAGTAATGATAATGATAAAGGAACAACAACAGAACAGAGTCACCCAGACACAGAGAAGAGAGAAATGACCAAAAATGAGGAGCAACCACGAATGATAATGAGATACACCAAAGAGAGCCATAAGATTCAACAAATCATGACGAAGTACTGGCATGTATTGAAAAGAGACCTGGACATTGGGAACAGTATAGGGGAACGACCCTTAGTGACTTACAAAAGAGCACCAAATCTTTCGGATCATCTGGTGCGGATCCATTTTCAAATCAGAAAACCTGAGTCCTGGTTGGACATGAGGTCAAAGGGATTTACTAAATGCCAAACGTGCAAAGCCTGTAAAATTGGCAAAAATCTAAAGAACCTCAAAGACCCCACTGGAAAAAACTTCGTAGTGAGAGAAACGATAACTTGTGAAACTTCATTCGTGGTATACTTGCTCCAGTGTAAATGTGGCAAACAGTACATTGGGAGTACCACCTGCCCCTTGAAGAAGCGAATCTTAGAGCACATTTGTGCTATAAAGAACGCTGAGCAAACATATGCTATGGCCAAACATATCACATGTCACCCAGGAAAAACATGGCTAGATGTAACATACTCTGGACTGGCAACCATTCCACAACACGAACGAGGTGGAAATAGAAAACTAAAGTTAAGAAGACTTGAGTCCAAACTAATCATGAAATTCAAAACAAAACAACCTCTGGGGTTAAACGGGGACGAGGAACTGTATGTCCATTTATGAAGAGAAACTATATCTATGCAATTGCCATAATATGGGATTCCAAGAACTGTTGGACAAAAAACGTCATCCTGATATGTTTATTACTGGGGTGTTCATTTGCCAATTTATCTTTATATATCTTTATATATCCTTATGTGTATCACATGGCAATATAGCGGACTATAGCCGGACTGGCCATAGCAGGCACCGGGCAATCCACCGGCCCTATAAAGTGCTCGGCCGCCACCCCACCCCACCGCCGAGCTCTTTGCCAGGGCAGGTTTTCGGCTGATTTTGTTACAGGGCCGGTGGATTGCCCGGTGCCTGCTATGGCCAGTCCGGCTCTGGTTGCAACCCCCAAAAACAAAAGGGAAATGACCAAGACAAAGAGGAGGACAACCCCTCAGAGGGCAACCAGCACACCCCATGAACCCCCCACCCCACAAGGAATGTGGAGAACACGCCAAACCAAAATCAACAGAGGCCGCCAACCACTAGGAGAGCAGGGGAGGTCACACACAGAAGAAGACCCCCAAAAGCCAAACGGGCCAGCAAGCCAGAAAACGGCCAACACGGACACAGCCAAGGACCAGAAACCAGGGCCAAGTAAAACAGAAGGTGACACGAGAAACAGAACACACATGCAAAACAAAAAGGGGAACCCCAAACTGCCCAGCAGAAGGGAGCACGTTACAGTGGCGACCCGACCCAAGAAAACAAAGCCGAACAGGAGACACCCCAAAGAGACCCCAGAGGCAAAGTCCCAGAAGTAAAACAGGGACAAAAGCAACCATCACTCCAGAACCACAAAAGGGAATCCCCCAGAGCCAAACAGACACACAAGGCTTCAAAAACAAGGGGAAGAACGGAAGGCTCCACAGCCCCCGAAACAATCCGGCATGAAGGACGAAAAGGGGCCCCCCCAGAAGCTAACACCACCGGGCAGACACACCGGAGAGCAACCAAAAAGGGAAGGAGGAGAGCGCCAGCCACCAGGGCAAAGGCACAAAACCAAAGAACCAACCAGGGGCAGAACCACCCAGACCAAACTAGGAAGGAGGGGAGTACCAGCCAGGCACCAGCACCCCCCACAACCAGAAATACCCGTCCCAGAACAGAGCAGACACACAACAACCCCCAGGGACCCAGCCCAAGAGGCAGTGCAAGAGCCCAGGGAAAGGCCAAGGGGCAAAGGGCAAGACCCTCACAAGAAAACCGGGGAAGCAGGAACACAGCCCCCCGAACGCCGCCCCACGAGCCAATAGGCAGCAGCCGAGCACCCAAAGGAAAACCAGCCGCCGAAAGACAGAAAGACCAACCAGGGGAACTGAACTCGAAAGGACAGGGGAGGGGCCAGGAACCAGAAGCCCAGGAGGGTAAACACCTCCCACAGAACAAGGCCCAAAATCGAACCAGTACCATACACGGAATGAGAGAGCAGCAGGGGGAGGCGAGGCCAACCCCCCTCAAGGACACCGACCCTGCCCCAACGACAGAACCCCAACTGAACCACCAGACAACCAAGCAGCCAGAGATGTCCTCAAAGAGACCAGCAGGCATCAGAACACAATAAACAGACCAGCAAAGACTGGGAACCAACAATACAGAACCCACAGAGGCCCGAAAGGGGAGGGCAAGGGCCCACAGCAACAACACCGAAATCCCAACCACCGGTCGGAGAGAAAAAAAACCAAAACCAACCTGCCACATAGGCAACAGATGCCAGGGTGGGAGCCAAGCAAACCGCACAGGTACCCAAACATCCCAGGCCCTGTACACACCAAGGGAGGGCCGGAACAGGGGAACCCCCAGGGCAGAACGAAGGCAAGAGAGGGCAAAGCAGGAAGCCAGGACCGAAGCAAAGCAGCCCGCTCGAACAGAAGGACTCAGCAGCCCAACCCACAACCGGGGAAGGCCCAAAACAGAGCCCAGGCAAAGGCCAGGGAGGGCAGCAGAGACCCCGGCACAGAACCACTGGAACACACAAGACCAAAACCCAAACAAGGCAACAGCCCAGAGGGAGACACAGGAATAAAAGAACAGGCGACACAAAGGAGGCGAACCACCCGCAAAACCGGCCCACCAGGGCAATTGGAGAACAGCTCCCGGACCGCCAACCACACAAGGGGTAAAGAAAGAAGAATACCCACAGCGGAGCAGGAGGAACCAAAAACCAGGCAAAGAAGGAGCCACGGACCCCAACAGCTCAATAACAGTGTCCCAGAGCATAGCAACAGGCTAAGGTAGCACCCAGCACCAGGAACACCTAGGCAGGCCCCCACACAGCAAACAGGGCGGAAAGTAAAAGGCTGTAAAGAAGGCCAAGGAAGGAGGAGTACCCAGAAATGGGGAAACCCCCCTCTCCTCCTAGGAACGAACCAGGCCCGAACCTGCTCAACGCCCGATAGCATACGAGAACAGGAGCAGACGGGGGAAAGGCTGCAGCCCAACACCGGAAAGAACCACCCAGCAACACAGGGCAGACCCAAGAGGACACCAAGGCCACAGCACCAGGCACCCCAACGTGCCAACCAAGCATGACCAGGCATAACCACAGACAGCAGACAAGGCCAGGAGTGCGCCAACCAATGCCACCGCACCAGGCACCCAGGCGGACGGCCAAACAGGGAACGGAGAGTAGAGGAGACCAGGCACCAAGAACTGCTCCAACAGGACCTGGACTGCAGGAAAAACAGAGGGGCACAGCAGGGAACCCCAAGCAGAGCAGGCACAAATGATGCAACACCTAGAAGCCCACACCACCTGGACACTCAGGCGGGCACACACCCATACAGCAACCAGGTCCCCAAACAGGGGAGAAAAAGGAGGACAAGCAGCCATACACAGCCAGCTACAAGAGACCCCAAGAAACTGCACGGAGCCCCAGAGCCCGCCCGTAGGCGAGGGGACTAGAGCACCAGTCCCTCAAAGAGAACCGAGAAACAACAGGGGCCAGAAATGGTACCGAGCAATCGAGAACGTGTGGGCAACACCAGACGCCCCGATGAAGCCTGGCACCCCCAGGGAGGAAAAGAGCTCACGGACTCCTGAGCACGCCCGCACACAGCCATGAACACCAGCAAACCTCAGGAGCACCACACAAGGCAGCATGTAAAGAAGCCAGCACCCAGCATAGCACACAAAGCAACCGTACAGGGCAGAGCAGCACAGTAGGGGAGAACCCCCCTCTCCCAGAGCAAAAGAAAAAATAACCTGCAGTGACCCACAGAATAGGGGGCAAGGGTAGTAACGGAGCACCGCTATGAAAGCAAGGCAGCAGCAGCCCGGCATGAGAAGTGTAGCATGTCAGAAGAAGAAGCAGCAGACAGGAAGCACTACAGAAAACGCAAACAAGATCACTGAACACTGTGCACGACAAAAACATAGAACTGGGAGCTGAAGCCAATCCCGAACAGAAGAGCATCACTGGCATCTCAGACATCACAAGGTGGAAGTAAGAATGCATTTCCACACACTCTACATGCCAGAAACAGCAAAGAGTTGCCTCTTGGCTGCGAGCCATAGAGCACAGCACCCTACCCCGACAAGGAGTCATCCACCCAGCAGAGGAACAGAGAGATAATGAGGCTACTTACAAGCCTTCAGATACACCCCTACTGTGACACAGTCACGATTGCGCACAGGCCCGACAAAATGCATGAACACACAAACCTCGGATGAAAAGACAGAGACCGGAACACACCCCAGGCAAACACCCTGAAACCATGTCGGGTCAGAAAGAGACCACACAGATCTACACCAAGAATCACAGATAACCAGAACTGGACACATCTGTACAGGCACTGCAATGCCACCCGAACAGGGCAGGGGGCTAAATGGAAAGAACCACGAGGGATGTCAGGGACCAAAGGCAGCAGAGCAAGCAGCATCAACTCCCAGACCTGCCTGACCAATCTCCCCCGGCTGCAGAATAGAACACAAGCCACCAAGACATAATGGCCAGAGGCAGCGAGAGTGAGGATAACGCCGTGAGCATCCAGCACAATGACCACCATGCAGGAAGAAAACAGCACCGCTACGTGGTACTCACTGGGGGGGGGAGGGCGGGAGACAGGAACAAGGTCCCCACTCCCATCAGCCAGCCAGCGTGACCCAGTATCCATGCCAGGGCAGGGAAGGTAACCCAGCAGGGAGCCCCGAACACCCCCGTCACCGCCTGTGAAATGGGAACATCCGAAACACAGCACAATCACCAAAAAAGAGAGACACCGCTATGCGGTACTCACCAAGGGGAGGGGCCAGGAGACAGGAACAAGGAACCCCCCCCCCCCCTCAACAGCCAGCCAGATCAAGGCTCCCACTAGAGTGAAACATCCAAGTGTAGGAAGGCAGGGGAACCAGCAATCGAGGCACGTCTTCTGCCAGACAACAGAAAGACGGGCCCAGCAACCCGGAAGGAACAGGGAGGCTGGCGCTCCAGCCACAAAGGGCCGGCCAGTATGCAAGAGCTGATCAGGAACGCATAAGCCTCCCAGCAAGCCCGGCAGGCAGGGAGGCAGATCAGCAGACTCCCCGCCCACACAGCCAGGCAACCGGACGGGGAGAAGAAGAAAACGTCACTCCAGCCCAGCAGGAGCAGCACCAGCACCTCGTCCCAATCATGTCGACAGACAGAAAAAAAGAACAGGCGGAATGCTGGGTAAGTGCTGTTTATTTACTCCCAGTGGGAGGGACTGGGTTAGGGTCCCATCATTCCTCTGTTTTCTTTTTTTGTCTGGAGAAGATTATCTCCACTTTGTCATGAATGGGGCGTAGACATGAGGGACCTGGGGATAATATGCACTCACCATATGCATTGGCAACTCCCTGACATTTCATGGGGACACACACTTCCCAATTATGACAAAAAAATATTCTGCTCATTTGCTGGGTCTACAGCAGTTGTACTTGTAAATGTAAATGTAATCTTATAAACTAACTAACATTGGGGTCGATGGGCTGCGGCGTTCCCTCCGAGCAGATTAGGATGTGACCGGCAGGCACCGCGCAGTGCCTGCTGCATTGTGCACGCAAATGCAGGGGGGTACCATTGGTACCCCCCATGTGCACCCCCCACACCCCCTTCACCCAGGGGGCCCGCAACGGGCCCCCGAAGTGAAACTCCGTATGCTTTTCCACGGCGGAAAAGCCGCCGCGGAAAAGCATTACATACACATCATCCTAATATGGCTGGCGGTGTCTGATAGACACCGCCAGCCATGTTAGTGCTTTTCCTCCACAGTCGGAAGGCGACCGCGGCGGAAAAGCTGCGGACGGAATCCCAGACCCACCGCCATCCTAATTTGGTGGTCGGTCTTTGGAGGCTCCGCAGAGGTTTTCCCGCATCCTCCGGGCCGGCGGTGGTTTCCGCCGGCCTGGAGGAGGCGGGAAAACCGCGATCATAATCGGCCCCATAGTTAAGAAACGGCAGAGGAATCAGGAGGCCTAAATATTAAAAGAATGTTCAATAGCTAGGTCTTCAATGCTTTCCTGAACAGCATTAAACTTGTAATGAAGCGAATTTCACAAGAAGAGAATTCCATTCCTTAGGAGCCAACATGGAGAAACCCCTGGACCTCTACTTTCTGAATCTTGGAACCACTAAAACTTTTGCGGTAGTTGAGCGCAGAGTTTTCCTAGGAGTATATCTCCCGAACCGCAGAGCCAAGAAATCAGGAGCAATGTATATGTTGTCTAACCAGTAACCCATGTAGTTTCTTCAAAAGCGGGTAGGAATGAGTTCTAGCTGGGGCTCTATAAATAATCTGGATGCTGCATTCTGCATAACTTGAAGCCCGTTCAGATCATAGTCAGGTAAGCCTATAAAGATTCCATTGGCATAGATAAAAATCCGAATCATGATGGTATTTACTGCATTAAAGGGAACAAATGGTTACATTTTCTTAATGGTTTGCAGAAAGAAAACACATTTAAAGAGCACTGAGGTGATAGGTGGCAGTAACAAGTTCTGTTCAATAAGGATTCCTAAGCTCTTAGCCACTGGGGGGCATATTTTTCAATATGTCACACAGCATGGTGCAGCAAGTCACCTTGCTAAGCTGTGTGACAGGGAAAGGGCAGGAATGCGCCATATTTAACATATTATGTCACATTTCTGCTACTCCCATCAATTGTGCACTCTGTGCTGCTTAGCGCTAATGCAGGCAGGATTGTTTTTTTTAAGGAAGGGACACCATCCTGCATAAAAACAATCCTGTGAGGCAATTTCCTCTTGTTATGTGTGCTGCAAAATGAATCACACATAGAAAGTGGAAGAAACTAAGAGAAATGAAGACATATCTCCTTGTTACGCCTCTCCTGGGGATGCATAGCAGTTTTGGTGCATTCCGAGGTCTACCACTTATGGTAAATCTGAGAATGCATCAAATCCATAGGCCTTGCATGGGAATACACACACCACCCATGGAATGCCTTCTTGTGACAGTGTAACACAACACAGTGATTTTTGCTGTGTTGCGTTACTCTGGATTTATCAAGTCACTTGCATAATGCATATGTGATGCCACCCTTTGATAAATATGGCCCTGGTTTTGTTGTCGGAAACACACCCTTGTCAGAGAGCCAAAAATGGTTTGAACCAAAGCTGCAGATTTTGACTCGATAACACAATCTCACTTTCTTTTGCTTTTAGTCTTAAACGATTGTGGAATATCCAGTCACTGATGTAACGCATTATATTCGAGAAACAGACCTGGGCTGAGGTTGAAATATCCAGTATTATAAAGATCTGGAAGTCAACTGCATAATTAAAAATCATACATCCTCTCTTAACTAGTTCCTTAAGCAGACTTAACATCTATATATTCAGAAAGTCATAGATTTAATAAATCAGGGACAGCATTTTGCACACAAAGTTTGAACGTTCAGTGTGCATATATCAATTACGAGATAGGATAAAATATTGTGATTTTGCCCAAAATAACTTCCAATGGAAAACTATATTGGACAGGCAAACAGGGAGCATTTATCATTTCACGTGCTAGCCTGCAAACCACTGGATTGGTGATTACCCTCTCCGCAACAGTCTGCTTCCCTGACAGGGCATTTACAGTGCTAACACGGCAGGACATTTGTTTGTGAACCTGTAAAAGTGAGCCACTGTGTCATATAGGATAGTCCTTTTGATATGGAAGCCCTGTTCTGTACAGCCTGCTCAAAAAGGATTACAGATTCTAGCGTTAGCTGAGGCTCCAGCATCAGAAATAAGGGGTTACCTTACCTTTAAATGAGACAGGAGAGTCATGGAGAGGTGTGGCTCACTGGTTAGAGGCGGCAGACCTGTAAGCAGAGAACGGCCCGGGACCACGGTTCAATTCCCGACGCGGCAGGGTCTTAGACCAGGGTCAACGGACTCGATAATTCTCGCCTCAGTGCCTACTCTAACCAGGGAACACACTCGGTAACTCTGGGCATTAAGCTTGCCTCATCTCTACAACGGCCCCCCACAGACGCCGGGGATGCCTGGCTTCACCCTGGAGATACCCAGAAAGGGAGCATCTCACAGGGAAAACCAGGACGGGTTCCCCAGCAGTCTACAGCGCCAGGACACTCGGGTAGAGTAACAGTGCGCTTTACAAGTATCCCACATTCACATTTACATTTACATGAGATTGATGAGCAGCACATCCACCAACTCATGTTATATTCCCCATTCAGCTAAACTCAAAATGGACCCCCCAGTCTTTAAGGGAATCATGGTTGAGTTCTCCCCCTTGCCATACTCAATCTTTCTGGATGACGGACTGTCCATAGGCAGACTACAGCTGCTGTCTCTTAGGATTGGTCAAAATATCCCTGTGGACCGGGTCAGGATTCAAGTGTTTCAGTTCTTGGAATCAGTTACTGGAGTGTAAAGATGTTTGAATTTTTATGCACTTAGCCGTCTGTTGCATAAGACCAACTATGTGTAACATAGTACATAGAGCAGACCTTTTATCGGCCCCTTGCTCATGATTTGAGTTCTTACTTGTTTTCCTCACTTCAGATTGCCCTAATTCAAAAGCTTTCCTCACTATCCTGATTTTGTCCCACCCACGGAGCAAGGCTTATTTACCCATTGTTTTGATTACATAAGATGTATAATTTCATCAATGACATCAAATGAAACTATTTTTTATTTGAGTTTTAGCACTCCATGGATAAACAGCTTTACTGTTCACTATCATGCTCTCGTGAGGACGTGGTAGCTAAATACTGTAACTGTGCTGCCTCCAACCTGCTCATCTGTTGCTCACTTAATGCCCATGTTTTATTGTTTGTTTTTAAAAATTATTTTTTGTTGCAGCAGCACACTGCAAACATGCACTGGCATGGTGCTGATTGCTTCTTTCTGTTTGTATGACATCCCTGCACACGCTTTATTTTATTATTTACAGTTCTAAAGTGGCCGTCAGCCATCTTGGAATGTTAAAGTAATAATAAAGTATAACAAAAAATCAGTACAAGATGGCTACAATGCATGATCCCACGTACGCATAAAACAGCAGTCAATCCAAAATGCTTTTTGTTACTACGTTGAACTTTTTTTGCTTTCCATGGATTTTGTAGTGCCAATGTGTCCTTGTGGGAATTGCTAAATGACAGGTTTGCATTCTGCATAATTTTCCTGAAATTTCACATAATTACTCGATCGCAAATTTCACACACATCACGTTGTTACCAATCAATTACTAGATGCTTTCGATAACTGAGAAATATATGAAGCTAATTCATCAATTGTGGTGAACACCCTTTTAGAAAAAGGGACCTGAGAGGCATTGCCATGGTTATACGTCTTGACCTCTATGCAATAGTAAATACTGTGGATCATGTTACTATGGTTCAATGACTCAAATTGGTTTTTAAAGGTAGTGAGCATGACAGGGGAAGTTCTACATCTTTCCTGACCAAAATGGGCCAAGTGAAACACTCAGGAAGGTCCAGTTCACATACGTATAGTACTGTGCGTGGAGTCCCCTTGGGTAATCATTATCACCATGCCTATTTAGCATCTATCTCATACTAACAGTAAATGTTATCAAAACCCACAGGTTGAGTCCTAAGCTAATGAAATGCAAATCATTTTTAAAATGGGTCGGAATAATACTAACAGCTCTACATCATGCCCAGAAGACTGTCAACACCGGGTGAAGTATGAGTCCCTTCAGCTTAACCAAAGCATAATAATAGTAAAACTACTACTACTACTACTACTACTACTAACAATAATAATAATATTAATAATAATCACAAAATGTACAATAGGTAGCTAACATCTGACTGCAGATCCAGTCCAAATTTGATAAATACTGCTAACACATTCCTAAAATCCAAGTAAATATATCTTTCGCATTATTCCATATGAGGCATGGGATCTGCTGCAAGATAGTCATGGGCGGTACAATTTTCTAAGCTTCATGACATTCATTTTTAATTGTCAAGAGACTATCCAGGCCACATCTACACAAAAGACCCAGATCCAAAAGGCTGGTGAGGCTGCACTTTTAATGTTGTCTCACCGTGGGATAATTATTACTATTTTAACCTTAAGTATCACCATCGGGTCTAGAGCCTTTGTATTGGGAGAATAAAATTTGCCAAATTTAGTAAAAGCTCCAAAGGTAATTTTTTTTGTGGCTACAACTTCCCGGTTGACACTTGATCGGGTCCCCATTCTTATACTTATATAGAACCATCAAACAAGTGTCCATGTAATCTGCTTTAGCACATAATCTCGGTTGTACGAAGGAACAACTCAGGGAAATACATTGCATGCCTTAACAAGTAATTTTTACCCTGTATTTATTTACAACGCATATGCTTTTGCAAAGCATGCCATAATCATCATTGTTTATATATGAAAATAATGTATTTTGGGGGGAGACCCCCATGCCCATCAATTCACCTAAAATGCGTGGTCAAGGCATGCATTGTAAAGACATGCACGTGGTAAAAACGTGTGGTAAAAAATGTGTGGTAAAGGCACAATATGTTAAACACCTCTTTGTAAAATCTGTTTCCTTAAACTGTGTGGTTTATGTAAGCCTTCAATCAAACCTACATCACTATTACCAGTGATGAATTCAAAACACATTTTACTTATCCACAATTTTAACTTCATATTGGTTGCAAGCACCCAAGCATGGTGAACAAATTAGCTGGTGGTCCTTGCATGCAGCAGGTCCTATTATCTTCTTTCAGCTGTGTCTCAAAGGAGAATTGAGAGGACTAGCCTCATTGCTGACCTTCCCCCATAGCAAAATCCATTCAGAGGCATAGAAAAATAAATATGCTAACATTCTTCATACAGCTTCCAAATATTCCCTTAGGAAGCTCATTTTATGTAAATTGAGCTTGCATATATCAATTGTGGCTCTCCTGAAAACTTTTATGGTCGGCAAGACCAGGCAAAGGGAAAAAGCATGCAATTAAATGATACACTTTCAATGGTATTACAAAATGTTGTTCATAATTTTCTATTGTAAATATTAAACACAGTCATGGAAATACATGCATATCACAAAACAATTATTAAACAGAAAGCACACCTGAAATATACCATAAATGGAAGTTGTGCTGATTATGTATTGCCACTTGAAACCTAAAATAACACGCCATTGCAATCAAGCTCCTTGTTACACTTCAATGGGTGTAATTCTGGACCAAATCACAAAATATTAAGCAAGTCTGTGCTTGGTGCAAACACCTTTTACCACTGTATTATGAAAGCAGATTGTTGGACGTGTGTAAGGCATCTGGGTCAAGGGGTTCCAAGTCAGACACGGGTACTACACCCCAAATGTAACAACATTATTTTACTACTGGTGTCCTGGGTTCCCCATTCTGTGGACCTCCCACTAGTAACCAAGTATTCCTTTTTGCACAAGACTCAGGGTAATGAGGTAGATCAATCCAAGGCAGTCAGGGGAGGTCATGTGGTCTAGAGATTGTGAACTCAGCAACACAACAAACTTTAGTCAATAATTCTCTGTTCAGTCAGTGCTTTTTCTTATAAAATCAAAAAGTACTTTAGATCACAGTAGTAAATACTACACACAAATTAACTAATATATTTAGAAGAATAGGTAGGAGTGCCTACGATGACACCAATGGGGGCCACACTCTAAATAAAAGTCACACCAGTCAGGTAACCCCAAAATGTATCCTGGACTGCCCCCACTGGAGCCACCTTTGACATTCTGCACACCAGCAAGACTTGACCCGAACACTCTATATCGCCTAAGTGCCTAACACCATTTGAGAAGAAGACTAATCGAAACTGGCTGTGTCAGTGGATCACTATACTACTCAAAAACGAAATATAAACTCTCAAACACAAAGCAAATCAATATACATTCATAGATCTCAAAACGGCATTCGACCTGGTCCCTCGGGCAAGGTTGTGGGATATTCTGGAGAAGATGGGCTTTCCAAGGCCACTTTTGGGATTTATTGCGAAGCTACATGAGGGGAACTATGCGAGGATCAGATGGGGCACCCAGGGACAACTGACAGAGAGGGTGCCCATGAGGAGTGGAGTCCGCCAGGGATGTGTTATGGCACCGACCCTGTTCTCCCTCTTTGTGAATGGAGTGGTGGATCATCTGAGGGAGGAAGCGGCAGATGCGCCATCTCTGGTGGGGGAAAAAACACCTACCCTCCTCTTCGCGGACGATACCATCTTGATCTCTAAATCCCCCTACGTTCTTCAAAAACTCTTAGACCGCTTTAGTGTGTTCTGCACTGACAGAGGCCTCACCATCAACACCTCTAAAACAAAGCTTTGGCCATTTCACCATCCAAGAGATTCAGGAACAATGTTTCGCTAAATGGTGTCCCCTTGGAGTTGGTGGATTCCTTCGATTATTTGGGTGTTAGGGTAAACAGCCGGATGAAATGGAAAGATCACTTGGCCAAAATGCTATTAAACCACAAAAGAGTCTCAGGGGTGGTTTTAAGGGAACAGCGGGAGTCGTTGAGCAAACCTGTGGCACCAACTCTTGCAATATATGACGGCCAAGTATTGCCGGCAGCCCTATATGGATCTGAGTTGTGGGGGTTCGAGAACATAACAGAGTTAGTAACATCTGAAAATAAGTTTATGAGAGATCTGGTGGCCCTCCCAGCTTCCACCCCGTTAATCCCACTACGGCTTGACCTGGGTAGGCGTCCCCTCAAAGATATAGTGCGTCTGCGCCCACTACTTTTTTGGGTGCGTCTAAGAAGGTCCCGGGAGCTCCATAATTATGCTGCAGTTCTAGATGAACTTATTTTGCTTAACACAGGTAACAAGATTAAGTGGTTGTGCAACCTGAGACAGCTGGTTGTGCAACTGGGCTTAAGTGAATCATGGTCGAGCCAAACACCGCCTCCCAAGCCAGTGAGCAAGAAGCTCTATTGGGTCTGGGTACAGGAGATGGCCATACGCAGAAGTGAAGGGGGCCTCTCTCCCAGCGATTCCTTGAGATCAAATGGATAAGAAAACTTGAACCCTTTTTAGACTTCATAGAGAAACCTCTGGACAGATCACTTTACCTAAAACTCAGGCTCGGAACTTTACCGGTGAATAATTTTTCTTCCGGGTGGAAAAACCTAGGTGTTCTATCTAAAACCTGTCCTGGATGTGCAGCCCCCAATGAGTCTGTGGCGCATTTTCTTTTTGCCTGTCCGGCATATAGGGTTGCCAGGAAGATATGGTTAAAACCACTATGCATGGGACTGGGCCTTAGATGTCACAAAATGGCCCTACGGGTCCTCTGCACTGATACGTCTTCTATCGCTATGGTGTGTGGGGTAGCCAAATATTTGGGTAGTGCATGGCAGACATGTACAAGGAGGGCCAAGCCTACCCCCTATTTAACCTAACCGCCAGATGGCGCCATGGCAGGAAGTGCCTTTTATGGTTCTTACGTAATTGTTTTTAGTGTTTATTTTAGAGTTTTTAAAAATTGAGTAGTATGTGATGATGTATGTATATATAGGATTGGCGGGTCCCTACTCTTTTACCTTTTTGATGTACTGCATAAATTGTATACTTTTATGATGACATTTTTTATCGAATAAAGTAAATACTACTACTACTACTATATACAAAACCCTTAAGGAAAGTACCATCATTCAACAACATAAGTCAATGTATGCAGTAACTTACAGTTAACAACATACATATCTGTAATGTTTCCAGAACCTAGCTGAACTTACCACAGTGTGGGAGATTATTGTCTGCTTTACCCAAGGTTGGAAAGCAACTGCAGAAATTCACATTTAAGAACCGCACACTCCTGATGCTTAATACAAACAAGCATCTGCAATGCAATGGGTCTCGCATTTACCCGAGATTGAGCTATTGGCATTGTAAATGGTAATGACTTTTATTTATGTTTTGGTTTTTAAAACATGAATAAAAGGCATTGTCATGTACAATGACAATAGCTTAAAGTCTTGCAAATGTGAGATCTATTGCATTCCAAATACTTGAAGGCATCGCTGCATTGCCCCATTCCGTCCCCCATGGCCCCTGAAGAGCTCCCCGTTTTATACGAGTTAACTAAACAAGCCAAGCCGGTGGTCACAAGTGTGCACGAGAGACCCTCCTGTAGTAAGCGGAACTCATTTAAGAAAATAGTGCTTATAGACCAAAGAAGATGTACCTTGTAACAACCGAAGTAAAAGGGTCAGTCCTCATAGGAGGTTTCAAATGAAGACAAGGTGGTACTAAGGAGGGACTAACCAGCCTAAAAATTAATCAGAAACGAGCATTTAAGAAGGACAATGACACAAGCCAATGACAAATATGGGCGTGGCTTCGAGAATATACTCCAATGCAGCATGGCTCGCAGAGCAGCGCATGCGCTGCCCAGGCTCGACCTAAAAACTAGTGCCAGGAATACTTAAAATTCAAAGTAAAAGCTCCAAAGGTAATTTTTTTTTTGTGGCCCAACCAGGAAACGTAGGGCACCTCTCAACATATAAAGGTGAAGATCCTGGGGGCTTGCTGCTCCCGCTGCAATCTTCACAATCTGTACACACACTTTTAGTCCTGCTCTTCTGGGGCACCTCCAGAAACTTTACATACATTTTTAAGTCCTTTGCAGGGTCTTTTGTTGCCTGTGATTATTCCTTTGAAAATCATCTGCACTGGTATATTTTTTCTTTTTGTGGTTTTCTTTTCTTTCTTTACTTTATTTTTGTAACAATTGCCCATGTATATGATCCTTCTGTAGGCACATTTAGGAGGCCCTGCTCTTCCGAAGCATAATAGAACATTGTGACTGATCTGCCACAATAGCCCAGTATATTGGTCATTCCAGTGAAAAATGATACGGGAAGTGGGGAATGCCATATATAAATCCCTGGGGCACCAGCCCTTCCAGGGGTGGGGGGAGGGTCAAAACAGGGACCAGATGATAGTGCTACTATGCCAGTATCCTGGGCTGGTCCCCGGGGCACTTATTAGGGAGCAATAATTATTAAACATCTGAATGCAGTAGTTGTTTTCTTAGCCTTGTTGCCAGGGAGTAATAGCTTTCCATGAGTGAGATAATTTAATCAAGGTATCCCCATCCCCATGTGCCTTTCCAATTGAGTTTCTCGGTTTCTGCTCCTAGTGATAAGCCCCAGTAACCAGGAATGTTGATTCTGGGCATTCTGCCATTTAACTCTTGACAATTTCTCCCTGGGTCTCCTTGCCTCTAAAGATTTGGGATATAATTGTAGCTTGTTTCACGTTGATATCCTCTGATTAGGAAGAGCTCAGGGACCTCCCCTTCTAGCACTTGGTAGCCTATTTGTGAAGCCTCTTTTACAACTTCGAGACCCAGATGCCTTTTTCCAGTAGGAGGGAAGTACAGAGTCCATCATCTAATCCCCTCATCTGATTTCCTGGTAATCCTCTTGGCCCGTTCTTCATTCTGAAACACCCCTTGGCCCTTAAGACAGATTACACTGTCTGCCTGCAATCCGTGGGTCCCATAGCCTCCTGGGCACTCAAGGGGTGCCTGCGTACAGGCCCAACAGGAGTCATGGGTCCTCCACCAGGGTACACATCATCTGACCAGTGCGAGAAGTCCAAGGAAACCTTTCATTCAGGATACCCCAGTATCCTCACTCTGTACTGTCCCCTACAGGGCATGAGGAGACCAATACCACTGGCCATGGAAAGAAGAGTCTTTAGAAGTGCAAGCCTGGAATGCCCCACAATCAGAGGTTAGCCAGCAGGCTTGTTCATCCTCCTTCTTATGTGGGTCCCTTTCTTCTCAAAGTTCTTCCATTGTGCAGGGGTTTAAAAGCAGAGGTGGACACTTCTAGAGAGTGGACATCTGTACGCAGTCTAAAGATGTCACAATATTTCCCTCATCCCTGATGTCTCCACCTGCATAGCATCTTCGTAATTTCCAAGATAGTACAATCAAATGTGGGTCAGTCACAGCTCTTCCAGAGCCTTCAACACTGTCTGTCTGTGTCCATTGTGTTCGAGGCGGAGTCTGCAGTCGACAGCAGCAGAGTGGAAGGAGCAGGAGGCAGAGGAGACTTGAGTGACTCGCGCGGATTTGGAGCGAGCGAGCGAGCTACCAAACAAGGCAAACAAGGCAACCGCGTCAGCAAGAGCAAAATAATGGCTGAAAAAGGAGCAGCGGCAAACAGGGTGTTCGGGGGAGAACCCGGCCGCGGGCCGCGGACACGGTCCAGGGACGATAATCAAGGTGGAGGCAGAAGGAGGAGCTGTGCAGGGCAAGGCCGAGGACGAACAGACGAACAGCGGAGCAGGTTGGTGCGCCCTCTACGCCTCTCCCATCTCTCCCTCGGCGTCCGCTCTGCCGCTCCCTATTCTGCCTATTCTGCCTACCCTGCCTTCCCTGCCACACACTCCCCACAATTGCCGCATACCGGGAGAATTGCCGCCTATCCCTACTTTTGATCAAACTGCTCACTTTTGTCCCACCCCATCTCAAAAATAGGCGGTTGCCCGGTGGAGTAAAGGGAGACCGAGAGTGTGTCTCCCCGGTGTTACCTGGCATTATCGAACGACCTCCCCCCGGCGAATTGCAGCAGACATATATAGTTCTAAGGAGCATCAAGGAGCATTATTGGGGAATACCGAAAAAAGGTGCGAGAGGAGCTTGAGTCCCCCTGCCTGCCCGGTGCCTGCCCTGTGAAAGTGAATCATAGGGAATCATCTGCACCTGCATCTGCTCCTGCAATCATCACTGTAACTTTCACTGGCCACCAGCAACCAGTATTTTTTCATCGATCCACCACGTTGACATACTGCACGCCAACAAGGGGGAAGCCATTTTTGGAATGATCTCTGGGGGCCCCGGTCTGAACTAAAGCAAAGATCGATCAGGGCACCCTGCCCAACAGAGAACAGAGAACCGGCGAGCACAGCTGCCATTAGAGGCAGCTGCAAAGTAAGAGCCCTGGGGTAGGGGGCTAGGCTGGTCCGACTAGGTCTGATTCTGCCGGTGGTCTCCCGCTGTGTGCTCCGCTCGCTCTCACCGCTTGCTTCCCCTCATCTGGTCCCTATCAAAGGTCACGGACGCTAAGAGAAAACGCCAGACCCATCCAAAATCGACCCATCCAAAATTTAGGGCATTTTATTTTAAGTTGTCATAACCTCTTCCGCACCTTGAAGATATCCTTGTTGTATCCACAACTAATTACAGATTAACTAAGGTCTTACTAGAATGCGCACCAGGAGCTGTCTTCAATTACAACCCACACACCGTCCACATAAGTCTGCCAAGCGCCAGAAATCAAAGCTGCTGTATTCCCAGGTGGCAGGCCGTGGCCACCAGTCTCCATCCCGACCATCACAACTGGAACAAACGGAAGAGGCTACTGGAAAGTTCTCAAGCGGCTTAATGGAAATCCTCAAGGACGGAAACAAGCCAACCAGCCTCTCTGTGCAAATGGCGCAAACGGCCTGTCCTTCGCATCTACCAAAATTTAAAAATAGTGGAACTGCTGATATCAGAGATCATTTTCCTCGGATCAATCAGTCAAACAACGTCGCTTCCCAATTGTTAAGAAAGAAGAATATGAACACACAACAGCAATCTATAAACTTATCAGTTCCCCTCAACTTAATGTCTCTCTACCCTGAAATAACTATTAGCCGCAAGTCCATAGTCTCAGACTCTGTCACTGTACCAGCAAACATATCGGGTAATCAATCTCCTCTTTCTCAATCACTACCCCTTTCTCCCCTTCCCTCAGAAGAACCTCTTACGCATTCAAGCATAAGAAAAATGTCAAACGCGACACCACTTATGTCAATGCCTGTTTTCCCTGTTCTCTCACCTGTTAATGACTTCGTCACCGCCTCTGACTTAGAGAAAGATATTCCATCCTCCCAGCTGGGAAAAGAGAAATATAATGTTAAAGCCATGGCACGCACCTCAGCTGACTCTACAATTTGGATTTCATCGTCAGATTCCTTGACTCAATCACCAAAGCTCTCAATCCAGCAAAGTTTACCACCGCATGAAAATATGACAAATTTGATAAAGGGCATATCAAATGACTACACTCAAAAACACAGCCTTGACTTCCTATCACAAACATCCACCCCAATTCCTAATGGGGTACCTCATTTTACTCCTCTCAGTAATATTGCCTCACCCGAGGCGTTGTCCAAAGCAAGCCCACCCATAGTTTCAACTGCAAATATTAGCAATGTTAAAACTGGAATGAAAGAATACTGTTCCAACTATGACCTTAACAAAAATCCTCAAAAATATCACACTAATCTATCTATCAACTCATCCTTCGCCTGCAATCATCCCATTGAAAAAAATCCTGATTCGGCAGGTTTTAGACAAAGGCCTTCTCAAGCAAGCCCAGGAATGCCTAAAGTTGAAATGCTTCTCGTAGCCACCAATCAAGCATTGCACTCCATGGCTAATACTGCCCATATACATGCCGACAAATTGGAGACACAAATAGCTATTTTTCAACTATTAGCAGACTCTATAATGCGTATAGACTCTAAATTGGAACAGCTAAACGTATTGATACGAAGAGTCCAATATAATGCGGGCCAAAATTACACTTCCGCAGCACATTTAAGTCAGGAACTGCCCGCAAATATAATCCCGTATCCAAATCATACTCAGATCAACTGTACTTGTGGGCCTTTAATAAAAAAACTCGAGTCCCTGCCTGAAATAATGTCCACTTTAATAGAAGATTTAAGGATAAAGTCTCAAAGTACATCACAGAAAACAAATTCTCCGACCCAACCTCAAACCCAAGAAACCTCTCGAACACCAAAATTAAATCTCATTAATCCAGTCAGCCCAAGCGATAATTATAATAACTTGAAACTGGATCAACAACGACTTATTACTACAATAAATACCCAGCTCGATCAGCCACGTACCACAACAAGTTCTCCTATGCCTTTAATCGATACCAAACAAATTCTGAAGGAAGTAACCACGATGTCCAGAAAGAACAAGAAAAAACGGAAGAAATTAAAAAACAAAGCAAAAAAAAAGAGTAACGTATTACTGCAATGGCTTGGAACAAACAAGAGGGCCCATATTACAATTCAGGCAGAGGAGCCAGAAAAATCAATTGACCAGCAAAAAGACTCTACTGAAATTCCGAAGCCATCTCTAAAATCCACGCAGAAATTACTAGATCCAAAGGAGGATAAAGTATCCAAAAATAGCAGTAACAATAAATAATCTTGTATTAATGATTCCATTCAAAATGACAAGTCTAATAAATTGGCGATCAAAAGCCCTTCGGCAGCCACCAACGGAAAAAGCATATTGACTATTGAAAACCTAGGACAAATAAAAAGAACTTCTATCACAGAAATTGTATCACCAAAATAGACGAAAAATTAGAGGATGCTCGACTAGACAACAAGACACCCCCTACCCAGGAACTAGTTGCGAGCAATTTGTCAATAAAGAACTGCCGCATGACTCTAAAGCCAACTATTCAAGATAATCCAGAGCATCTAGGCAATGAAAAGTCCAAAACAGATCGATTAACATGTAGCCCGACCTTGACACAACTGTACAAAGTCAATAGCAATAACCAAGAGTCTCGCCCTACACAGTTACAGTGCAAAAAAGTACTATTATACCCGGAATATGAATCCCAGGGTCGATGGGACATCCTAAACAGGGGAAATCTTTTAAAGCTATGCCAGCATCTTCCAGGCTTAGAAAGTGTCAACTCAGCGGACATTGAAACGGTGGCCTTTATAGATCCTGTTATGGGCCAGAAAAATGAGTTAACCGTGGTAACTTTTCTCAACCCAGAACTGGCTGCAACTTTATCTAAGAACGCAAATCAACTGAGCGAATGGGGCATTCAAGCTAGCCTTTATACCACCATTAATTATCCGATCTTTCTGAAAAACACCCCTGAACCCCTACTGACCAACAACATTAGCCCTGACTTAAATTTGGAAGGGAGCAAACAACAGCTCCCCCCGATGTTACGTGGCCAGAAATCACAGGAATCAAAAACAGCCCCTTGGATTGATACTCCACTCCAAGTAACAGCCACAACAGCTGAAGGCCTGCGTAAATGTGTACTTAAATCAAAAAAATGCCAAGACTGGTCCTGGCTTTCCAAGGCTTTAGGGTAGTATACAGACAATTCAGCACGAAAATGTACCAAAGTATGATACATCCAGTTGCCTAAATATTTGCTCCTGGAACATCCGGGGCCTAACAAAAGAGAAAATATGCCGATTAACCACGAACCTCCGGAAGTCAAACGATATCTTCGCCATCCAAGAGACCTGGGCCCTGGAGAATACCATCTGGGAAGATTCCACTGTAGCTGAATCATTCGCTATTCCATCTACAGCAGGTGGCCATGCATCTGGAGGTGTGCTGATCGCCGTAAAGAATACATTGGTTGCAAAATTAGAGACACTCTATAACGGCAAAGGCGACTACATTTTCCTCAGCATTGAGATTAAGAGTCATGTTAAGGGAAAAATAAAGCAAAAAATCATTCTTGGCTGTGTTTACTTACATCCCGTAAAAATTCGTCGGGAGACTACTTTAAGCAACTTGCTTCCTATAATAAATAATCTTGAAGCTTTATTCCCAAATGATCTGTGGCTGATAACGGGCGACTTCAACTCCAACCTAATGGATATTGACCCCACCCAATCCTCTCAAATATCATTAGTAAACGAGGAGTGGGCAATCCCGGAGATAAAGTCCCAATACCATCCTTAGATAGCGATCATACCATTCTAGTATGCATGATTGCCCTTAGGCAGCAACACCGCCCGATAATTCCCATGATTGGAATGGAATTAAACCTCCAGAATGTAAGAAAATTAAGATGGCCTGAATGGAATCGTGAAGCAATAGAAGAGGAAGTTGACAATCTTCTCTCCGAACAGCGTCTGGATGGCACAGATTATCAGTCAGGATTCTCCTGGGAGGCAAGACTAAGCCAATTTAGAGACCAATTAGCATTAAAATGAACAAATAGCCCTCCGAAGGACCTTCTGGTCCCAACTACCTTGCTAGAGCAAAAAAAAACTTATAATTTCCACAAAGAGTAAATTAAATAAGTTGCAACGAGTCCATGCGAGTCACAAAAGTGAATATAAATCCCTGAGGAGTGACATATCTGCTGCCAGAAAAGACTATAGAAAGGCCAGATTCGCCCTAAAAAGACAGGAAGAAGAGCTCCGTTGGGCGACAGTCTTTGAGATAACCAAAACCAAGGACCAAAGGAAATTTTGGAATTGGGTAAATGAGGCAACCAAAGCCACTAAACCACCCACTGCAGCTAATATCTCCCCTGCTGACTGGGAGAATTACGTTAAAATATTATACATAGCACTGTACACATCAATTAACAGCGGTAGTATCCAACTTACACTCGATCAGCTCATCACTGAGGATGGCACAACCCCCACCATCAAGATGACAACAGAAGAAATAGTAGGAGTCATAAAGAAAATGCGCCCCAGTGGTGCTCACGGACCCAATGGGATCCCTACGCAAGTACTCAAAGCCTCCACACAAAAATGGGCCGCGATACTGACCCCTCCCTTCAAGGATGCAATATTGGGACACACAATCCCACCCTCCTGGCAAGGATCATTCCTTGTACCTTTCCATAAAAAAGGCTCGCGATCCAACCCCGATAACTATCGAATGATAGCCCTGCTTGACGTGGATGGGAAAACCTACGCAAGTGTACTTTTAAAAGAACTTACAAAATGGGTGGAAACGAAAAACGTAATCCCTTTTAGCAAAACTGGCTTCCGAAAAGGTTGCCACATTGAGGACAACTTGATTTCCATAGCCCATCTGATGGAAATAACCCTAGCTGCAAAAGGAAAATCAATGTACATGGGTTCATCGATTTTCGTAAAGCCTTCAACAGCGTTAGTCGACTTAAATTGTGGGAAAAACTGGCAAGATGGGGCATTCCACGGGCACTACTAAATGCACCAATAGCCCTACACACGGACACCTGGGTAAAAGTCAGAGTAACATCGAAATGGTCTACCTCTAATAAAATCGTTACAAATAGGGGCCTAAAACAAGGATGCACCCTTGCACCATTACTTTTCAATCTGTACCTTGCCGACCTACCTGAATGGTTGTCCCGATCAAGAGCCTTCCCCCGAGGAATCGGCCAAGATAAAATCCAAATTCTGCAATACGCAGACGACACCATTCTTCTAGATCAAACCCAGGTGGGCCTCCAAAGACTGCTCAATTCCCTCGCCCAGAATTGCAAAAACAATATGCCAGAGATAAACGTAAGTAAAACCAAAACAATGGCAATTTCACCTGCGAATGGAAAAAAGACCAAGTGGTTTATAGAAGGGAAACCACTGGAGACTGTCACTGCATACAAATATCTGGGCGTCTGGATTGATCATAAAGGGAGGTGTTCGGTGCATACAGCAGAGATGCAGGCAGTGGCTCGCAGTTTAGAGGGGGCCTTCATGAGAACGAAGAGCGCTCTGCATTGCCAAGATTTTGTCCCTTTGATAAAACTAATAAACGCAAAATTCCTGCCTACAATCTCCTTTGGCGCAATAATCTTCAAAGACAAAATGAACAACTGGCTAGATAGAGCACAATCATCATGCCATCGCCGGTTCTTTGGATTGCCAAATTCGACTTCCCATGCCCAAATCCGGAAAGAATTTTCCTTATTCTCTATGCGCTGGATTATGGGAGCAAGATTTGTTTCATACTGTCTGAAAGCGAAACAAACTAACTACCATACGCTGAAGAACTGCATATGGCTCCTGCTTAGCAACCCAACTACATCATTGAATAAATATTTGACATTCTGCCTCAATTCCCTTGAAGCGGTGGACATATGGTCCTCTTCCTTGCCCGATGAAATGAAATCGAAGCTTTCAACCAAGCAAGCCAAAATTCTATCAAATCAATCAGATATGCAACAGGTTCTCCAGCTTTTTCACGGCTCCAGGGCTGCCAAACTATATGTCCCGAAAATATTACCATCTTATCTCGCATCACCAATGAAGCAGTATATTAAACATCAATTAATGAGATTTAGTTTCGGCTTAATTCCGTTGAAGGCATACAAGTTTGGCCAAGGATACAAGAAAGAAGCCTCCTCTCAGTGCCGTTTCTGTAACCAGGGAGAGGAAAGCCTAACCCACATTCTGTGCATTTGCCATCACCTCCGGGCAAAAAGTATATTTTGGCTGAGACCAATTTGGCTTTCTCTAGGCATCAGGACTTGTCAAGAAGCGCTCGAGGCATGTATGAGGGGGGACTCGCCACAATTGGCGACTCGTTTTGTAAAATTCATCACAGAAATTAATTCCTCGACTCTATCATCCGAGCAGGCTTGAATTTTAACCCCCCTAAGTGACATTTCCTTGGCTTTTTCTGCTTTACCTTCCTTCTACCCAATCCATTAACTTTATTTACTTTTTTTTAACAGACATGAATACTTCTTTTTTACTTAAAATGTCATTTTCTGTATGTGTATATTGCAATGATTTTAAATAATTGTGCAATAATTTTTTTTTTTTTAACTTTTTTACTTACTGTCTCTCTCTGACACAGCAAACTGGCTAATTTCCCGCCACATCTCAAAGGCTCTCCCTGTGTGACTGACACCAAGCGATTGTCTGTTTCTCTGTTGTTCCTGTGGGAAAGGCATGAGCAGACTTGTCAGTAAGTGTAGGATAATTATCCTTTTCAGATTTCTCCCTCACCATACCATATCCCCTCCAAATGTGTGTGTTGTATGGGGGAAGTCTCTGGCCTGCCTGTTGGTTAGCAATGTAAAAATATTAAAAATGTAAAAATATTAAATTAAATACTGTTGGAGCGACTCTCTAACTTTGGGATTAAAGACTGTGCTTAGTTCTGGTCTGCTGGCTACCTGCCAAATAGATCCTTGCAAGTATTGCTTCCACCTTCATTGTCATGTGCCTGATCTTGTCTATTTGGTGTTCCACAAGGACCAATATTCTCAACACTGATTTTTAACATGTACATGACCCCTTTAGCTCTCCTTATTTAATCTTACGGCTTTGATCGCTTCCTTTATGATGGTGATGTGCAAATTTTTATCAAGATGTTGGGAAATGGTCATGTTATCGCTAAGCATCATCTCTGCAGTGCCTAGCCAAAGTTGATCAGTGGATGATACAACTAGTTGAATTAAATAGGTACAAAATAGAGATACCATGCTCCCTGAAAAGTTCTGCATTCTGGAACCTGCCTGTTTAGCCCCCTTCTTTTGGACCCAAGCCAATTCCAGTTATAGTTGCTAGAAACCCAGGCATTCAGCTCCATTTGATTTAACATTGACATCACAGGTCACTGCTGTAGCAACATCCAGGTTTTTTCCAAATGTTTTCTCTGAAAAATGAACTTCACTTTTTTCGTTTTCACACAAGATTCAACTACTCAGTGTTTTGTATCTTCATGAATGGATCATTGCAATGCGATCTTTCTTGACCTTGATTACTTGTGTTAGCTTCAGATGGAACATAACGTTTTTCAAGACTTATTATTGGTCTTCTGCCTAGAATTCATACTAGAAATCACATTACACCTGTAGATTTGTCTCTTCACTGGTTGACAGTCAAAGCGTGAGTAGTTTTCGATGTCTTTGTTTAGCAGAGCAATGCTCAATCCTAGATCATCATCATCTTCAGGTTTCAGTAATACCAATCCCGTTGACGTTTGAGATCCAAAGTTAAACTTCTTCTTGAAGTCCCAAAAGTTCAAGTAAACACCATCGGTAGCTGGGCATTCTTGGTGGCAGCTGCCTCAAGATGGAACAGGATTCAAATTGTTTTAAATTCTCTACACTTTTGAAAACCCGGTTATTCTCTTCCATTTCCATTGCTTTTCTTTTTGTTTTTCTGTTAATAGTTCCACAGTGAATAGTTTGTGCTTTATGAATATACCATAAATAAATAATTACTTGGATCTCAAAGGGTAGTTCAAAGCCAGAATGCCACTAAAGGCTAATTTAGAAAAGTACAGCAAACCCCACAGTATACGAAGAGTGCAAATGTGGCAATGCTAATATTATATTCGTACTAGGGACTTTTTTAGACATAGAAAATGAGCCTTTAATATTTTCACTTTGTTGCACCAGTGTGTTGTTAATATTGTATTACTGTAAAGCCTCACAGATGACAGTGAAGCACTACAGACTCACATTGTTGCACTGCAGACTCACACAAAAGTCAAAGGAAAACAAGGATGTTTCTTTTAGGATGCCCAATTAAAAATAGATTGCCTGCACACCAGGGTCAGTGAGACCAGACACGTGCACACACGTGTGCGCACGTGTTTATGTGTAAACAGCGCAGGGTCTCTTACCCCAACTGCAGAGCAATGAACCTTATTTTAAAAAGCATACCGTGGCAGTGAGCACTTAAGTACATTTCAGTCGAGCTTACAGTGAGTGAGAGTCACTGCAGAAATCCAAGAAATAGGTGACCCATAATCAAGACAGCTAAGGGGATTTTATCGCATCAGGATCTACTCTCTCACAAGTTGGTAAGTGTTTGACATTAATGTTTGTGCATTTTTTTGTTGCATTTTGTAACAGTGGTAATATTCGGCATCATTTCATTGTGATGGTGTATTTTGTTCAGGTTTAAGAGCTTTGTTGTGTTCTATATGTTATGGAATTACAATTTTTTTGTGTTATTCCATTGTGCATTGTATTTTTGTGTTTCATAATTATTTTAAGGATGTCAACATACGGTTCTGCCAGCCAAAACCAACACATTAATTTACGTTCCTGTAACGAACAACCATTTACCACTGTCTAAGGCAGTAAAACACCCCAGGTCTAGCTCTTCAAAAATTCAGACTCCTGTCAGCCCAAAACTATGGTAGAGGCCTAGCCTGAAATTAACAATCCACTGATCACTTTATGTGACATGCCCTCCAGTCTGAATTGCCCATTCATGGAGAAACACAGCATCTTCTTAATATCCGGAAATAGACAAAACCTGAAGTTGGGGATATGCTTACAGTGATGGATGTAAAGACGGCAATAAAGCAATATATTTAGAAACGTATTTTGATAAAGTAATATAAATGACTTATGTGTGTATCATGTTATGGAAGTACATGTACATTCCTAATAGATGGCATAGTTATTTTACGCCAGTAAAAATTGCATGGGTACATAACTAAATTAATAATTGTATTTCGCAGCAGGCAGTTCCAAATATGCAATTAGCTTTCTAGTTCCAGAGCTAATAAAGTTAACATATTAAATACAGCGGGTCACAACAAACATTAAAAGGAATAGCAGTTGTCAATCAGGAGGGTAAGTGGAAAACACAATGACTGCAGGAGAGAGCACTAGCCATGATTGCTAAAAGAGGGTGGGGATAGAGTTTGCACCATCAGGTTTTTTTCTGAGTGATGACTTGAAGGATTGTTTGTGTGAAACCTCATTAAACGTCTAGCTAGATGAGTAACAATGTAATGGTTAAATGGCGTTTTGACAATTGACTGATCATTGTGAAAATGACATTTGACAAATGGCAACAATTGTACTAGGTTGCATTGCATGTGTTATTTTCACCCCCGCCGGTCAGAATAAATATCATCGCACATTTATTTGTGCACATGCAGTGCTTAATTTGAGCTGGTCGTTTCCGGTGCTCATCACCAGCCCTTGATAATCAACACCTGAGGTTTTCAGGAGCACCAGTTAAGCACACATACATTTACAGGGAGATTAAGTGATTTGCATGGAACCACAGGATGTTGAGCCAACGCAGAGACTCAAACCTGGTTCCACAGCTAAGAAGTCTGCAGCTATAGCCATTACGCGACATCCTCTCCCTGATTTGATAGTTAGTAGTTGCCACCCCAACCCCCTCCCAGCAGCAATCTGCCAGGGCTGGTTGCTGTTCCCAGTCTGGCCCTGCACATGGTGATTCAAAATTGCACTGAAATGTTGCAGAGTGGGTGTAATCTGGAACGTATTGTACGCAATGCTTTAATACATTACGGTACCATTGAGCAAAGTTATTTCACGCAAAATGAGATACATGACAACTATCTAGGGTGACATGACCTTCACATTAGAAAAAACTTTACGATCTCTATTATCTGACCTTGCCCTGACCTCAGCCTGTCATATTTTCTGAGTTCACTCCAGGCCTAGCAATTTGAGCATTCAAACCATGTTCAGTTTGTGACAAATAATTGATATAGTCTTATCTATGTACAAGCTTCCTCGCTATGAAAGTTAATTACTGTAATGCTTGCTGTTTTGATGGCCAGGTTTCAACATACCAATTAAGTCAGCTTATGCACCTTGTATACAGCAACATCCAATATTAGTATTGGGTCCACACAGAATTTTGATTACACCAGTGAAATTTGTGAGATTAGCAAATTTCACATTACCTGTTGGTTTTTAGCAGCAAATGTTTCACAGGACAAAGGTCCGAGCAGTTCCTTTTAGTGCCCATTTAATCTTTGGAACACTAAGTTTTAACTTTGTCACTCTTGTCCATTTCTTCCTTCATAAGCAATATATTGAATCCAAAATGTGTCTTATAGTAAGAACACTTCACAGAGACTTTCCTCAGAGCCTGGTAAAAAAGCAGGACAATTTCAAAGGAGATTTCATCACTGAGCTTTTGTGCATGTAAACCATTGTCTTCAATAAACAATGCATGCTGGCTCATTCTTTCACAGTCACCACAAAAATCAGAAACTCCATACCCACCTAAATTTTTCCCTCTCCCCATCGCTCAAGATCTTCAGAACTTTCAAGGAGGACCTACATTTTTCCATCTCATTACTTTGGGCCTGATTAGGATAGAGGGAGGACTCATGTCGCCACACCATTCTATCGGAGATAGGACTGCCTGACATAGTGTCGGGGGGGTCCCACAGGCCAAATTACAATGCAACCACCACAGTGGCAGTGACATTGTACAGGTTTTCCATTGGGACAGGTGCTGATAGTTGCAGCACCCACTGCAATGGAAAACAGGGATGTGTAACACATCCCTGTACTACGTGACAGGCACTGTGTGGTGCCTATCACTTGGAACATGGATCTGTCGGGGGCTGCCAATGTCCATCTCCGCCAGCCTTTCCATTACCAGTGAACCACCATACAAAGGCAGGCAGGGAGGGACACTCCTAGTCCCTACGGTGGTACCTGGTAGGCACCACCACCATTGTAGGGATTAGGAGGCCCTCCGCAGCACTGGCGGGCTCAAGGAGCCCGTCGCATGTATGGCTGTCGAGATTCCCTCCTGCCTGCACACTGCAAACCATCAAGATCTCGCTAATGGAAAGCTGCATAGGATGGCGGGGAGATGCCACCGACAACCTGTCCGTGTTGTGCTCCCCGCCATCCTAATCAGCCCCTTAGTTCTCTCAGGTTTCACGTTTCCAAACACCCTATTACCAACACTGTTGCAAAGGCCATATTCCTATGGAATCCCATCTGCTCTCTTGTCATTTATTCTTGCACAAATCACCAGCTTTTTATTCTTTTCTTTCTTCTCAAAGCATGTACCCTGATATGAGTTTACTCTAACTTGGTGCAATCTGTCCTCCTTTTGGTGGGTCTTGCCTTCTTTTGTCTACCAGTGGCTATTAATGATGTTACATTTTATAGTGTAAGAAATTCGGTTACTGGGTGAAGGGGTTGGAACCCTACTCAAGCAGCAATCACAATTCTTATCAGGGTGAAACACAAGCAAACTTGTACCCATGTTTAACCTTCCAGTTAAGGTTAAACATGGGTACAAATTAATACCCATGTTTAACCTTCCAGTATTTTGGCACAAATGCAGTTAGGCTTAACCTGGAGGCAATGTGTAAAGTAATTATGCAGTGCTTCAAACAGTAATAAAGTGACAGCACAACACAATAAAACTCCCAAACCAATTTAGAAAAATAGACACTTGACACCAAAATTACATGAAACCAATAAGTAAAACCGGAGATATGCAATGTCAAAGATTGAAGTAAAAATAGGGAGCCTGGGCAGGATACAGTCTCAAGTTAGGGCTGCTGAACAAAGTACCTGAAATCCGGGTTGCGGAGTGCTGGAGGATCCCACATTGAGCAGTGTTTCTGATAATCTGTGGGCTCTGATGCGAGCCTTATGTTGTGGATGCGTCTCGCTTTAAGAATACTGGGGAGCTGAGGGACTGCAATGCAAGATCCTGCTCGAGAATATGTCACTCAGTGCTGGATCCAAGGACTTGCAGGGCTGCGATATGAGGCTGTGCATCAAGGAGGCGTTGAGCAGTGGTGTTCCGGAGAGTGTGGGATTCTGCTTAAGGGATGCATTGTGCAGTGGCAGTCTGATGAAAAACTGCGAAGAGAAGCAGCGCTGCATCCGTTCGACTCAAAAGACTTGGCTGGCAGAACTCCTTCAGGCCCACTTCCAAGGGGCCAGGACTGGAGTGGCACAACTTGGGGGGACAGAACTCACAGCGGGCAGAGTCCAGGTGTGGGGTTCAAGGTGTTTGGAGCATTTTCTGTCCATGAGGCTCTAATCAGGCGGCCAGCTACCTAGCCCTTAGAGTCATTCTTTCGATCCTGGGTTCAAGATGGAAGTTCAGTCCTTTTCACTCAGAGAGCAGGGCAGCATCTCAGCAGGGCAGCAGAGTAGCAGTCCTTGCAGCACAGCAGCCCTTCTTCTGAGTCTTCCATAGGTCCCCATGTGTACTGAAGAGTTGGGTCTGAGGGTCCATGGTTTATACATGCTGCAAGCATTGAAGTGGAGAAACTTATAGAGTCCTGCCTCTACAAAGGTGTCTGAAATTTCTTGTTTTCTTGCTCTGGCCAAGCTTGTCTGGTGGCAGAAAAGTCTAGTGTAAAATGATGAGTGTGCTAAAGCTGAGTCTTAGTGATGTATAAGTGTGGTAGGTGACAGCTGCAGCCCCCCTCCCTAATCAGGTCAGAGATGACTCATATGCCACAGCGTATTCCCCCTTTGTTTCATTGTCTGGTAGAAATACACAAAGACCAACTGCCAGCTACACCTAATCATGTGGTCCCGGATACAGGCCTACCTGTAGGCCTTCCTGAAGAGTGATTTTTATGTGCTGAAAAGGAAGGGTTAAGCCTGGCAAATGATTTTTTTGCCAGGTCAAAATGGCAGTTTAAAACTGAACACACAGTCCGCAATGGAAGGCCTGACTCATGTTTAACAGGTCTGCGAGAGTGAGGGACACAATAAGTTCGGCAGGCTCACTAGTAAAATTTAACTTGCAGGCTTTTTGGGTACATGTAGTACCACTATACTAGGAATGTACAAGTAAAATAAATGTGCTGATTATGTGGAAGCCCATGTTACCATGTTTTAGGGAGAGAGCCCACGCCCTTTAACACTGGTTAGCAGGGGTAAAGTGCATAGAGTCGTAAGGAAAGCAAAAACAAAGCTAGCAAAAACCGGAGGATTGAAGGAAAAATGTTGGGGAAAAACCATGACATGAATTGTTAGAACTGGGGGTCGTTAGTTAGCTGAGGTAGGTACCTTAGGCCAAATAGGGACCTTTGCTTCCACGTCAGGAAAAGGAAGGACACCTTTTCAGATAGCCTGTGCTCACCCCATCGGTAGCTTGGCATGAGCAGTCAGGCTTATCTTCAAGGCAAGTGTGTAAAGTATTTGCAACCACGCTCTCACTAACCCAATGATGACACCAAAAATGGACTCCACACGAGTTTAAAAAAACAAGTATAAATTCATATAAAAAGATATACGATGAGACCACATGATATAAATCCACATATAAGTATTAGTAATATTCCTCCTGGCCAGCTATTAGGCCAGCCAGCCCTTATAGGTTCTGGTGATATTAATGAGCAATTCTAGATGATCCACTGCAGTCCTAATGCAATGCTATGCAGTTCGTAATGCAAGAATCAGGCACCTCACAATGTAAAAATAATGCAGTTCGTTATGCCACAATCAAGCAGTTCATAATGCCAAAATAATGCAATGCGTAACGAAACAATCAGGCAGTTAATTATGCAAACTAATGCAATGCGTAATGCAACAATCAGGTAGTTCATTATGCAAAAATAGTACAATGCGTAATGCAACAATCAGGCAGTTCGTAATGCAGAAATATTGCAATGCGTAATGCAACAATCAGGCAGTTCGTAATGCAGAAATAATGAAATGTGTAATGCAACAATAAGGCAGTTCATAATGCAGAAATAATCCAATGCGGAATGCAACAATCAGGTAGTTCGCAATGCAGAAATAATGCAATGCGTAATACACTCCAGCACAGATCACGGTGCTTTGGACGGTCTCTCCCCCCTCGTACTGACCCGCAGTCAGAATTCGCTAACAGACGCCCCCAACATGGGTATGGTGTGAACCAAAGTGCAGCTATGCACTCCTGCCCCAGTACTGCCACTCCTTGGCAAGTGCGGGCCACGATACAAGCTGAAACAGAGGCTTGCACTGGAGAAATGGGAGAGGCCGAGGGCATCTCTCTCTGAGCCCACACCCCGCCCCAGGTGGCGGTACACGTTACCTGGGGGGGTGTGACCTCGCTCTCCTCTCCTCTTCCCGTGACTTGGGCCTCTGATACGACTTAGTGGATTCCGGGCAGTGGGGCTCAGGCCCTCCCCCGACGGGGTTGGTTCAAGGTTCCGCTATGGCAACTGCGGGCTCGGGCTGGCGGCACAGCTCGCCGGGGGATGCCGGTCTGGGCCGCTGGTGATAAAGAAGATCTCAGGCTGCAACAGGGCACACGCACACAGGGTCGCTGAGACTCACTTGAGCTTCGGGTGTGCATGATCACAGGGCAATCCTCACAAAGGTCTCAGGCTGCACAAAGCACATGCACACAGCGTTGCTGAGACTCACTTGAGTTCCAGGTGCACACGATAACAGGGCAATCCTCATGAAGGGCTCAGGCTGCACGAAACACACTCACACAGCGTTGCTGAGACTCTCTTGGACTCCAGGTGCCCACGATCACAGGGCAATTCTTATGAGGGTCTCAGGCTGCAAAAAGCACATGCACACAGCGTCGCTGAGACACTCGAGGAAACTTTTGTGTTCCTGAGTTTCCACAACAGGGAGCCAGCTCTCCTCGGCCCCTTGGGGATAAGTTACTTCAGGACACAGCCCACAGCAAAGTCCTTTCAAGCAGGGGGGAAACAACCCACAGCAAAGTCCCTTTAGCCTCTCCTTGGTCAAAGCTGCAAACTGTAGGCCATCCCCAGAACACACAGCAAGGGTCAGTCCTTTCCTTCAGTCTCTTCAGCTGTTTCTTCCGTGGCAGAGGTTCCTCTTCACCACAAAGTAGGTTCAATCCTTTACAGTCTTGATCAATCCAATTCCAACGTTCAGGGGCTTCAGCTCTCATAGTTATACCCCTAAATGTCTTTCAAGTCTTTGTGTTCAGGGGGGCACTGACCCATGTCCAAACCATTTCTCGGTGTCTTTCTTCCATTGACACTTTCTTTCTTTGATAGTGGGGTCTGAATCCTTAATCACTCAGCAGGAGATGGAGCCATTGTTTAATAGTGGCAGCCCAGGCCTCTTCACCTCCAGGGGCTACTCCTCCCCTTCTACACTCCGGATGCAGGTCAGCCTGTTACTGTCTCATCTCCTCCCCTGGGTCAAGGGATTCCCCAGATCCTATCACTTTCAGAGTCAGACAGTCAATCCACAACCTGGCAGAGACACACAGCAATATTAGAGCACAAAACCCAGCCACTTCTGAAAGAATGGTTTCCAAACACACAATGCAAAACCCACCTTCACAAAAAGATGTGTTATTGAATTGTGAGTTCAGGCACACTAAACTTCACCTCTCCATCTTAAGCCTTTGGGAAGATAGGGTGGAAAAATATTACACAGCCTCCCCATTCTGTCCTATGGGCAAGATGGCCTTGCAACAGTGAAAAATGAAATGGAGAGTATTTCACTGTCAGGACATGGTACATACCTCAGTACATGTCCTGCCTTTAACATACACTGCACCCTGCCCAGGGGCTGCTTGGGCCTACCATAGGGGTGTCTAATGTGCATAGTAAGGGAAGGGTAATGACTGGCATGTGGGTGCACTTGTCAGGACAACATGGCAGTTTAACAAACTGCGCACAGACACTGCAGTGGCAGGCCTGAGTTTTCTCTTTAAGGCTACTTGTGTGTGTGGCACAATTAGTGCTGCAGGCCCACTAGTAACATATGCATTACCAGCCCTGGCACACATAGTGCACTTTAATAGTTAGGCAAATATACCAATTATGGACAACCAATTACCATTACACTTTACACACGCAGCATTTGCACTTTGAAACTGATCAGCAGTGACAAAGTGCCCAATGCATCTAAGTTGGCAACACCATGTCAGAAAAAAGGTCGAGGGGGAAAGCAAAAAGTTTAGGGAACTTTAGCCAAAAAGGGCCAAGTCCAACAAGGATGTTAGTTCCGACATATAATTTGTGCACGTTATATTCTAGTCTGTAAAATATAATCATGTCTGTTGTGCCTGCTGAGTCTTTGGAATGTAAGTGAAATGGCATGGAGGTTATGTTCCAGAGTTGAGAATTTTACAACTTTCCAACTAGACTCAGTTTTGGGACCCTCTTTAAATCATTTATGTATCTTGTCTAACTTAGAAGTATGTGAAGGGAATGCGGTTTATTGATGTATACGCAAAAACAAAATTAATTTGGAATGGCGCTGATTCCCATGTTCTCCAACTTAGTTTGGGGTAAAGGCTCACTTGCGCCCAAACAATGTAATGTAGATAATTTGATCATGCTCAAAAGAAGATTCATAGGGTCATATTGGCTTCCACACCTGCAATTGTCCCTCAACAATATGCACACAGTGTGTGCCTGTGGGTGTGTGGAGTATATATTCTTGGGCATCCATGACTGGGGGATATGGACTGGAATCATGGGCGTAGTTATCAATGGTGCAGCGGATACAGTGGCATCTGCTAGTCCAGTGATAGCTATACCCCTGGCACTCGCGTCCAGGGATATGAGGGTCTCTCTGCACCCTAAATATGGCTTTCCATTACTTAAAGTGGTGCACACATACTTATGTGTACCAGCGCAGGATCTCTTACCACAGCTGCAGAACAATTACCCCTATTTTAAAAAAGCAGACAGTGGCAGTGAGCACTTAAGTACATTTTAGCAGAGCTTACAGTGAGTGAGAGTTATAGCTGAGATCCAAGAAACAGGTGACCCATAATCAAGAAATCTAGGGGGATATAATGGCGTCAGGAACTACTCTCTCACAAGTTTATTATTTGTGACAAGAACGTTTGTGCATATTTGTTATACTGCATTTTATAGCAGTGGTAATATGCTGAATTATTTCATTGTGATGTTGTTGATGTATTTTGTTCCGTTTTTACAGTTTTGTTTTGTTGTGTTCTATTTGTTAGGTAATTAATTTTCCTTGTGTTATGCCATTGTGCATTGTATTGTTGGGTTGTATAATTACTTTAGGGATGTCAAGATGCGTTTTTGCATTTCCAGCTAGAAGCAACACATTAATTTAAGTTCCTGTAACAAACAACCATTTACCACTGTCTAAGGCAGTAAAACACCCCAGGTCCACCTCTTCAACAATTTAAGACTCCAGTCAGCCCAAAACTATGGCAGAGACCTAGCCTCAAATGAACAATTCCACTGATACCTTTATGTGACATGCCCTCCGGTCTGCATTGCCCATTCATGGAGAAATACAGCATCTTCTTAATATCAGGAACTAGACAAAACCTGCAATTGGGGGATATTTTTGAAGTGATGGATAAAAAAGACGGTAATGAAGCAATATATTTGAAAACTAATTTTGATAAAGTAATATAAATGATTGATGCTTGTATCATGTTATGAAAGTACGCATACCATCCTAATAGATGGCATATTTATTCTAAGCCAGTAAAAATTGCATATGTACATAACTAAATAAATAACTGCATTTCACAGCAGGCAGATTCGAATATGCGATTAGCTTTTTGTGAGAAAGAGGAACCGAAATGAATGTGCATTTGGTTCCATAGCTAATAAAGTTAACATAATAAATACAGCGGCTCACATCAGACATTAAAAGGAATAGCAGTTGTCAATCAGAAGGGTCCGTGGAAAACACAATGCCTTCAGGAGAGAGCACTAGCCATGATTGCTAAAAGAGGATGGGGATAGTGTTTGCACCATGCAGGTTTTTTTCTGTGTGATGGTTTGAAGGATTGTTTGTGTGAAACCTCATTAAACGACTAACTAAATTAGTAACAATGTAATGGTTCAATGGCGTTTTGCCAATACATTGTCACTGACTGATCATTGTGAAAATGCCATTTGACAAGTGGCAACAATTGTACCAGCTTGGGTTGCACGTGTTATTTTTGCCCCTGCAGGTCAGAATAAATATAATTGCACATTTATTTGTGCACATGCAGTGCTTAATTTGAGCTGGTGATCAGCACTGGCACTTAATTATCAACACTGGCGCTTGTCATGAGCTCCAGTTAAGGACACATACATTTACAGGGAGATTAAGTGATTTGCCCAGAACCACTGGATGGTGAGCCAACCTGAGACTCGAACCTGGTTCCACAAGTCTGAAGCCTGCAGCTATAGCCATTATGCCACATCCTCTCCCAACTTTGATGGTTAGTAGTTGGCTCTGTGTTATGCAGCACTAACAGGAGAAATGGGCTGGTGCAAGGTGCCTCCTGACGAGAGCCATCGCACTTAGGGGGAATATTATCAAGAACGGTGTTAAAATTATCGCCGCTTTAGCGGCAGGAAACTGACGCTAAAGTGGCTATAAGGGGCTTGATAATATGCCCTTGAGAATTCCAATAGAAGCCCAGGTTCACACCAGAACATCGGCTTCTATGGGAGTTCACAAGGGCATATTATCAAGTCCATTATGGCTGCTTTAGGGTCAGATTCTTGCCGCTAAAGCAGCGATAATTTTAAAGCGGTTTCTTTATAATATGCCCCTTATTTCTTAAATTAACCACTGTGCACATGGTTTTTAAAAATTACACTGAAGTGTTGCAGAATGGGTGTAATCTTAGTGTACGTCATGTTTTAATGCATTACAGTACCATTGAGCAAAGTAATATCACGCAAAATGAGATGCATGACACCACGTCAACAATCTAAGGCGACATGACCTTCACATTGAAAAATGCTGGAAGGTCTCCATTATCTGACTTGCTTTGACCTAATTTTTGCTGTTTTCACTCCAGGCCTAGCAGTTTGAGCATTCAAACCATGCTGAGGTTATGACAAATCATTGATATAGTCTTATTGATGTACAAGCCTTCTCGATATGAAAATCTATTACTGTAATGCTTGCTGCTCTGACAGGCAGGTTTCAACATACCAATTAATTTCACTTGGGCAACTTGTACACAGCAACATCCAATATTAGTATTCGGTCCACACAGAATTTTGATTACACCAGAGAAATGTGTGAGATTCGCCAATTTCACATTACCTCTTGGTTTTAGCAGCCTTTGTCTCGCTGGACAAAGGTTCAAGCAGTTCCTGTAACTTCCCATTTAACCTTTGGAACACAAAGTTTTGACTTTGTCACTCTTGTCCATTTCTTTCAACACAAACAATATATTGAATCCAAACGTTGACTGATATTAAGAACGCTTCACAGAAACTCTCCTCAGAACCTAGCCAAAAGGCAGGACAATTCTGAAGGAGAATGCAGCGCTGAGCTTTTGTGCCTGAAAACTGCTGCCTCAGTCTTTCACAATTACCACAAGAATCTGGAACTCCTTAACCACCTAGATGTTTCCCTTCACTCCATCACTCAAGACATTCAAGGAGGACTTAAATGTTTTAATCTCATTACTTAATTCTCTTAGGTTTTACTGTGCTTTACACCCTATGACCAACACTGTTGCAAAGGCCATACTTCTATGGAATGCCATCTGCTCTCTTGCCATGTATTCTTGGGCGAATCACCAGTTATTTTATTCTTTTCTTTCTTCTCAATGCATGCACTCTGTTTTTTGTTGTTTTTTTTAAATACATTTTTATTGTCAACACAAAGGCAAGCATAAAGCAGATTTATACAAACTAAATCTTAACCTCAATCAGAAAAATCAAACATTTACATCAAATTAAAGCATAAGCGATCAACACATTTTTCGACCCCCAGAGAGCAGGATAGTTATCCGATTTATACATTCAAAGAGAGAAGAGATTAAAAAAAAATAAAAAAGTAAAAAAGGGGAGATTACATTTTGCATTTTACATTTTAGTGCAATGGACCCCAGATTGAATTCAATTTATACATCGTTTTAACACCTTCCCATTTAGCTAGTGCTTCCTCCATATCATGGATTTGCCTGACTAATAACCACCCATCCATAACTGTGGGGGCCTTTGGAGATATCCAGACTCGTGCTATTGTCAATCTAGCACAGACCAACAGTATTATTAAAAGAGCTTCATTACCATTTCTCAGATCCCTCCCCCCATCAATTTTTCCATGACCGTTAATGTTGTTTCAATCCTCAGTTTTTGCATCAGAATTTGTTCTACTTTCTGCCAGAATATTAAAAGTTCAGGGCATGTGACAAACATATGTTGTATGTCTGCAGCATACAATGCACACCTAAGGCATTTTATCCTATTGTTTGCCTGATTGCTAGTTGTCCATTTTGCAATGCGATCTGGCGTATAATATAATAAGCAGATTGTCGGAACTGTTGCATTCGCAAACTGGAAGAATGTACTACCCAAATAATTTAACTAAGTGATTGAGGCATACTTTTAGATGAGACTATTGTCCCAGTAATTATAGTCCTTCGGGCAGCTATTCTCGGACTATCTTCTGATCTGTACCTACATAAGCTTTCATATGCTCTTCTAATCAGAGATTTGTCATTCGAGCTATATAAACAGTCCCCTATAACTGACTGAGATAAATTCATCAGTTTCAAATGATTGACAAAATATTCACGAATCTGTATGTATTTAAACTGCATGTTATCTGTTAGCTTATATATAACCTGCATTTTACCGAAGTTCATAAAGCCATTATGATCGTATAGATCCCCTAGTCATGCCACCCCATAGTTAATCCAGCGGTTACCTGCCAGGTCGTTGAAAATGCTTGGTAGCCCCGGATTACCCCAAAGGGGTACTTTACCATTCAGGAATGTCAGGCCATACTTTAGAGCAATTGCCCGCCATATTGTTATGCAGTCACGAATTGTCTTAAATTTTATCCTTTTATAGTAGTTTGGGTCATTTCTTCTAAATACAAAATAAATTACTCTCTGCTGCTAACATAAATTTATGATGATAAGTACTCTACTCCAAATGTATAAAGCTACAGAGACGGCCAAAAAAGGCAGACCAAAAATAGATTCTAAAATTCGGAAAGTCTAAACCCCCATACCTAAAGGGGAGTTTTAACAGATCCAAAGCTTTTCTCGTTTTTTTGTACCCCCAAATGAAGTTGCCCAAAATCGCATCTAATCGCTTGAAAAAAGACATAGTCAATCGCAGAGGAACAGATCTAAACAGGTACAAAAAGTTTGTCAGGATCTTCATTTTTATGATGTTTATACGCCCTATTATTCCGACAGGGAGCCTATGCCAGCTCTTAAGTAATTTAGCCGTCTCCTTCAGCAGAGTCTCATAATTCAAGGAAATTATTATTTCAGTCTGTGCCGCCATCTTAACTCCCAGATACATAGCAGTCAAGCAAACCCCCTGTATTGGAGGCGTTGATTTATAATTCACTAAAATCTGAGTCTTGTTGAGATTCAGCTTGTACCCGGATACCAAGCCAAACTTTTGTGCTTCATCTGTAATCACTTGAATGGTCCCCTGCGGGTCTGCTGAAAACACCGCTATGTCATATGCGATGGCTTTAAGAGAATTTCCTTGAGCATAAAAGGGCAAATTAGCTGCTGGTTTTGAAGAACCGAAAGAAAAGGCTCTATATAAAGAGCAAATAAAAGTGGCAAAAGGGGGCGCCCTTGCCGGGTGCCCCGAGAGATCGGAAAAGCAGTTGATTGCAAACCCGCATACATTAGCTTAGCACTAGGACTGTCATATAGAGCTTTTGTCCAGGTGAGATATTGCCCCTTAATGCCAAAAGCGTCAAGTGTGGCACACAAAAAGTACCACCCCACTCGTTTGAATGCTTTCTCATCATCTATGCATGCACTCTGATATTAGTTTCCTCTAACTTGGTGGAATTCTACCTCCCTTGTAGTGGCTTCTGGCTTCGTTTCTCCAGAGTGTCTATTTATTATGCCAATTTTATACTGCAAGAAATTGGGTTACTGGCTAGGGGGTTGAAACCCTACTCAAGCATCAGCCACAATTCTTGTCAGTGTGAAACACAAGCAAGCCCAAAGTAACACCTATGTTTAATTTTCTTGTAGCTTGGCACAAAAGCAGTTAATCTTAACTTAGAGGCAATGTGTAAAGTATTTATGCAGCATTTCAAACAGTAATAAAGTGACAACACAACACAATAAACATCCCAAACCAATTTAGAAAAATAGAGGAACATTTAACAAATTATTTGACACCAAATGACAAGAATCCAATTAGGAGGACAGGAAATATGCAATGATAAAGATTTAAGTAAAAATACGGAGGCTGGGTCGTATATATAGGTCTTGCTAGGCCCACTGAATAAAGTACCTAAAATTCGGGTTGCGGAGAGTTGGAAGATCCCACATTCAGGATGTGTTGTGCAGCAACAGTTTGATGAGCTGTGTACTGCGATGCGAGCCCTATGTTCTGGATGCATTGCGCAGTGGCAATTCTAGGGGACTGGGATGCAAGGTCCTGCATTGAGAATATGTCACTCAGTGGCAGTTCCAAGGATTTGCGAGGCTACAATATGAGGTTGCGCATCGAGGAGGTGTTGTGCAGTGGTGTTCCGAAGATCTACAGGGTACTGCTTAGGGGATTGAATTGAGTGGCGGTTTTGATGCAGAGCTGCAAGGAAATGCATTGTGCTGCGTCGTTTCTCCCCTAAAACCTGCCTAACTAGTCTGAGCTCTGCTGGGCTCTGCTGGAGTTTGTTCCGGGAAACCACCATTACAAAATAGTCATTACAATGCACTACTTTTACAACTCAGCTGTTACAACGCAACTGCCTTTACATTGCATGCCATTATAACGTATGCCTTTACAACGCATGTCACTACAGCGCATGCCATTATAATCTTTACCATTACAAAGCATGCCATTACAATGCACTATGAGGTAAGTAATGGAGATTTTATAGTTTTAGGGTGGGTAGGGGTTTTGGGGTACATGGGAATAGTTATTTTTACCCCTACACTATCCAACACTTTCCCTACTTCTGCACTCACTGGAGTGGGAATAGTAATTTTTAACCCTACACTATCCAACCCTTACCCTACTGTTGCACTCACTGGAGTAGGAATAGTAATTTTTGCCCCTATACTATCCAACACTTACCTCACTGTTGCCCTAAAAATAATATTTGTTGTAATGGTAGTTTTTAATAATGTGTTGTAATGGCATGCGTTGTAAAATCATGTGATATAATGGTAGTTGCGATGTAAAAACCGTGTTGTAAAGGCATGTGTTGTAATTGCTTGCAATGTAATGTCATATATTCATGTGTTCCTGATCCCCAAGAGGTGCCTCCCAGGTCCTGGACCCATGGTGTGGCATCAGGTGAGCTCATCCTAAAAGAAATTGAGAAATCCTAAAGTTTTGGGTATTTTGCGCTTGCAAACTGACCCTCTAGCTGCGTCAACTGCCAGTGTTAGGCTCTGGTGAATGCAACTCTTCAAGCTATAGCGACTGCTTGACACGACTGGCAACGGGAGATCTGCACTTTGCTCTTCAGCATCGACAACTCCTGGTCACTGCCAATGCAGATCTCTAGCAACAACTGTCCGTGAAACCCAAAAGGATCTTCATGTTACAGGGATGACCGTCCACAACACCTGGCCTGCTCTTCCCACTACAGCAACAACCACCCGTGAAGCTCTCCCTGCTCCTCGCAGCCTTTTTCACTGCATGCTTAACTTTTCATGCTGCACTTCAGAAGGTAACTTTTCCAGCTGCACTTATCTAGCCCCCTTACGTGGCCCACACTCTATCAAGGTTGACCTGAACTTGTGATTTTCAGCCGCTCTTTTACGAACTGTTAACTGTGCATGGTGCTTTTAATTGTTATACTTAGCTTAGATCTTTGAAATTGCATATCACAGGGCCTACTGATTGGATTTTTGTAGTTTTGGTGTCAAATAATGTATTACATTTTAATCTATTTATCTAAAATAAGTGTTGCATAAATACTTTACACATTGTCTCTCAGTTGCACTTGACTACTTTTGTCACAAGCTGGTGACTGTTTCTTGAATAGAGTTTCACCCCACTCAACTAACAACCCGATTTCTAACAGAAACATTTAAAGATGCATCTTTTCAAAGAATGCTTCATTGCAATTTAGTAAAAGTACACTTCTTTGCCCAGAACCCAGCTACTTGTCCCATCACTCTTCCATTATGTGCTTACCTTTACCCATATACAGTGCTGTTCTGCTTTTTGACTAGGCATGCAGTATACAAATACCACATATATATGCACATACATACAATTATCAACAGTCTAAATCAAATTTAGGATTGCATGAGGCTATGAGATCATTACCTTATATTTCGATCTACAAAGTTCAAAAATATTTTTACAAAACATAATTGAAGAATAATCTGTGGGTAAATTCCATTTTCATGGAGTTTGTCACATTCACACATGTATCTTGTCATAAAACAGAAGTGCTAAGCGGGGAAAGAAAATTCTGCAGCTATGCAGGAGGGATGGTGCTGCAGACCCTGAACATTGTCCACCTTAAATAAAAGAGAGGATAGTGTTGCTGCCTAGATTTTACTTTCCTGTTATACGGAACTTCAGTAGTTCTCAAGCGAAAAGGGGCAGGCAAAGTATCAGTTTCACTAGGATGTTTGGTAAAGCTGGGAAACAATGGCTTGCCAAATGTGGGTCAAGATACCTGATTTCATCCAGCTTTGTTCAATATAAGGAAAAACTCATTTGGCCTACTGAAAGTTAGAATTCACTGCTGCAGTAAGCCTCAGAAAGGGACATCTTACAGCAACTAAAGACTTTGGTGCCACTGTGGCCTGCTGTTGGAATGCAGTTTATTAGTAGGAGATTAGGACGTACCTATCACTAGTAATAAGGCCACAATCACAACATAAGGTCTAGTCAAGGTCTCAATAAATTACTCCCTTGCTCAACTCTTGGTAGCTGGCTATGAACTGGCTGGCTTAACTTAGGAATACAGGCATTTGAAAACACCAATACATTAAATAAGTAAGACATAACACACAATAAAAATCCAACCCCAATTTATAAAAAACGGATACTATTTTTATGATTAAAATGACACCAACACGACAAAATTCCAATGTAGGGAATCAGAAATATGCTTTTTTAAAGTTTAAGAGTAAAGGTAGCGCTTACAAGCAAACAGCGCTCAAAGGGTTAAAAAAAGGTCAAGCTGAACCAGGACAAATCAAGAATTCAGGCCACACAGGATGTAAAATTTTTACATTTACTTTCAGATGTGTTGCTTGATGTACAAAAGTGGTCCACAACACCAACCAGGGTTCAGGATTTCTGATTTGCTGCTTGCGGTCTTGGACCGCAACTCCCACAATGCACTAGGTCAATCTAAGGAAAATCCAGGTGAAGCTTGTCACCTGGAATTGTCCTCATTGTTAAAGTTGCAGGTTGCCCTTCTGGCACCTTTCTACCTGTTGCAGATCAGAGAGTCCATTCCTTTATGAAAATCAAAGTCCTTTTGTTGTGAAGTCTTGTGAGTGCAGCAGGTACTATCTTTATGAGTGAGGCCCTCTCTTTTGCAGTCCATGGGTCAAGCAGGGCAGCCGTTCATCTCCAGATGTTTCTTTGGGGTCTTTGAGAGTCCACAACACCAATGCTAGGTTCCAGAATCTCTGAGTTGTTCCTTGGGAAGTTGGGACAACATGATCCACAATGCACATTTCCTAAATGTCCACTAAACACTGTCCACCTGGGTTCTTCTTGGTGATGGAGCTCTTTTAATCTGTTGTTTAATGGGAGTTCACACCTTCAACTTTCAGAGCAAGACAATGTCCTTTTTTTTTGCTGAAGACTATCGCATAAAGCAGGTGCAGTCCTTATGAGTGCAGTCCTCTCTTGTATAGTCCAAGGGTCTCTCAAGTCAATCCTTTTTATTCTTATAGTTTCAAGGCAGGGGTCTGAGTTGCAGGGCAGCTCTACCATATTTATCCAGTGTTCTTGGGTGACAAGCAGGGTGGCACCCTTGGCCAGTGGGGTACAGGGTGCCGCTCAGAGGTATGACAGCTTCCTCCAAAGTGTGGCATATTCTTGTTCCAGAAAGCACTCTTAGACAATATTTAAAATGGAAAAAACTCTCACTTTGAGTTTACGATATGGCTAAGCCAAATGACTGGCGTGGCTAACTTTCCTTAACACTCTGCTTTCAGTCCCTCTGCTAATTCAATTACTGGAGCTCCTGTCTCGCTGGGGGTGCAGGACGTTGGGGTGAGCCTGTGTCCTGTCCTGTTGTATAGCATTTTAGGACCCTAGTGTAATTTTTCCGATTCATGCCCTATTGAAGGTATAAATCACCTTGTCCTTATATAGGCATAGAAATCATAACCATATTTAGACATGGCCCATGCAGTCCACATACAGGCATGGATACTTCTACTAGTTCCGAAAAGCCACAACGATTTCTTGGAAAACTCGGCTTCAGCAGTTAGAGACTTCCCCTTGCTTGAATATTGATTTGTCCAAGAACTCATGAAGTTTTCAAAGAACTGAGACTCTTTGATGACATTATTATGTCCACCTTTACATCAAACTCGGCCCACACTTGCCCTAGCAAACACACGGTGGTTTGGAGCAGTTCGACTATCTACTTGCCCGACGCATCTCTCTACAGCAAGTGCCGAAGGAAGCCAACCCTCCAGCTGACGCACTGAGAGAGACGTTGCCTTTTCTCTTGCCAAGAAATCAAGCTCCAGTGTTTCCAAGCTCCCCTTGCGGGGTGTTGGGAAATCGAGTCCCTCGACAGAGAGATACCAGACCTCCTTCATTCTAAACCAAGGTACGGAGCTGATTAGACCCGAAGAGGAATCTTGGATGGATTCTTGGCAAAAGAATACTAAACTTATGCTACATCACACTTAATTCTTCCTTCGTACTAGACTTAGGTTAGGTACATCGGGATAGGCGTATTTTAGAAGCACCAGTTGAGTACTTTTAGTTGTTATTTATTAATGTATGGATTTCATGGCTTAGAAACCATATCGTGCTTTTACAGTATTATTTTATAATACAATTCTTGCTGTACGCATTATACTTTACAGCCAGTATTACGATTGTAGCTGTTCATTTCTTCTGCATGAGGAAGAAGACTGTTCAATAAATACTTTTATTGAAAACGCCCGTCTCTCTATTTCTCTGCACCTCTGATGAAACGAAGCATGTACGATTGACTGAGTAAAATATCCATCTATTGTTTCCATGACTCTGAAGATACGTTCTATCTTGGGGAAACAAAGTTGTCATGTTTATGCGTTTGTCAGAAACGAATCCCTTCTTGTTCATTCAAGAAAGTTTCTGGTGACCTCTGAGTTAGCTGGCACTCACAATTAAGTTTAATATATTCGATAAAGACCTAGTCGACCTAAGTCCTACGTCACATCTATAGGATATATTATTCCAATGCGCAGAGCCTATTGGGAATATAGGAACTACACTACATGGCGCCCAACGTTTGGTAAGGCACTAATTTAATGCTACATACTAGAGTAACTCAGTCTTGCTTTTCACAGAGACCCCTTTTTCCCGTAAAATACTTCAAAAGACGTCTGGAGTGGGTGAAAGGATAAAATCCGCCTTAACTAAGTAGGACGAAAAACCTATGTATTAGTTTTAGTTTTGTTCAACGTTGAAGGATACAGTGTTCCAAAATATTGTGCTCCTTATCTTTGTTTCCTTGAAACTTGCTCTGCAAAACTTCCAGTCAACAAAATGTCGACTAGTGATGAAGAAAACGGTGGAGATGCACTAAATGCAAACCAACCGGGTTTAAACCTTAAAGGTTTACAAGAAACCGATGCGGGTGCCATAATCATCCCGGAAAACGTACGGGAAACCATCGCTATAAAACTTATCATCGAGAGGTGGCAGGGTAATATTTGTCATAGAGGCACACGAATATTCGCAGACAGAGATATTCTATTCATGGATTATCTTCCCTGAAGCAAATCCAAGAACACATGTGTTCCACTTCTACAAGATAGAGGAACCTCCAGTGGAATACACTCCTTTCAAGGACATTGAAAAAATTCCACTAACTTACCAAGATCATCAGCTCTGGTTTAAAGGCTCCCTACAACATCAAAATCACATTACCAGGCTCGGTCCACTAGGTAGACCAGTAGCAACATGGCCGGTACTAGCCAGCTATACACCACATCCTGACATTGAAAGAATGTCAAGTGAAGAACTGTTAGCTCAGCTAAAACAATTAATTAAAATACATAGACAATTGGTTCAATATGTCATGCGGACTCTAACATGCCAACCTGCTATCAGGATTCCACAGCGCACCCCTCATCAGGGGAACACACATAAAATTATACCACAGACTATACAATCAGTCATTGGTACATTACCCACAAAAAGGGAACAAATTCCATTCTGGTTAGCTCAAAAAATTACTCAAATCAAGGCAGTATTTCCCGATAGTTCACCTCATGAGAAACACAGGATTCTAACATTCTGTTTACCAATGGGGATCGCACCACACTTGGAGGACTGTGCCACTTGGGGTACAGTCTTTGCTGCTATTTACACAAAAACAGATGGTATTCCATCTATGGCGGTAATACCAGATGTCCTGAAACAGATTCAAAATAAATACAGGGTGGAGCCTGCTTTAATACTGGGTATGAAGTTACTTAAAGATTTCAAACAGGTCTCAGCTATAATTTTAGCTAATATTAAAGGTGAAGCAGCATCCGTGGCAATCCGCCAAAAACTAAAAGAACTTGATGTAACAGAGCAATCGTAAGAACTGGCCAGAATAATAGAAAAATCCTAGGAAGAACTAGGTAGAGATAGTTTGGTTGGGAAACGAGTAAAGCCCGAACTAAAAGAAAATCCAGAAAAAGTTTTTATTAAAAACACTCTCACTACTCTTAAGAAGAAGTGGGAAAATACTAGACAGACACTTCCTAAAGAGAAGCGTTCTCAATCCAGAGGCAGGTCTCCTCAAAAGGAGCTCTCTAAAAAGCGGTATACCCTCAGAAACATGGATAATTTGAGAAAACCTGATAGATATCAAGATACTGATACACGTTCCTCTCGTTCCTCTCGTACCTTTCAGACTTCCTCACACAAATTGGAAAGAATTCCAAGACACACACCGCTTGTAGGAAACTACAAAATACAGTAAGGAGACTTGCCAAAACCTGCAATGACTTTACTGAGCGTATGGCTGAGGCTGAAACTCGTATCTCAGCACTAGAAGATCAGATGGTAGGCCAAAAGGACTTTGTAGTAGAAATGCAGGCTACTAAAGAGGATCTGCATAACAAGATGGTGGACATGGAAAATCGACTACGTCGTAATAATCTGCGCATATTAGGTGTACCAGAAGGCTTGGAGGGGCAAGATGTCTGGCAATTTGTTATTGCAATGTTTGACGAAGCGTTCCCCGAGCTTAAGGAATGGAAATGGTCTCAAGAAATACAGCGTGCGCATAGGTTTCCTTTTAGACAACGGATGCAAAGAGATGGACAGGCGGCGCTGCAGCCACAAGCGATACTGATCTCTTTAAATAATTTTCTGGCCAGGCAGGCATTGTACAATCTGGCGAGACCTGATAAGAAGAGATCTGGGAGAGGGACACCATTTTTGTTAGACCAGACTACTGCCACACCACAGTGGAAAAGAGATGGCAGATGTGCCAACTGATTAACCCACTCCAAGCAAAAGGACTACAAGTGTTTTTGTTGCAACCAGCCACTTTAAAAGTTATTAATAAGGGTCAGGTTTGCTTCTTTACGTCTGAGGCTAATGTTAAAGAATATCTGGAATCTTTGGGGTGATTAGAAATGCTGACTGCATACATATCTTGATATTATTGTAGTCATTTGTAGGTGGCTAAATTAATGGGATGGAGGGAAGGAATCTACTATGATTAAACATTCTGATGATGATTACTGGCGTATTTAATGCTATTTGGGAAGAGGTGAGCACCATGTGAGCTATTCACTAAGCATCACTGTTCCGTTGCCGACCGGCCCAACACCGCAGGAGTGAAGAACGTCCCAATCCTCTACCCTCACCGTGAGCCCCAACACCCGCAATCAAAACGGATGGTGGAGAACACGACACCGGGAGAAGGTGGGTAACAAAACAAGGAAACCCAAGGTCTTGGGGAACACAACTCGTCTCCTCTGGCTTCTTGGCAGCTGACAGCTTGACACAGACGAGACCGCTAAAACGAAAGAAGGAGACAAGATTAAACACACCCCTACTACTATTACCAGTGCCAAGTACACACACGAACCACCGACCTCCCTGCTTACCCCAGATAACAAACGGGAGTGGCTTGATACGAAACAGGAATTCTTCCACTGCAATCGTATTGGTTGTTTCTTGCGTAACCCCAGATCAACCACGCCCCCTCGGGAAACACCGAGAAGGACAAAGGGGGTGGAATTCACGATTCATAGGACAAAAAAGGACAGGGGAAAAAATGGTATCAAAGGGAATACGAAAGACACCCAAAAAAAACCTGGAATCTAAAAAAGAACACGAAGGTAGCACAAAAACGGCCGTTATTCAGCTCCTTCGTGAAACCACCCAAACACAGCGTATAACAAGATGGTTTGGATACAAAAAGGGATAATAACGGGACGTTAAAACACAAAGGAAACGCAGCCGCGAATCCCAGAACGTCACCGAAGATCAAAAACAGGTCCCCAATAAAGGGTTCAGAAATGCCCAAGGGAATAGGAAAACAAGGGAGCAGGGGAAAAAGGGGATCAAAACCCAGCACTAGAAAAGACCGCTGGCACGGAGCTCAAAGGAAGGGAAACAAGGTAGAACCACAGGAACAGGAATCACACGGCAAGGGACCAATAAAGAAACCAATCACCTGTTTCCTGTTAGCAGCCCCCTTTTAAAGCGAGCTCTAGGAAGCGTCCATAAATTCGCAAATGCACTTGGCACTTTTAAGAAAAACCGCTAACGGGGAACTAAGCAGAAGGAACCAGGCTCCCTTGAACCCCAACAGTACCCCCTCCCGAAAGCCTCCCTACAGGCCTTGGCTTCCTAGGGTGCAGGCGATGAAACAGACGAACTAACCGGGCAGCATGAACCCTACTTGCCGGAACCCAAGAACGGTCCTCTGGGGGATAACCCTTCCAGTCAATTAGGTAAAACAGCCGTCCCTTCATTCGCTTGGAATTCATAACAGTTTTAACCTCATACTCCACGTTATCATCTATTAAAACGGGAGGAGGAGGTGGCAACTCTTGAGAAGTGGTGACGTATGGCTTCAACAAAGAGGTGTGAAATACAGGATGAATACCATACTCAGCCGGTAAAGCCAACCTGATCGCAACTGGATTCACCACCTTCTGGACAGGAAAGGGACCTACAAACCGAGGCTGTAATTTTCTTGGTCCTGGCAACTTCAGATTCTTCGTTGATAGCCAAACCCTATCCCCAACTGCATACAGAGGAGCTGGCCGTCTATGCCTATCTGCCTGTACTTTCATGGCTTTCTTGGACTCAAATAAATGCTGTTGGGCTTTCTTCCAGATTTCAATCAAACCCCTACTCAGGGAATCCACTGCTGGTACCCTCTCAGATGGCTGAATAGGAATGGTCTTGGGATGGAACCCCACTGAACAATAAAATGGTGACATGCCTAAAGCTGAGTGCATGCTGTTATTATATGCAAACTCAGCCACAGGAAGGGCTTGTACCCAACTGCCCGTCAGTGACGTTAGCAAACAGCGCAAATACTGCTCCATGGTTTGATTGGTACGTTCTGTTTGCCCGTCGCTTTGTGGATGGTAAGCTGTTGACAAACGTACTTCCATCTTTAATGATCGACACAAGGCAGTCCAAAAATGTGAAACAAACTGTGCCCCTCTATCTGAAACGATGGCAGCAGGAACCCATGCAGTCGGATCACTTGGGCCATAAACACATCAGCCAATTCTCTAGATGTAGGTAACCCAGGCAAGGGAACGAAGTGAGCCATTTTTGTGAATAAATCCACAACAACTAAAATGGCCGTAAACCCTGAATCAAGCGGCAAATCGGTCACAAAGTCCATACTGACCGTATGCCAGGGGGAAGGAGGCACTGGCAATGGGCGCAACAACGCAGACGGAGACATGTGCGAGGACTTGCTAACAGCACACACCGGGCATGAAGCCACAAATACCTGTACATCATGGGCCAGAGACTTCCCCCAAAACCAACGCATACACAGCTCTTTGGTCTTATTGACCCCCGGATGCCCAACCAAGGACGATGAATGACAATATGTAAGAACCAGTGTACGCAATTCGGGGGGCACAAACAACATCTTTGCCTGATACAACAACCCATCCTTTAACGTGATTCCAGGTTCCGACAACCACGGAGCCAGATCTAATTGCTTCATTTCATCCTGCACTTTAACCATGAAATCGTCCATAGAAGCACAACCAACTATCTTATCACCAAGAATCATAAAACAGGACTCCTCCATCTTGTTACCTTGTGACGGATCCGCATAAATCCGAGATAATGCGTCAGATTTCCCCTGTTGAGCAGCTGGCCTATACGTGATGGTAAAATCATATTCATTGAAGAATAGCACCCATCTCATCTGTCTGGGAGTTAAAGCCCTAGCGGACCGGAAAAACTCCAAGTTCTTGTGATCCGTATAGATGGTAATGGGGTGACGAGCCCCCCAAAGGTAATGGCGCCATTCCTCTAAAGACAGCTTTATGGCCAATAGTTCCCTTTCGGCAATCGTATAATTCTGCTCAGCAGGTAGTAGTTTCTTTGAAAAGTACGCAATTGGATGCATCAACCCAGATTCATTGTCACGCTGAGACAACACGCCCCCAACGGCTAGCTGGGACGCATCCGCCTCTACATAAAACAGAAGAACAGGATCAGGATGCATCAACACAGGAGCAGATGTAAAAAGCCCAATCAATCTTTCCAAAGCCAACTGTGCCGCAGGCGTCCACTCAAACACCACTCCCTTCTTCAGCAATGAAGTCATAGGCGAAACAATGTCAGAGAAATGACTGATAAAACGCCTGTAGAAGTTGGCGAAACCAAGTAACACCTGTATATCCTTAACACATGCGTTATGGGCCAGTTAACTATAGCTTCGATCTTCCGGGGATCCATCTTTATACCATCCGCAGATATCAGGAATCCCAAAAACTCAACATGTGTCGCACCGAAAGTGCATTTATCCAGCTTGACAAATAAACGGTGTTCCAACAACTTAGACAAAACCTGCGAAACATGAGCATCATGTTCCTCAAAGGACGGGGAAAAAAACAAAATATCATCAATGTAAACAATCACACTGACATCCAAAAACTCACGCAAAACCTAATTTATAAAAAACTGAAAAGCGGCAGGGGCGTTACACAAACCAAAAGGCATAACACAATATTCAAACAAACCAAACTTAGTACGGAACGCCGTTTTCCATTCGTCGCCCTCGCGGACGTGAACAGGATGGTAAGCGCCTCTTAAATCAAGCTTTGTGAACACCTTGGCATGTCGCAGCTGGTCTAACAACACCGGTATAGGAGGTAATGGGTACTTGTTCTTTATTGTGACCTTATTCAATGCTCTGTAGTCCACGCAAGCGCGAAGATCACCCTCCTTCTTCGGTATAAAAAATATGGAGGAAGACACAGGCGAAGAAGAAGGCCGAATAAACCCATTCTTTAACATCTCATCCAAATACTGCCGTAGATGTTTCTCCTCGGGCTCCGACAACGCATAAACCCTACTACAGGGCAAAATGGCCCCCAGAACCAAATCGTTACGGCACTCAAAAGCCCTGTGTGGTGGCAATACACACGCCTGATCCTTATCAAACACCTCCTTATATGCCACAAACGAAGGAGGCAAACCGTTCTGATCGCAACCACTCGCTGCACAAGACAACGGAGACACCCTATCAGTAGCCTCACAATAACAGTGAAGAAGACAATACTCCGAATCAAGCGTAACCAGCCTCCGCGCCCAATCGATTCTGGGATTATGGGCCTGTAACCAGGGTACCCCGAGTACCACCCCAAATGCTGGTGCGGCAATCAGATCGAAATAGACCGTCTCAGAATGCCCATTATCAAATGTCATCAACAAAGGTTCGGTTTGTCGTACAATCGACCCAGAGGTTAGCTCCGTGCCGTCAATAGCCCTCACGGGTTCAGGTTGTTTCTTCATCACACAGGGAACCATCAACGACTCGGCCAACCCAATGTCCATAAAGTTCCCTGTGGCCCCACAATCCAATAATACCGACAAGGAAGCTCTACCACAAGATGAGTAAGCGAAGCAAGCCGATACCGTGAAATGATGTGGGACTCTTTGAATCGCCCCTTGTACGTCATATGGGTTACAAAAACCTCTTTCATGGACTAAAGGACTCTCGCAATCCCTTCCCACGAAAGCCACAGCCTTATTCTCCGGGATCCGGGGCGGTTTCACTGGACACTCTCGAGCAAAGTGTCCAGCCCTCCCACAATACAAACACAACTGCAACAAGCGCCTTCGCTCCTTTTCCTCCTTGGATAAGGGACCCCGCACCCCACCCAAAGGCATAGGTTCAGGATCTGTTTTCACGCCCCCATTCTCAGACGTTTCTCTCTTGATTACACTCCCCTTCTCCTCAGTGATTGCGAGCATCCCGGTGGCAGAGGGCTCGCGCGCGTTTGTCACTGCTATTTTAATTTAAATACCTTTCTCTTCTTCTGCTGACCACGAGCAGTATAGCCCAGCCTTCCTCTCCCGCTGACTACTAGCGGTCGACGTGATCTTTTAGAAACCACTTCCTGACCCGCCCTGCTGATTCCGCCCACCCCCTCGTCACCAGCCTACTTAAACGTCCCATATGCGTCAGCGCAGCGGGCGCGCCGTAGGCGCGCCGGAGTTGCGCCAGAGTTAAGCCCGTCTGCGCCCGTCCGCGGCCGGACGGGCCCAGGGGCCAGGGACTCTGCCGCTGTGATATCTTACACTTCTAGTGCTTTAAAGAGCCTACAATGTTATTCATACTCCCTCCCGCCCGATGTCAAAGCGCGCATTTCCGCTCTAGGAATTACAGGGAACACCTCATCCCTGTCAGGACCATATACCCCACTTACCCCCCGCGAACCTAACATCCGACTATTATATCTCAATACCCGTTCCCTTGTTAAACACCAAACTGACATCTTCCTCCTACTCTCGGCTGAGAACCCTGATGTTCTTCTGCTATCGGAAAGCTGGCTCACCGACGACTCCCTTCCGGATATTCTGGCGGCATTACCCCCTGATTACTATCTGCTGAATGCCAATCGCCCTGGGGGCCGATCCGGTGGTGGGGTGGCAGCTGTTATACGCAAGAACTTTAAAATCATTGCCACCGCTTCCTTGATCCTTCCCGAAGTGGATAACCTGGTCCTCAGCCTAGGGACTGAGGTAGGTGCATTCACCGTTATAATTCTCTACCGCCCCCCTTCCCCTATGCCCTCCTTCCCCTCTTCCCTTATTGAGCAGCTCGCCAATCTCACCACGTCCACCTCTCGTGTCGCCATCTTTGGCGATTTTAACTATTGGTTCCAACATAAAGATGCCGGGCCGCACGCCACTGAGCTCTTTGAGACTCTTTCAAGCCTCAATTTTACCCAACTTATTAAATTTCCCACACATAGCGGTGGCCACATTCTTGACCACATATGGACTCTGGGGGTGAAGTCCTCTTGTCCGCAGATCACTCCTTGTGTGTGGTCTGATCACTTCCTGATCGATATCACAATCTCGATCAGTGATAACATCAGAGCCCCCCCTCAGAGGGTGGTGTGGCCCGCAAGTGGAGGACGGTTGATTCCTCTGCATTCCTCTCTCACCTGTCCCGCTCCTGTCTCACTCTTCCTAGCGACACCTGTATTGACGAGCTAGATGGCTATATCTCTGACTGGCTCACGTCTGCCAGTAACATCTTTGCTCCGCTCACTAAGTTTCCCTGCTCACGGCATAGCAACTCCCATAAATGGTTTGACCTTCAACTTAAAAGCCAACATCTGGAGCTACGCCAGCTGGAGCGTAAGTGGAGAAGAACCTACTGCTCCACGAGCAGAGACACCTACGTGGCTGCCCGAAACAAATACAAAAAAGCCATAGCTATAGCCAGTCTATGTCTCTAACAAGATTCTTTCTGCCCCCTGCAAATCTAAGGAGATTTTCAGAGTGCTTGACGAATTCTCTTCCGATCCCAGGACGCTCCCTATCCAGGCCCCGACACAGGAGTCCTGCAATGCCCTCAGTTCGTTTTTCCTGGAGAAAATCGTTACGATCAAGGCCACTATTCCGGTCACCTCTCCTGGCGCTGACTTTATTTGTCCCCCTCCTAACGCCCTTGCTTTCACACACTTCCCTCCTCTAGATTCAAAATCTCTGGCCACCTTGGCCGCCCGGGTTAAATCTGGTTCCCCGGACGACTGCTGTCCACCTTCCATACTACGGGACATCTGTCTCCATCTTCCTGATAACACTCTCTCTTTGCTGAACTCTTCTCTGTCTTCTGGTTCTGTACCTAACTCCTTCAAGGCAGCCGTCCTAGTGCCTTTACTGAAGAAACCTGGAGCGGACCCCGCGGTTTTGGCGAATTATCGGCCCATTTCTCTCTACGGAGGTAGTAATCCTCGCCGTACTGGATGCTCTTCGAGCCGGCGTCGACAGGGGCACCCCTCAGGCCCTGGTTCTTTTAGATCTGTCGGCCGCCTTCGACACGGTGGATCATAACATCCTTCTCCACCGTGTCGAGCAGGCCGGCATCCAGGGCCTGGCGCTGACCTGGGTCAAATCCTTCCTGTCCGGGAGGTCTCAGACTCTCAGCCTGGGTACTTTCAGGGCACCTAGGGAGCGCTCATTCTGCGGGGTCCCTCAGGGCTCTTCTTTATCTCCTCTTCTTTTCAATCTGTATCTTCAACCTCTTCTCTTCTCTCTGAGGCAGTGGGACGTCACCGTATTCAACTACGCTGACGACCTGCAACTCATCTTTCCTCTCGATTCTTCTTCTGCTATTTCTAACTTCCAGGCGGTCATGACCCACATTCTTCAGTGGATGAGCCAGAACCAGTTTAAATTAAACCCCGGGAAGACGGAACTCCTTCTCCCCGGTAAGAGCTCTATCCACTGGGGCCCGCATTTCTGGCCGGGAGACCTTGGTCCTCCTCCCACCCCCGTGGCCTCAGTAAAGAGTCTCGGGGTCATCATTGACTCCGAGTTATCTCTTAAACCCCAAATAGGGTCGGTGGTCTCCTCCTGCATGTACCAGCTGCGCAGGATCAGAAAGGTGGCTTACCTTCTGACGCCCGAAGCCCTGATTATAGTAATCATGGCCCTTGTCCTCTCCCGCTTGGACTTTTCGAACTCACTTTATCATGGGCTGCCTAAGGCCCTTCTTTCTAGACTTCAGACCGTCCAGAACCAAGCGGCGAGACTGGCCTGCGGGATTCCGAAATGGCAATCTGCCAAACCTTTACTCACTAAACTTCACTGGCTCCCTATCTCTTCTAGGGCAGCCGATCTTTAAGATCGGCTGCCTCACTTTCAAATCTCTCACTGGCACTTGCCCTGCCTTCTTGAAATCCCTCATCAGTCCTTACTGTCCCTCACGCAATCTCAGATCCTCTACCCTCGTCTTTTGGTTGTTCCTCCTTTTAAACTCTGCAGAATGGGTGGCCGGAGATTTGCTCTACTTGCCCCCACATTCTGGAATTCTCTTCCTCTATCACTCAAATTTTCTATTTCGCTCATCCAATTCCGTAAATCCCTAAAAACTTGGCTTTTCCCACATTCTGGTTAACTCTCCCTCTCCTTCTCAGTGTCAGATCAGCGCCAGGAAACCCATGGTGACAGAGCGCTTTAAAAAATCCCCTTAACATAACATAACATAACATAACATAACATAACATAACAGTTGTCCTTGGGGGTTGAAACCTGATCTTTTCCCCTTTTCTTTCACTCATACGATGGTTGAGTTTGACAACCAAATCGATGAACTCAACGCAATCTTCAGGGGGGTCTACGACCTGAGAGACTATATCTTTTAAGTCCTCGCACAAGCCCTGATAAAACAAAGAGGTTCTTTTTGCCATGGGCCATTGTGTCTCTGCTACTAGGCGATTGAAAGTAGCCACATAACCCAAAAGATCCTGCTTACCCTGCCGTAGCTTTAACAATTCAACATCGCTTGCCTGCATAAAAGCATGCTTAGCAAACACACTATGCATCTGGTTCTTAAAGGCCGGGTAACTATTCAACACAGCGTCATTGTTTTCCACTAAGGGGACCTCCCAACTAGCTGCAGTACCCGAAAGATATGAGATCACAAACGCTACTTTAGTAGTGTCGTCAGGAAAAGTGCAAATGGCACTGGTTCATAAATATAGCATATCTGCTACTATCCCCGGAAAACCTCTCTGGAGCTGCTAAAGGCACCGGCACGTGAGTGTTCCCTGTAACGGACAAAGGAGAAGGAGACCCACTCTGCCCCCACTCCTCTCATATTTAAATGTGGCTGGTTGAATCAAAGGGGGCTTAGCCTTAACTGAGGGATCCCTCCCTCTTCTTTTAGTGCTTTCCTTCACCTCACTCAGTGTCCCCCGTAACTCCTGATTCTCCTGACGCAGGGATTGGACTTCACCCTGTATGTGCGCTAAAGCCTGCATGATTTCCTGCATCGAAGAAGCCCCCCATGCTGCCTCCTCAACCATTCTTCACTCGGGCGGTGTGTTAATTCGTGGGCTTGGTTTTCTGTTCCGTTGCCGACCGGGCCAACACCGCAGGAGTGAAGAACGTCCCAATCCTCTACCCTCACCGTGACCCCCAACACCCGCAATCAAAACGGATGGTGGAGAACACGACACCGGGAGAAGGTGGGTAACAAAACAAGGGAACCCAAGGTCTTGGGGAACACAACTCGTCTCCTCTGGCTTCTTGGCAGCTGACAGCTTGACACAGACGAGACCGCTAAAACGAAAGAAGGAGACAAGATTAAACACACCCCTACTACTATTACCAGTGCCAAGTACACACACGAACCACCGACCTCCCTGCTTACCCCAGATAACAAACGGGAGTGGCTTGATACGAAACAGGAATTCTTCCACTGCAATCGTATTGGTTGTTTCTTGCGTAACCCCAGACCAACCACGCCCCCTCGGGAAACACCGAGAATGACAAAGGGGGTGGAATTCACGATTCTTAGGACAAAAAAGGATAGGGGAAAAAATGGTATCAAAGGGAATACGAAAGACACCCAAAAAAAAACCTGGAATCTAAAAAAGAACACGAAGGTAGCACAAAAACGGCCGTTATTCAGCTCCTTCGTGAAACCACCCAAACACAGCGTATAACAAGATGGTTTGGATACAAAAAGGGATAATAACGGGACGTTAAAACACAAAGGAAACGCAGCCACGAATCCCAGAACGTCACCGAAGATCAAAAACAGGTCCCCAATAAAGGGTTCAGAAATGCCCAAGGGAATAGGAAAACAAGGGAGCAGGGGAAAAAGGGGATCAAAACCCAGCACTAGAAAAGACCGCTGGCACGGAGCTCAAAGGAAGGGAAACAAGGTAGAACCACAGGAACAGGAATCACACGGCAAGGGACCAATAAAGAAACCAAGCACCTGTTTCCTGTTGGCAGACCCCTTTTAAAGCGAGCTCTAGGGAGCGTCCATAAATTCGCATATGCACTTGGCACTTTTAAGAAAAACTGCTAACGGGGAACTAAGCAGAAGGAACCAGACCCCCTTGAACCCCAACAATCACAAGGGCGGTCAGTCCTAAAGCCTCTATTTAAGGGAAGGCCACGGGTGTTGGGGGGTGGGATTTTGGGGTAGGTGTGGGGAGTGTGTGGGGGGGTCACTTGGGGTGCAGGGGACTGGGGGTTGCAGGAAAAGGAGGAAAAACTCAGTTCAATGCATCTATTATTGGTTTGATGCGGCATATTTAGATATACTTATGTTAATGAGAAACGATGGCAGCAATGACAGATAGGAGGGGTGAAAAGCAGTTGTGAATATGCACATTTAATGTATGTGGACTAAACAATGCTCTTAAAAGGAAACGGGTGGCAGCTGAGTTAAAATTGATAAATCCAGATATTTTGTGTTTGCAAGAGACACACACTCCTTGGTCTAATAGGAGGATTTTATCTGAGCTGGGGAATACAGTCATTTCAACATCTAGACAATCTGTCATGAACAAGGGAGTTGCGATTCTAGCGCGACAAGGAATTTCTGGTACGGGCAAGGAAAACGCTGATGATCTGGGGAGGTGGGCCATTGTGGAATGCCTTATTGGGGACACAAAGACGTTTTTTTGTACAGTCTATGGCTCGAACCTAGATGAGGCAGAGACCATTCAATTTTTAAATGTAGAATTGGCACTATGGAGAACACCTCTGGTATTGACTGGGGATTTCAATATACACGGGGAAGGCCAGATGTGGAACCCCGAGCAGGGGAAGTATATTGGGTGCAACCCAAAAGTGTATAGGGCTCTACAACAGTTGCTGCAGAACCATGGTCTAGTAGATGGTTGGGCAGTAGTGAACCAGGGGGATCCAGGCTACACATTCTATTCGTACCCATATAACAAATGTGTTCGTCTAGACTATGTGTTCCTACCCCGGTTATTCTTGGCTGGGGCCAAGATGCAGGTATGGCCACGTATCACATTGGATCATGGACCTGTGCTAGCTGATCTTACTATTCTTAGCCCCGCAAAAGAATGCAGATCTTTTACTTTTAATAAGAAGCTATTATGCGACCTTGATTATATTAGTCATATTAAAATATGGGCAAAATCATTTCTGGAGAATAATAGAGGTTCAGCAACATTACCTATGGTCAGGGACGCGTTGAAAGCTGGACTCAGGGGGGAGACATTTAGTTATGGATGGATTAAGCAAAGGCAGGAGCAAATGCAGGGCTTCTTAGCAGAGTTAAGGGTAGCAGAACAAGAACTTATACAAATGGTTAGAGATAAGTCAGACCCCAAGGTGGCACAAAATAAGACGGCATGCTGCAAGGCTCGGATCAATGGGATATGGTGTCAGGAAATAGCGGCCCAATATAAAACCTACAAAGAGGAAAGGTATGAATACGGGGAGAAGACTGGTGTCTTGCCCAAAGGCTTCGGGGGAAGCAAGCTGCTCAGAGAATCTCTATTTTAGATGATGGGAAAGGGGGCATTGTAGAGACCAGGGAAGGTATATTGGAGGTGTTCTATTCTTTTTAAAAAAAGCTATATACACAAGATGTAGTACAGCTGGCCAATATAGAACAGTTCTGGCAGGCATTGGAGGTGACTGGGCTTACTCAGGAAGAGCGAGAGGCATTGGAAACTCCAATAACAGAGTTAGAGTTGGAGGAAGCGATGCGGTTATTGGCTTCAAGGAAAGCGGCCGGACCAGATAAACTCCCGTTGGAGATCCATCGGATTCTCTTCCCTGTCATTAAAGACAATATGTTTACTACTTTTTTAGAGGCTCATGTAGGAAATCCACCACCCTCTTGGTTTTTAAAAAGAAAGATAAATCGGCGAGGCTTCCCGGGTCATACAGTGCAATATCATTAATAAAAGCTGACGGGAAGATATATTCAAAGATTTTAGCAACTAGAATGGCCCAAGTTATATCTCTGGTAGTATCCAAGCGTCAACATGGTTTTATACCAGGATGCAGCACGGTTAACCACATACAAAGGGTGATTGCAACTATAGACTAAGCAAGTGCACAGCAAAAACCCGTTGGTGTAATATTATTGGACGCGAAAAAGCATTTGATCGCGTTTCATTACCGTTTCTCTGGGTTACTATGAAAAGATTGGGTTTGGACCCCGGTATATAACATCCATGCAAACAATGTGTAAAAGACCTCGGGCTAAAATATGTACTATGGGCAGTGAGTCATCTTATGTAAACATCACTCGGGGAACAAGACAGGGGTGTCCATGTTCCCCCCTTCTTTTTGCCATCAATATTAATCAGTTGTTAACTTTGAAGGAAACAACTAATGGGATACAGTCTACGTTGATGATATTGCAATAGAGACGTCTGACCCAGAGCAGGCTGTGAGGGAAGTTGAGAATCTCACTCAGAGATATGGAGAAGTTGCCGGGTACAAACTGAATGTTTCTAAAACCCAGAGAGTCTGTACTGAAGGTCTGTGTCCAGGAGAAGTGCGGGTCACGCAGGAAGCTCGATATTTGGGCATCAAGATTAGGATGGCGCTTCAAGAGGTAGTCAATGTTAATTGGGGAGATATAGTATCTTCGGCACGGCAACAATTGGAGCGGGTGGAGTGTTTACATCTGTCAATGGTATGGAGGTGCAACGTGCTTAAGATGTGTATACTCCCTAAAGCAATGTACTATTTCAGGACTGTTCCATTTGAGTTAACACGTTCTCAATTGTTACAATTACAAACCCTTGCTGTTAAGTTTATTTTGATAAGATATATGACGCTGCCATTAGAACGGGGGGATAGGCAGTGCCGAACTACTCTTTTTATTATTTAGCTTGTCTCCTCCATGCAGTATTTAGTGACAGGAGCAGAAATACAACAGGTGGAAGTACCTAATATATATCAAATGTTGATGGAGGATTCTGTCAGCAAGGCCTTATTTAGGTTTTTCGAACCTAGCTAGTTTAAGAGAACGTGGTCTAAAATATATAATACTGCACATAAAGCCTGGAAGACAATATGCAAATTGATATTGCTAGGTCGTATAAACTAATATAAACCTTTAAATTCCTCAGAATTATTTCCCGCTATCTTTTGTGATGTAAGGATGGATAGATGGCGCGAGCAGGGGGGTCAACAGCTAGGAGATTTATACAGGGATGGGATAATGGTCTCATTTACCGAATTGACTGAACAGTACAATTTAGATAAACACGACTTCTTTACATTTTTACAAATTCATGACTATTTAACTAAGCATCAAAGACACATATCAGTAACATCTTATATGTTAATAGAGGCTGTTAAAAAAAAGAGCTCAGATTGGGACTATATATGGTATTTTGACTGAGACCCTGCTTGATGATATAGAGAGACATGATGTGAAGTGGTGTGAAAGATTTGGAACTACACGCACATATGTGCAACAATCAATTGAAACCGCAGCTAAAATTATGTTGAAAGCGAACCTGCGCACACAACACTATAAAACTTTGTTCAACCTATATCATACGCCGGTTAAAATGCAGAAGTGGGGGGACCCCACGATGGCAAATGCTTTAGGTGTCAGATGGATAATGCTGATATTGTACATATTTTTTTTGAATGTATAAGCTTAAGCCAGTTTCGAGAGGATATATCTCATTTTTTGACTCATATTATAAGCGTACATGTGACTATCTCTAGAGAAGTGATGTTGACAGGAGTAGGTGAAGGCACACAACCTACTCAGGCATGTTATTCATTTAGATATTTTTTGTTTATGGCAGTCGTAGTTGCACAATTATGTATTGCTACTGTGTGGCTTCAGCCAGAAGCACCGTCGTTTGAAATGTGGCACGCAAAGTGTTATAATGTATTTAATTTGGAATATAGGCTCTATAGTATTAAATCATTGAGGAAAAAAATTGGGGGTTAAAATCTGGGGGCCTATGTTGCACCATGAGGACAAATCGCTTTGAAAAACATCCAACGTTCTAGACATTCATGCAATTTTTTTTCTATCTGGTTCTTTTTTTTGTCGTATAAATTATTTCTGCATCAATTACTTAACTATTGGTTTGGAAGTATAAATGTGCTTTGAACTGAACAATAAAGAAACTTTTTTTTAAAAAACAGAAATCGGAAGGAAGAGGACGATCAGAACACAAGGAAGAACGCGTGAAGTCCAAAGACGATCAACACGTTCCAAAAAATAGGAAAACTCAATTCACCAAAAAGAAGGTAGCAGGTCTAAAAATCAGACATGCCGGGGATTTTGAGAACACAACTCAAGAACGGGGAGTGGGCCCAGACAATGCAGGACAGCGCAGCAGAAGTTATCATAGCTCTCAAGATCCTGAAGGATCATCTGGAGACAGTGGACTTGAATGAATACATTCAAGTTGATATTGCCGATACCAGGGTTAGTGTACCCCATAAGTTATATGAAGTAACACTCCGGATAGAGGGTGACATAACTATAAAAATAAGAGCACTCTTTTGGGAGAAACTCTCTAAGGGTTATGACGCTCTTCTGGCTGAAAAAGACTGCCCACCTGAATTTGTCAGGGAGTGCCCACATGGAGAAGAGATCATTATGCCAGCCTTCTCAAATCATGTTCCTATTCATAAAAAATACACATATGCCAGAAAATGGGCTGTAGCCCAGGCTCCAGCATTATATAAAAATCATGTAGGATGGAATGAGAGTTCTCCTCACCATAAGATCCAGTTAAAAAATCAATCAACTGCTCAGAGGCAGCATCCAGTTAAGCAAGAAGCTAAAAAACAGGTCAGGGAGATTTTAGATCAACTTGAATACCAAGGGGTGATTGAAACATGCACTTCGTCCATGAACAATCCTTTGTTTCCTGTCTCCAAACCAGACAATACGTATCATCTAGTTTTGGACTACAGACATTTAAACTCCTGTTGCAAAACCTTTGCAGTGCAAAATGTACACAGCGCAGCACTGATGAATAACATCATACGCAAAAAATTTAAAACTACATTAGATATTTCTAACAGTTTCTTCTGTCAAAACATTGCACCTGAAAGCAGGTATTTGACAGCTTTCTCAGTTATGGGGACATAGTGTCACTTCTGTCGTCTCCCCCAGTGATTCAAGAATAGTCCAGGGTTATTTTCAGCCAGAGTAACAGAGTTACTACAAACATATGATGATAAGGCATTATCTTATGTCGATGACATCTATCTTACAGATGATGACTTGGATAGGCACTTGAACAGAGTGAACACCATAATACTTGGTTTCGCACCTGAGGGATACAAATTCAACTTTAAAAAATCAAGAATTGCCCACCTCAACGTCCTATTCTTAGGATACAAACTTTCAAGTGAAGGCAAATGCCTGGCAGCAAACTTTTTGGAAAAATGTGCACTGCTCCAACCTCCAAAAACGCTGAAAAACTTACAGTCAATTCTAGGTTTCCCGAATTTCGGAAGAACTTACATTCTAAATTTCGCAGAAAGGGTTAAACCTCTCTACGAACTAATCAAACCTGGTTTCAAAACAACTAATTGAAATCAAAAACACACAGAAATTCTGCGTTCAGTGCAAACAGACACGTTAGCAACAACCCATTTACAGACACGCGTAAACGTACGCAACCTTGTAATCCGAATCATCCCAGGGAGATGCGGATTCACGTACTTAACCTTTAATGAAGGTGAAAAGGTACCAATAGCTTATAAATCACACTTGTACACACAAGCTGAAATGAAATTCACTTCAACAGAAAAAATTCTGACAGCAGTTCAAACTGCAGTAGCAAAAGATAGAGCCCTTGCACAGGGAAAACGCATAATGGTTGTTATGCCTGCAAAATGCAAAAGCTTTACATCCAAGATGGACATAATGGGTTAATTCTCTTGCTGCAACAGACGTTGAATACGTTTTTGACCCTTACTTGAAAACTCAAGAATTTCTACAATACGAACAAGAATGTCCTCTGCCCACTGAGATTCTGCCTCTAGAACATTACGGATGTATAATTTATACAGACGGATCAGCACAACCCGCAATTGGGGGTAAACAAGCTTATAGTGCTGCGTGTGCGTTTGTTAAAGGTCGCTGGCGCAATGGTAAATTCCGACCTATGGTCACAAATACTCAAACTCTCGGAGACTGTACAGTTCTGCGAGCTGAACTACAGGCTTTCAAGATGGCTCTTGAAAATACCAATAGCAAATTCCTCACACTCATAGTGTGAGATTCGTATTACTGCGTTCAATCTTACAACGAATACTTGCAGAACTGGGTTCAAAACGGTTTCAAAGACGCAAAAGGTGTCACAATCAAGCATATATTGATTTGGGAACAAGTAGTTCTATTACAGAAAGAACTACAAAAGAACTACAAAAGACTCACGTGATCCATACACTGAGTCATCAGCGTGATGGCGTTCACGTTGCAGGGAATACATTGGCTGATGAAGCCACGAAGGCAGCTGTGCAAACAGCTTCCGTAGTTGCACTCACTCGTTCAAAAACACAAATAGAAGGTGAAACAATGAAAGCTGTCAATGCCACAAGCAAAGGCAACGGTGCAGCATTACCTCTAAACTATCCACTTGAATATTCATATATAAATGATGCAAACTCTGTGCCATTTGCTCGAATCCCTGGAGTGGGGAAAACCGTAATTCCAAACAGGAGTCGGAGAGGTGCTTTGATTCAAGAAGCACATATGGGGGAGGGTCTGATACATCAAGTGTTCTCAAAATCTCTACTAGAATTAAAAGAGATGTACTGGTGGCCAGGGATGAATGCCTACATTTACGAATTTGCAATTAATTGCGATGTCTGCTACAGAGATCACTGCATAGAATGCCGCCAGATTCCTGACTACAGTGTAGCCAGCCGGGTACAGACACCATTTTTAGATGGCATTAGACTATCCACGCGTAGATGTCCCTATGGACAAAAGCCGTCCCACAACTATTAGGACTGATTCATTTGCATGTGGCCTCAGCGCTCGGCTGACGCCGAACTGTTATAAAAGATTTGCGGCATGCTACATTCTGACCAGGGTCCTGCGTTTAGCTCCAAAGCTTACAAAGAGGCCATGGCCAGCTTGGGCGTTGCATTGTGGTACTCAAGTCCATTCCATCCTGAGGGAAATTCGGTTGTGGAAAGAAAAAGCCGTGACATAAATCAATCAATAACAGCAAGGGTATTAGGCTCGGGTGACAGGTGGGTCAAACATCTAATAAGTGTCCAACGTAGTCTTAACAATCTGCCAAGAAATTCTCTGGGTAGAATCACTCCATATGAAATCCTTTTTGGTAATAGAATGATTGTCGAACACCTCGATCGTCATACTTCAGTGGTAGAGCAAAAACCCTTTGATATCAAAGACCGTTTGGCTGTTTTGCAGGACTTAAATGAAACAAGAAGAAGTCTAAGCAACACTTTACAGAAGCCAACCACCACTGAAGAAAAACCACCTGTCCCAGCAAAAACTGTCTGGATTCTAAAGATTGGGATCTGGTCAGAGAAAAAATAGCGGATAAGAATTTGGGCCTTCTTACAGAAAACCAGTACCTGTGCTAGCAATCCACAGATCAAAAACAGTGTTACTGCCGCCCCTTGCTAGAAGAAAGGAGAACCGGTTCGTATCAATTGACCTGGTAAAACCACACCATGTGGCCGATAATAAGTAGTAGGCCCAGTGGACTCCAAAGATGTAGCAGATGACCAAATCTTGCTACTATCCAAGAGGTTGAAACTGAGAGACTCATCACCTTTGATGAATCTGCAGTAAGAAAAGAAGGACTATGCAACAAAGCCATGGAACGTGTGCCTCTTGAAACCCAAATAACAGTTCTTCAAGAAACTCCTGTCTACAATGATGTATTATCTGACTATACTAATATGTCAAGGGACCAAGCAGCTCCAGCGATTTCAAATAATCCAAATGCAATACCAACAAATGATGGAACTGCCTCTGGCTATTTCATCAATTTTGATACGTTTTCTGAGGATCCCAGTGAGCCCGAAACTACGCCAACAAATAAAACTTTCAAGGAACAAGTAACAGAACTTTTTCACCAGCTTGCAAATACATATCTGGCTTTACCATGGGTTGAACTTTGGATTGTGTTAGGTGTACTTTTTTCCTACTTTGGCTCATTCTTGTTTTAAGTTTGGGAAAACTGATAGATGGGAAATATAGTAAATTGGACACAGCAAGTAAGAACATCAACTTGCTTCTGAAGCAACACAAATCATCTCATCGTGAACAAAGAGACCGGTAATCAGTGAACATCACAGCCGTTCCTCTGCCTGGTGGTATAGCATTGGACAGAACTGATTAAGACATTTATGGTCCTGTAGAGCTGTTGAAGATTCCACACCAACTTAAGGTTTCTTTGAGTGACTTTGTTGCACCCAGCATATTTTCTGATGATTGGGACTTTGAGACTGTTAATAACATGATGGCAGACTTAGAAATGTCAGCAAAATGTACAAAACATTAATACTTAGAAGGTTCGTCAGATTATGAACAAATGTATTGTTTTAGTCATTATGGTCATCATTATTTGCACAAATCTGCAAACCCTAGAAATGTTTTTACTTATAATAAATGGGAACATTGTCCGACGCCACCAAAGGGTCGCTCAAAAACATTTAATGAAAAATGTCCATACTTCTCAGGTTTTAATGTCACAAATTCAGAAACATTTTACTTTAAAAATGTTAATAAGACAGGAATGAAAAGTATGTTGACTAATACTAAGCAAATGTATTCTGCGGCCTTTTATGCTCAATTGTCCACAATAGGTTTTGACTTTTGCAGAGACAACATTGAGACAAAAACTGTCTGGGGCACAAAAGACTGGCAGGTGCAAGGTTTAGAAACCTTATTCAGAGCCTGCATCATCCCAGAACAAATAATGTTCAACAGACATCTTGTCTTGGCCTGGCTAAGATAAAAGAGTTAAACAAACCGTCCATACCTAAGCCCAGTCCTGATAGTAATGGAACTACAGGTGATGAGGTAAACGTGAAATATATTTTACAACAAAACAGAACTAAACCTGATTGGAAAAAATGGTTAATCTGGCCCACAGACACGAATAACTGTCAAGATAGATTCCTGAATAAGACACACGGGTCTACATTAACTAGACCAGATCCAAGATATGTCCGGAAACAACATCCAGGGATAATAACAACATACAGTGTAGGAAAACTGTGCCTTGAGTGGCTACAAAAATCCACACTCCCAGATATAAAACAACACTTAGCTTTACTTAAAGATGGCGTTGAGTTGAGAGACTTCTTACTAGGACCTCGTAAACCACGTCATAAACGTTTCATATACGCCGGTATTTATGCTGCTTATAATGAAGCATGGAAAGTCACGCAAATGGAAACTGCAGAACGAATACGAGACATTGATTGTATTAATTTAGAGAAAGCTCTCTCTGTAGTTAACAATGGGTTAACGACTCTGTCATCCAGAATTTATTCTTTTGACAGCATTGTATCCTCTGCCATAGACATAATGAAACAGGACTTGCTCATGTTACAACATGGACAGTCTCAATTACGTTCTATAATGCTGCTAGGCTGGACATTACAAAACCTTTGTTCAGGCTATGTGCCTTGGCATCTAATCAACACCATGTCATTGTTTGCTGGGTTTATCCTTACAGATAAACAAATCTCTTTGGCACAGAGGGGAGCAGACTATACGGTGGTGAGCAAAGATAAACTGGAAAGATTACCAATAACCATTTCTGAGAAACCAGATGTAGATTGGATAATACATGGCACCATTTCGATGCCAGTGACGATTTTCCAGTTTCAGTATTGTTTGAAACACATACCAGCAGGCCTGTATGAAAGGTTGGGTAAAGAATACATAAAGTCGACCTTGGATTTACCATACTCACACAAATGTTGGAATGGGGAAGAGGAGGTATTTCTTAGTGGTAAAAATTGCAAAAGCGCACTAAGCGGTACACTTTTATGTCAGGGTATTAATTTACATGGAGCCTGCGATGGTTCTTCGACCAACTTATCCTGCCACCTGCAGGGTTCTCCGGCAGCAGTGATAGATCCAATTTTTAGGCAGCTTTCCAATGGGAGCTACATAATGTTGAATGATCACAGCTGTTGTGGAATGATGCCAGGAATAGCTTATCTCGTTAGTGTGTCAGCCAGGGTCACTTGTTGTATGCAAGTATTGTTTCCTAAAACTAAGACAGACGGGGAGTCGCCGCTATGGCTTTCACTGAACATCTCTTCTATTCAAATTGATACTTTAAGCAGAATGAAAGCCATTCTTTTACAAAAAACTGTGTCACTGACCTCATCCAAAGAGACGTATGATCTGCAAGTTGCAAGGTCCTCTGCAGAGATACATGCACTATTATCAACAAACTACCCCATACATTTCAAAGACATGTTAGGTTGTATCTTAAACATGTCTGATGCCAGTGGTATTGTACATTCATTTAACACGATTTTTTTGGGACTGTTAGCACCCTTTGAAGCAGTCCTAGGCAGTTTTCCAAACTTCGTGCACTCGGTGTTCGGCGGCCTACCTCTCATTTTGGGACTCGTAGCAGGAATACTATTTTTATTCCTTCTACTCCAGTATGGCAAGTCCAGTCACCAGCGATACCCAGATTACCATGGAGAACACTCTACTGGCAATGCAGTATCGTGAGCGCATAACACAGATTCTTGGCTTGGCTCGTTTGAGAGATCTGAATACCACATTGTTCCTATCATTCAGACCAATCTGGCAAGATTGCATCTTACCTGTTCTAAGATGCCTGCTTTGTGGAGAGGAATGCGTGTTGGACATTTGTCTGACACTTCCATCAGCACTGCCAACGGATGTTGACGCTTTGCTTGGCTTGGTAACAGCTCATGCATTGTGTTGTCCCCAACGGCTACCAATCCTGATGACGGCATTCATTGAGGTCTCACCAGCAAATACAGCTAACGGTGAGATACGTGGACCAACAGGCACACAGGTACCATCTTCTGCGAACATTGCTAATGCGACTGACGCTGACGGCGATGCTGCTCATCTGTGTACGATTGACCTACTTAATGAAGTGGTTAAACTTTCACCTACTATGGTAGACTATTTCTCTGCCAGCTTAGAAAATGTAATGTTTTCTCCTGACACCGAAAAAAACTTGAAATTGGCACACAGCATTCTATCAACTTTGAATTCGACCTTCATTTTTCAAAACAAAAAACTGCTAACTTTGGAACTATATTTTTCAACGGGTTGATTTGACTTTTTCCAAAACTGAACTTTGGCACAAAGTAATCTGCTTAAAGTAGAACTATTCTTAGAAAACAAGAATTCTTTGAATACTTCCTAGAAACAATATTGACCGTATCCAGAAACCAAAACTGTTTATCTGCTATGGAATGGTCTCAACCTTTTTATTCTGTATTTTAGAGCCATTGCATACATGTAATTTTCATGATTCATTCAGCCAGCATTGCCAATATCATACTATATGCTTACAATTAAATCATTGCTTTTAAATGCGTAAAGTACAAATGCTCATTTTTCGTGTACAACCATTTTCAAATGCATTTTATGTATTTTTGGGTGGGATTGTAAACACATGCTCTAGATGTGTTTTAGTGCTTAAATGTAGTAATGTTGAACATAATAAAGTGGAGTGGGTGTTGTATAGCAATTAAGGACCTGTTTTTACCATCAGTCTTTAGGCCGAGCGAGCTTATCCCTTCCGACAAAGGCAAGAACACCTTGTTGTTAGGTCTATTGAACTGTCGCTCCCTTCCGCGGCACGCAGTAGAAGTCAATCTTCTCATACAAGAGCGGGATTTAGATGTCTTGTTCTTGATGGAAACCTGGATAACTTCCAGTTCCGATGCCGATATAGTGCAAGCTCTCCCATCCGGCTTCCTTGTGTACCATCTTGATAGACCTGACAGGCGTGGGGGTGGCATCGCTATTGTGTACAAGGACACATATGCATGCAGGGCCCACAATGGGTTAGTTCTGGACTGCGAGAGCTGTCATTTTTCCTTGCGGATATGTCCGACAGTATCTCTATCAGGCCTATTGATCTACCGGCCCCCGGGCGGGGTGGGTAACTTTGCTAGTTCCTTAATGGAAACTGTGACGTCCTTGGCCTCTACTACGTCTAATTTCATAGTATTGGGAGATCTTAATCTCCATTTCAACGATTCCGCGGACCTAGTAGCCCGAGATCTTCAGGAGGATCTGCAAGCGTGCGAGTTGGCCTTAATGAATGTTGGGGCGACGCACGATAAAGGGCACTTACTCGACCCTTTGTTCTCCAACATTCCCCGCTTGGGGGTGTGGCCAGCACTTCCCCTCCCGTGGTCTGACCATTTTCTGGTATCGGCTTTCTGGCAAGTCGACCCACCGCCCACAACTGCTAAGCAGGCTTTTTTGATAGACAGAGCCTGGTCCAGGCTATTGATTAATGACTGGACTTCTAAGTTGGAAGACATGCCCCTTCCCTCTGATGCGAACCCAATTAAGGGAGACACCAACTTTAATCAATGGCTGACCGCCTCTCTTGACGCTCTTATTCCGAAAAAGAGAGTGCAAAAGAGGGAGAAAAGAATTAGATCCACCCCATGGTACACTGCCGAGCTTCGTACCCTTAGGAAGGGATGTAAAAAGCTGGAGAGGGTGTGGAGAAAGAAATGGGAGATAACTAGGGGAGAGGAATACCGCGTCGCGATGAGGGGCTATAAATCCACTCTTCGGCAGGCAAAAGCCCAATTCTTTGAAGAGCGTATTCAATCTGCCTCTAGCTCTGCTAGAGAGACTTTTAAAGTAGTCAAAGAACTCCTTAAAGTCCCTGAGCCCGTGGTTACCCATGATGAACAGAAGTGTATGGAGCTCGCAGATTTCTTTCATACGAAAATTGAGAAGATTTTAAAGACCCTGCCTCAGCCCCAGCTGCCTCATTACACGTATAAGCTAAACATAGCAACTCAGCCTAGTGAGGCATCTATCCATTTAGACACCTTCGGCCCAGTAGTAGTGGCTGAAGTTTCGAAGGCCCTTGGATCCATGAAAAGTGGCTCCCCCATGGACCCGGTTCCTATGAAGTTTCTTAAACTAGCAGCAGCTTCCATCGTGGCTCCCATCACTGATCTAATGAATGCCTCCTTTGCCCTGGGTTCGGTGCCACCGAGCTGGAAAACAGCAGTTGTAAAGGCACTCCTAAATTAGCCGAGTCTAGACCCTTTAGACCTGGCAAACTTTAGGCCCATCTCTCTGTTGCCGGGTCTAGGCAAAATTGCAGAAAGGCTGGTGAATCAACAACTGTCGGGCTTCTTGGAGTCTAATGGACTGCTTCGAGATTCTCAAACCGGATTCCGTCCAGGTCAGGGCACTGACACTGCCCTCTTGGTAGTTGTTGATGAAACTAGACGCATTCTTGATTCAGGGGGGTCAGTGGCAGTGATCCTCCTGGACCTCAGGGCGGCGTTCGACACCGTGAACCACCAGGTGTTGATTCAGCGGCTGTCAGAGGTGGGCGTGTCAGGGGTTGCCCTGAAGTGGCTGAGGTCATTTCTTACCGGACGTACATACCAGGTTTGGGAAGGCAGCCATCGGTCTACATCTATCCCCCTCCAGTGCGGAGTGCCACAGGGCTCGTCTCTCAGCCCGACATTGTTTAATGTTCATATGGCCCCCCTGGAGGCTGTGGTGGCTCCTTACAACATTAAGATCGTCAGTTATGCGGATGATACGCAGTTGGTGGTCACCTTATCCCAACTGGTAGAGAATCCCGACCTACTGCACTCCTGCCTGCCGGAAGTCCACACTTGGATGACTGAGTCAGCGCTTAAGCTGAATGGCTCGAAGACAGAGATAATGCTGCTAGGGAGTAAAATTCCCGTGCTCCCCGTGACCAGCTGGCCGAGCTGCATGGGAGACCTCCCAAGCTCGAAAAAGGTGATCAAGAGCTTGGGGGTCTGGTTAGACCAAGATTTGTCGTTTAGGACCCATGCCAAGAAAACCGCAGGAGTGTGTTTTGCCCTGCTACGGTCAGCTCGCAAAATTTTCCCTCTTCTGCCTGTAACATCAAGGAAGCTGTTAATCCAGGGCCTGATTACATCTAGACTGGATTACAGCAATGCAATCTTTCTGGGCGCCCCGGAATCCACTTTGAACAAACTCCAGCAGGTCCAAAATGCGGCAGCAAGGCTGCTCATGGACATCCCTAGGACACAGTCTGCCAGACCTGCTCTAAAGGCGTTGCACTGGTTGCCAGTGCGGGAAAGAGTCAAATTTAAAGCACTCTGTACAGCCCACAAAATCCTTCTGGGAAAGGGCCCCCCAATATTGAGGAATTTAGTGGTTCCATATAAAGCAAGTAGAACGTTGCGTTCGGATCAAAAACACTTTCTCTTAGTCCCCAGAGTTAAAAGGGCTCGTACTGGTGGGAGAAGGTTTTCAGTTAACACAGCGAAGCTGTGGAACTCGCTTCCTTTTGAACTGCGCGCTGAGACCTGCACACTGCGATTCCGCAAATGTCTTAAAACCCACTTGTTTCCTGCTTGACTGCACTTATCTTGCCGTTTTTTTGTATCTGATGGTGTCCGGAAAAAGCGTCGGGACGCCCAAGGGTATCTGCGCGCTATATAAAATTTTAAAATAAAATTTAAAATAAAAAAGTGTAATTTTCCCGATTCATGCCCTTGTATAGGTATAAATTACCTTGTCCTTATATAGGTATAGAAATCATAACCATATTTAGACATGGCCCATGCAGTCCAAAAGCGGTACAAAAGGGGGTGGTGATGGACGGAACATCTGAACCAATCAAACACTCACACCCAGTCAAAAGATCTGGGTTTAATCCATCACCATTCTTAGGCCCACTCTGCCACCCCAGTTCAGACATGGCTATATGCAAATCAGTCTGACCCTGTGCCTTATGGGAACAGTCCAGCCCGAACTGCCAAGCCATGCCTTCCCTGGACCGGAAACAAACTTCCGAGGACCGGTTTCTGGCATGGATACTTCCACTAGTTCCGAAAAGCCATAACGATTTCTTGGAAAAATCGGCTTCAGCAGTTAGGGACTTCCCCTTACTTGAATATTGATTTGTCCAAGAACTCATGGAGTTTTCAAAGAACTGAGACTCTTTGATGACGTTATTATGTCCACCTTTACGTCAAACTCGGCACCTTCAAGGTATAAATATGCCCACACTTGCCCTAGCAAACACACAGTGGTTTGGAGCAGTTCGACTATCAACTTGCCCGACGCATCTCACTACAGCAAGTGCCGAAGGAAGCCCTCCAGCTGACGCACTGTGAGAGACGCTGTATTTTCTGTTGCCGAAAAATCCAGCTCCAGGGTTTCCAAGCTCCCCTTGCGGGTGTTGGAAAATCGAGTCCCGCGACAGAGAGATAACAAATCGTTCATTCTAAACCAAGGTACGGAGCTGATTAGACCCTAAGAGGAATCTTGGATAGATTCTTGGCAAAAGAATACTAAACTTACGCTACACCACACTTACTTCTTCCTTCGTACTAGACTTAGGTTAGGTACATCGGGGTAGGCGTATTTTAGAAGCACCAGTTGAGTACTTTTAGTCGTTATTTATTCATGTATGTATTTTATGGCTTAGAAACCATACCATGCTTTTACAGTATTATTTTATAATACTCTTCTTGCTGTACGCATTATACTTTACAGCCAGTATTACGATTGTAGCAGTTAATTTCTTTTGCATGAGAAAGAAGACTGTTCAATAAATACTTTTATTGAAAACGCCCGTCTCTCTATTTCTCTGCACCTCTGATGAAACGAAGCATGCACTATTGACTGAGTAAAATATCTATCTATTGTTTCTACGACTCTGAAGATACGTTCTATCTTGGGGAAACAAAGTTGTCATGTTTATGTGTTTGTCAGAAACGAATCCCTTCTTGTTCATTCAAGAAAGTTTCTAGTGACCTCTGAGCTAGCTGGCATTCACAATTAAGTTTAATATATTCGATAGAGACCCAGTCGACCTAAGTCCTATGTCACATCTATAGGATATATTATTCCAATGCGCAGAGCCTATTGGGAAAATACGCATAGATTCATCAAAGTCCCGTTTTGCGAGTCTGTAATAGCGATTATTAAGGAATCGCTATTACAGACTCGCAAACCGGGAATCATGTACAAATCGCAATTTATTTTGCGATTCCTACAGCTTCCTTATTTGCGATTAGCTAATTGCTAATCGCAAATAAGGAATAACTCCCCATTCATTCCTATGGGCCTAAAGGCCCATAGGAATGAATGGGAAGACATATCAATGTGCGAATCGCTAATAGCGATTCGCATTTCGAGTTTGCGATTTCAAGGTTGCGGGGGTGTCCAAAGGACACCCTGTTGCACCCCTGAAATGATATTGGACGCTGGTGTTACGCACACACATGTCCCAAAGACATGTGTGTGTGCAACATACAACTTAGAAAAATGCACTTAAGTGCATTTTTCTAAGTTTCCGCTATTTACCACGAGGTTTGACTTCGCGGTAAATAGCTGCCCAAAATTGCGAATTCGCAATTTTTAAATGTTTCTTGAATTGCATTAAAGGAATCTCAAATAGAGATTCCTTAAATGCAATTCCTCGCAAAATTGCGATTTCTATAATAGCGATTTTTGCATTTGGGATGATGAATCCCAAATGCAAAAATTGCGCTCGCAAAGGGCCAGATTCTGAGAATCTGGCCCTTTGCGAGCCGATTTTTTCATGATGAATCTAGCTGATAGGAACTACACTACAGTCCTACTTGCAGTCCCTCTTTGAATGCCAGTTTAGCTACTGCACTCCCATCCGGCATTTTGCTCTCCAGCTGCAGATCAACTCCCACTGGATGTCCTTGGTCTCAATGTAAGCAACTTCACACCTCAACAGAGCAGTTTGGCTCAGCCTGTCAAAGGTTGGCCAATTAGGAGAGGCTGCTTGAAGGCTGGGTTTTGGTGCATCTGAAAAGCAAGATCTATAACTTCTTTTTTGTAATAGTTGTAATAAATCTAACCTTGACAAGGTGTTCAAACTATTCTTTCTGAATAATTATTTTAGCACACTCCTGTCAATAGTTATACTTTATTAAAGTCTTCCCATATTAGCCTATGGAGCCAATGTTCTACAATGGGGAAAAATAAATTAGCATTTTTCCCCTCAACAGGGCATATAAAACATATTTTAAAATGTCCCTATATATTTTGACATGGCCCTGTACCCTGGGGCCCCCTAAGGAAGACCTAAGCTGTGACATATATGTAATAACTAAGGTAGTTTAAGACTTTGAAAGTACCTTTAATTCTAAAGTCGAATTTACATATAATTTTATTTTGAAAGCAGCCTGCAAAGCAGGGCTCCCTATAAAATGACCGCAGGCATCTCAGTAGTGCACACTTAAGTGCATTAAATCTAATGGGCCTCTAAACCTACATGCCCTTCCACATTCTAGGGACTTATAGGTAGGTTGTCAGCACCAATTGTAATTATACCTAATTACCATATACTTTTAATTAGAGCACAGGGCCTGGGTATACGTAGCAGAGCCCAGGGCAAAACAAGAGTAAAAAAAACAGCACCTTGTTGTCAAAATGGGGGCAAAAAGTGGGGGGGCACTGCAAAAAGCCCTGGCTTCTCACACCTGCTGCAACCACACATGCCTGGTGCATGTTGAAAGGAAGATAAACAGACATTGGGGGAGATTTACCAAATCTCCACGCAACGAAGCGCAGCCTCCAGCGAGGGTGCGCTGTATTGCGTGACAGAGAAGGAGCAGGAGAGCACCATATTTTCAAAGATATGGCTCTCTCCTACCCTTTCCCTTTCACGAAAGCTGATTACAGCTGCCATGCGCCACACAGCACCTTCGCACCGTAGTGGTAGGGTGTGTGTGTGTGGTGTGTGTGTGTGAGTCTAGAATAGGCTTTTTACTGGAAGGGTACCCTTCCTGTACAAAATACTGTGCCTACACTCAAGGGAAAGCTTTTCCCACTTTGTATGCGTGCTGCACAGTGCAGCATGTATGCAAAGTCGGAATAGGAAGGAGAAATTAAAGCATTTCTCTTTCCTTTCATCTAGTTTAAAAGGCACAGTTTTCCCAAGCTAAAACCAATCAACTGTGTTTAGTAAATTGGGTTTAGCGTGAGAAACCTTGGGTGGTTGCATGGGAATGCAAATGCACCACCCTTGGCAAGCCCCCATTGTGCAAATTAATGCGAAGCAGCGCTACATCAGCAGTGCTACATTATGTCCAGAAGATGATGGGCGTGGCCTGGTAAGTCGTGATCTCCGGCACTCCCTCTCCAGTCCTGGGAGTTGATGGCAGCACAGAGACTGTACAGGCGATAGAGCAGTGGTGTGTGCTGAAGAGCCGGAGTGACAGGCAAGAGCAGGTGACTCTGCTGGCTGCCTATCCCAGCCCTTCCTTACCAAGTGAATAAGCATTTATGCAGAAGACTAGAAGTCTATACATGAAAGGCGTGGCAGTGTCATATTGAACCCAGCAGCTCACACTTGGTGTACACGAAATAAGAGACAACCCAGGTTAGAATGCCATACATCGTTGGGACTTCCTGTATATGTCTAATTCAATGGAAAGCTAACAGGGCGCGATATCCTGAGCTGAGAGCGAGGTGTAATATTGATAAATAGTGCAGACAGACAATCTATGTGAGAGACCATCACAGAAGAAGCTCGTAGCTTGATGACTCGGGAAAACCGGAGGCTGCCTTCCTGGTTGAAGTTGTAGTGGATAGTCAGTGGGTGAGGAACATTACTGGTGTGCACAGAACACAAGGAAAAAGAGGTTATTGTCTACTGGACCCTGGGAGAGAGTGACCTGGAGGACTGGTACCTGGCGGAATATTATAGTGGAGCAATATTGGGGAAGAGGGGGCTTATGATAGAACTGCAGCAGCCTTGAGGGACAGGGAACCCCAACGTGTAGTCCAGTGGTCACTTGAAACACTAAGAGGGAGGGGTGCCCAAATCCAGTGAGGGACTGTACAAAGACCTAGAATCACACATCATGTCACCATGGTGAAAGACAAGGGTAACCGAGCGCAGGCAAATAAGATATTTAATTATGCGAAACCCTGCACCCAGGGACCAGACCGTCAGGCAACAAATGCAGGAGAACAAGGAGAGGAGGACATAAACTTGGTGATGCAGATTCTTCTTTGGCAGAAATCATGCTGGCGATCCAGTCTACCAGAAATGGCATGGTGAACAGAATAGATGCAGTATCCATCGATGTCAACTTGTTAAGATGTGACTCACGTAAAGTCACAGACAAAAAATGGTGACCACACTTGATAACTGAGCAGAAGACCAGGAGGGGCGGTCAAGAAGAAGTAACCTGAGATTCGTGGGCTTCCCGGAACATGCAGAAGGCCCCTTAGTGGAACTGTTCCTGGAAGACTGGATCACTAAGGTCCTTGCCCCCAAGATATTATCTACATTTTTTTTTTTTAAATTGCAAGGGCGCACAGGGGACTCGTTCCCTCCCCCCCCCCCTTCGATCAGGGGCTCTGCCACAAGCCATTATAGGTTGCTTCTTTAATTACTGGGATAGGGATGTAATCCTACAGCCCACTCGCAATAGAGAAGCGTCATCATATGAGGGCCACCATATCGCAATTTATTCCGATTACACGTAACAAGTACAAGACCAACTGATAACATACATGGTCGTCAAGAGAATAGTACAGGATGCTGGGGTACAGCCTTTAATTCCCAGCCAAATTGCGGATTGAATACAACAGCAAGGCTGTATTCTTTTGTTCAGCACTGGAGGCATCTGAATGGTTGAATTCTCTGGGTGGGAACAACACACACTGGGATGGAGGCTCAGCGGTGGCCAGGGTCAGCAAGATTAAGGGAACACTGGGGAGGACGAGACAGACCCCCTCTGAAGATACCAGGGAAAGGGGCAGACAACTTGAGCCGTGTCTGGGTGTGCCCGGATGGGACGTTGCAACTGGCTGATCCTTCCTCCGAGTCCAATACTGCCACACAGGACCTTCTACTGACTTCTACTGCCACTTAAAAAATACTTCACAAAACAGGGCCAGTTCTTGGAATGAGCAGATAAGTCCTTTGGGGGATTTGATCATGTGGCATATATAATGTGGGGAACTATACAATGTGATCATTCCCTGTGGCTGACAGGGAGATCCCGCCCCTCGCAGAGGTTGAGACTCGTAGGGGGCCTGGAGGCCTTGACCTTGCACCCCAGCGACAGCTTGACCACTGGCAACGCAGCCATTGTTTGGGACATCATTGCTATAAAGCAAAACGTAGTTAATCTAATTTTATGGTTAATTATAATGTGGATGGTTATTGTTCTGAAGAAATATGGGAGGGAGGAATTGGGGTGGGGGAAACTGATCCTAGATCTCTACCAAGGGGGAACAGGACTCGTTTCATTGAGCATGGGGAGGGGGAAGAGGGAGCTTGTTCCATGTAGTCGGGGTTTGAATTGGTTTCGGGGGGGGTCAGGGGTTCAGTGTTGGAAGATCAAAACAACAGCGTTACAGCATTTATTTGAGATAAAGGGAGAGTGATTGGAACAGGGAGAGTTTCTTTCAGGATGGCTGACATGGTTTCCGCCATTATGAAATTACTCACCTGGAATGTACAGGTAATAGCAATGTTTGAAAATAGGAGGCATGTGTTTGCCTATCTAAAGAGATATAGGATATTGATAGCATGTCTACAGGAAACTCATGTCTGGGGAGATGCATTACCATGCATAAGAAGCAGATAGAGGAGACAGATTCATGCTACTTCTTATTCTGGGTTTGCTGGAGGGTCCCTTATTTGGATAGCCCCAGGAGTTCCATTCCAGCACCTCTATCATGTAACAGACCCAGAGGGACGATATGTGATTCTGCAAAGGGCAGAATAAATGGACAAGGGAAATGCCTCATTTATGTATATGCTCCAAACTCTGACTGCCCTGTCTTCTTCCCTGCTATGGTAGCTGTGGCAACACCATATTTGGGGATGGGTGTGCTTATGATGGGGTATTTCAACTTAGTCTTGGATGGAGCATTGGACCGGAAGCCCCAAAGACAAAATACCAAACTGAGGTTGACTGGGACACTTAGAGATACTCTCTCAGGAATGGGGTCATGGGAAATATGGAGGGTGAGGAACCCAGATAAAAGATCCTTCTTCTGTCATACACTGATGACTAATACATTCAGCCAATTAGACCAGTGTTTCCTATCAAGCGACCTGACCCCTGACATACTACAAATAATCTACTTACCCAGGTAACTTTCAGATCACTCCCCAAAGTTGCTTACTCTTGCTGGCAGATGCCCTAGACCGGCAATACCTACATGGAGATTGCGGGTCGAGGCACTGTTGGATCCAGCCTACACAAAGATAATTTCACAGGAGCTCTCAAGTTATTTTGAGAAAAACTGGGGGACGACCGCCACGAGGGCGACAGAATGGGAGGTAATGAATGCGGTGATTAGAGTGGTCTGCATACAAATCTCGTATGGAGTACGACAACAGGTTGTAAGAAATATAAAATCACAAGAAAGGAAGTTAGAGGGAATAGAGACACATCTTCACACAAATCCCAAGAGTATACGTATGGTGTACTACTGGTAAGGACCTATTGGAGTCCTTACATCACCTGGAAATATTTTACTATGTAGGCCTGCACATGAAAGGGGATAGATCAGGGGCTCTGCTTGCTAAATGAATCAGTAATGCAAAACCAATATCGCCCATAGTACAGATGAGACTGGCTGATGGGACTGTGGTGTACAATCAGACGATGATTCTTGACATTTTGACGGAGCACATGGCAGAGATATATACAAAAGAATTTTCCCCACCCCTGGAAGTGATGGGAGAATTTCTGACCTCTCTGTGTCTACCTCAGTTGAAGAAAGAGGTGAGCAAGAGGCTCACCTGATTACAAGAGAGGAAGTATTAGAAGCCATCCAGAGACTAAAACCAGCCAATAGTCCAGGCAGTGGTGGCTTTCCGGCGGAGTTTTACAGGACGTTTGCGCCAATGTTAGTAGACTGCTTATTGGAGGTATATAATGGTGTTTTGCAGATGCAGTCTTTACCAGCGTCTATGAGGGAGGCCCTGGTGATCATGAGTCCTAAACCGAATAGAAATCCCCAGACGCCGTGCTCTTACAGACCGATCACGCTCTTAAATCTGGATATGAAAATTCAGAGTAGGTTGCTGATTAATCAGTTCTTGCCACATATGCTGTACTTGATACATGCTGATCAATCAGGATTCATCCCCAAATGCAGCACTTACCATGATCTAAGATGGTTGGCCCATGTATGGCACTCCCCACCCATAGAGAGAGAGGACCATGTCCTGGCATTGCTTGATATAGACCAAGCTTTTGACTCTGTAAACTGGTCGTATATATAGGCGACAGTGAGGGTGATGGGGGTGGGGACTGCAATTGTTATACACAGCCCCTCTAGCCCAAGTGCTTATGGGGGGCTAATTTCAAGGGCCTTTATGCTGGAATGTGGCACCAGACAGGGGTGTCCTCTGTCGCTGCTTCTATTTGTGGTGGCGATGGAACCACTAGCGGAGACTTTCAACAACAATTGGAGGGATGGGGGATCAAATTGGGTGACACTAACGTCGATACCTAAGTATATATTTGTCAACCAATGCAAGCGGTCCCTAGGTTATTAGAGATATTGCATATACAGGGTGAAATAAAGCAGCTTAAAACGATTCCGAATACATCAAAATTGCTTCCGATAAGACGACTAGCCCATGGGCCTAGGGAGTTATTACCAAGGGTGGGACATCCATGGGCGGAAACTGACCCTAAATATCTGGGAATCAGATTAGCGGGTTCACCTGAGAGGCACTTGGAACTCAATATGGGGAAAGTGGTGGACGGTGTAAGAGGCTCAGTGCGCTTTTGGCAGGGGCTACCATTGTCCCTTATGGGTGGAATTGCTATGAAAAAAATGATTATTTTGCCCCAGTGTTTTTACGTGTTGCAACACTTGTTTAATAAAATCCCTTGCCATTTTTTTAAAACACTGAATAGACTGATAATAGAACTGCTGCTGGGACCTAAATGTAAAAAATTGAGCTTAGTGGCACTGCAAAGCACGTGGGAAAGGGGGGCTGGAAGTTCCCCAACTGGAAATGTATTACATGGCTTCCCAGCTTCAATATGCAAACCAATGGCTAGATGAAAATGATAACTGGGAGAGAAGGCTCCTCGCGGTAACCTATGAGGGAGACTTCTTAGCGAGACTAGATGATGGGGGCAAGGGTTTCGCTCATCTGCCCCTACATAATTCAACACATGGCACTAATGTGGGAACTTGTGGTTAAAAAGGTGATAGGTCGTGTTCCATATGCCTGGATATGCAGCTATGGGTGTTACAACCTTTCTCTAAAATTGCGGACTCCATGTCAGTCCATAAATGGGAGGAGGGCGGTTGTTTGACAATGGGAGATCTTTTTCCAATAAACAACTTATCACCCTAGAAAATGCATAGTCCATAATCGAATTGGGGAGAGAGCAGTTTTTACAGTACAGGAAGATCTCGCAGGTGACCAGAGAACTAAGGGAGGCCTTCCCGGATGAACCACCAGTAGCGAATGTGCTCCAAGTTATGCTGTACATGCCACACAGAGGGTGTTTAATTTCACACTTATATTGAGCACTTTGTGAACATATAATAGTCCAAGCTCTACCAGTCCAAACACAATGGGAAGAAGCCATAGGGGATCCCATGAAAGAACGGCAATGGATCAAAGTAAATACTGTGATCTTCCGAGCACTCAATCACATATCAAAAAGTCTTTATATAGTTTTCACTATATCTTTTAATGTCCAATCTTCCTTCCAATTCAATCCAATTTTCATCAAATGATTATTCGCAGCCAACGCACGTTTCGTCAAGTCCGTTTAGGACTAATGACTTCCTCAGGGCTGCAACCCAAATACACACAATCAGTCTTGGTTTACACTAATTAGAAGTAACAAAACAGAATAATATATACATTTTCCAACATGAAGTAACTATTAATCATTCTAAATAATTCCTCCGACCTTAACTTAGGTCCAATACGTATTTACAAATATTAACACACTGGTTGCATAAAGAAGAGTCAAATATACCAAAAACGTGTTAGCCACATTGTTCAAATGTAAATCATTTGCATTACAAAGCATCACAAGCTATAATTCCATATGAGTCATATGAGGAAAAATTATATAGGGTATAGGTTATGGTCCCTGATAACACCCTTAGCTTACAGGTTCTCTACTTTATCATAACAAGTCACTTGTCTAAAACTCACCTATTTCCAAATAGGTATCCACCCTTTAATAGTCCATATGTAGTAAACTCGATAGTTGTCAAGTATTGTTCTAATCGTAAAGAATATCTCCACATCTATAAATAAAATTGACAAATACTGCTGTCAAGTACTAAATACACAATATTAGACTGATCAAGTAATAGCCAGACCAGGTCTAATGTGGGCAGTATAATTATAAGTAGACCGATAGTAGCACTCACCAGATTGTAATGAATTTGTTATATTATATTCTATACTCCAATATCCAAGTAGATTGTAATCCAAAAAAATTCGCGGATTGACCAAGTCACTCCCTAAAGTAAAGTATCAGCGCTATCAGTACTCTTAGTTCAACATATAACGACTTTAACAGAGTATCAACAAACTACATATGTCTATTCCATATTTCTCACCTTTCACTTCTATATCAGCGTGTCCCCTTATTAATAAGTCTTCTAGTCTTTCTTATATTCTTAGGCAATCTGCCCACGTGTTCGTGTCTAATAAGATAAAATAACAGGATAAACTTGTAGGTTTCAGAACCGCTATACTAAGTTAATACAAAGTAATGTTCAAGTCGCGTGCTCACCAAAAGTAAGTCCGAAGTGTTCCGACTTTGGCGTTCAGCACGGGTGCCATCTTGGAGTGGCAATTTATAGTAAATAGCGCGGGCGCCATCTTGTAGTATCCAACCATAGTGTTTAGCGCGGGTGCCATCTTAGAGTGATAGTTTATACTAGTGCACGCAGGCGCCATCTTATAATGGGTTTGAATTTACGTGAACCCAACGGATTCACAACAAAGTCAGTATCCCGTTTAAGTTATCTCGCTACAATTGAGGACCATAATTATTAGGTCGTATTGTAGTTATTCGTCATTATTATTAACAATATCCAAAATATTGGGCTAGTTGCAAATAATGTCATGGCTCATTATTCGTGCTCTCAGTGTTATATAGATTATTATGGTATCTATTCCTTGTTAACACTCTCTTGAACCTGCAAGCAACAGGGGTCCTCAGGTATACCACCACCTTTCCCCGTGATCATCTTAAATTAGCGTCCATCAAATTTAGGTATTCATAGCAAAAAACAATTTCGAGAGGTAGTAGGTTTAAAAATCATAATCAATTCAGTTCTTGACCTCCGTAGGTCAATACATCAGTGTGTACCAACTATACAAGTCATTATACTTTCTCATCATATAGAGTTTTCAGTGTTGGGAGACATTAATATACACAGAATAAAGAACAACTGGCACCAAACATATAACTTATATTATTCTACTGTTATCCCTACATTCTCAGTTTCCCAAATAGAACTCATACTCATGGTCAACATTGAGGCCACACTCAACCGCTTTGAGTCTAATCAACCAGAGTACCTCACGCTTCCTCAAAGCTAACAATCTATTGCCCCCTCGTGGGTCTGGTTTAATGTGGTCAATCCCATGATAACAAAAGACATGTTGGTCCTTGTTCTCAAAGTTCTGAACCAAGTGTGACGCAATTGGGTATCTTGTATCTCCATTCTTTAAGGCCCTAAAGTGTTCAGCGATTCTATCTTTGAGCCTCCTCTTGGTACTCCCTACATAGATTTTGCCACACTTGCATGAAATCACATATACCACATAGGCTGTGTCGCAATTTATAAACATGCCAATAGTATATTTGCCAGAGTTATTGTATTCAAAACACAGCACCTTCTTCATCGCCCATCTACATGATATACATCTTCCACATTTGTAGAAACCTTTGAAGCTGTTCAACCAATCTGCTTTATTTTGTTTAGTCGGGTAGCTAGGACTCAACATGTTCTTCAAAGTTGTTCCTCTTCTAAATGTCACACTAGGTCTTCCATAAATAAACGGTTTTAAATCATCATCTATACAAAGTAGGTGCCAATGTTTGTTCAAAATAGTAAATAACTTCGAGCTGTCCATCCCATAGTTGGTTATTAGTCTAACCTTCTGATCCACTGTTCTGCCTGCTTTATTTCCTCTGATCAATGTAGTCTCTCTTTTCACTTTCTTGACTCTTGATACAGCTTTAGTAACTACATTCTGTCTGTAACCTCGATTACGAAATCTAGATGACATATCTACTACATTCTGCTCAAACTCAATATCTGATGAGCAATTACGTCGAGCTCTAATTAGTTCACCATAAGGTATAGCTCTCTTCTGATATTTAGGATGGCAGCTTTCAGCATGCAAGATCGAGTTGCAACTTGTAGGTTTACGATACATCCGACTTTGTATCTTGGCCCCCTCCACATACAACTCCACATCCAAGAAGGTAATCCTCTGCATGTCATAGGAAGTAGTAAATCTCAGATTACATGTATTTTCATTTAGATAATCGAAGAAACCTTTAAGTTTCTCTACTGTGCCAGTCCATATCATCAAGCAGTCATCGATGAATCGACCCCAGTAGTGTATATATGGGGTCCACTCAATACCCTCAGGGCCCCAGATTCGCTCCGCCTCGAACCAACCCATAAACAGGTTGGCGAAAGACGGAGCAAATCTAGAACCCATCGCAGTCCCCAAGCGTTGCCTGTACCACTGGCCCTCAAATAAAAACACATTATTCTCCAATACCAATTGAGTCATCCGCAAAATCATTTGAGTATGGTCAAACATCTCTGCTGGTCTCGCACTAAGAAAATGGTCCAAAGCACTTATACCCATATCATGATCAATGATGGTATAGAGGGATACCACATCCAATGTAACTAGTAACATGCCTTCCTCCCATACAATGTCTTCAAGTAAATTCAGTATATGCTTAGTGTCTTCAATAAAAGACGGTAGATTGTACACGTATTGTCTCAAGAAGCAATCAATGAACTCAGATAATCGCTCCGTTGGGCCACCAATGCCGGAGACAATAGGCCGCCCTGGCGGTTTGTCCCGGCATTTGTGGACTTTTGGGAGAGTGTATAGGCAAGGTGATCTAGGTGTACTTAACATAAGGTAAAGATATTCGTCATGGTCTAGCAGTGTTTGGTCATACCATTGTTTAATTTCACCATTAATCCTACCAATTAGGTCTGGGATAGGATTAGTAGTCAGTTTCTCATAATACAAGATTTCATTGAGTTGGGAGTGGATCTCATTATTATAATCAATAGTATTCAACACAACTATGTTTCCACCCTTATCCGCAGTACGTATTGTTATTGCTTTGTTGTTGATAAGCTCATGTAAAGCCTCTCTCTCTCCAAATGTAAGGTTATCACGAAGTACTCTAGTACCCCCTAGTCTTGACCTATCCATTACCTTATCAATATCTGTGCAAACCATCTTATAGAATGTATCGATGGTATTCCCTGGTATAAGCTGTGGCGTCCATTTTGACTTTACTCTCAATCCACTCTCTTCCCTCTGAAATCTTGATATCTCAAGATCCTCAATAAGTGTCTGCATGGTTACTGGATCATCTTCCCTCTCAGTAAGTGATAAAAGAAGTTGAGTGTCTTTCAATTCTTGTATCGTAATTTCACTAAGAACTTTATTAGATGACTGTTTGTCTTTCACTGGTACATTTGCAAAATGTTTCTTAATTTTCAGATTTCTTACAAATTTAAAGAGATCTATTTTAAGCATACACCAATCTAAATTCGTAGCTGGACAAAAACCTAAACCTTTTTTAAGGACAGTCACCATATTATCAGACAATTCACAAGACGATAGATTGATCACTTCTATGTCACATGCAATGGACTCATTATTAGTTATCATTGTTTCCACGATCTCAGGCTCCTGATTCTTGCCCCTGGATCTCCTGCCCCCCCTACTGCCTCTCCTTGTCTTTTTGCTTGTATATCTCGGTTTCTCATCTCTAAGTCCCGATTTCCCTTCCTTAGTCTTTGAACCTCCCCAAAAAAATTTGTATTCTCAGTAGTCGGGACTAGCTCTGGAGCATCTCCATTCTCACTACTGGATATCACTGAAGATGCATCAGTATCACTCATCACAGGGGTGCCACCACTTGTTACGTTAGAGGAATCTTTTTTGACCAGATAGTCAAATCTCTTTGCAAAGGTATAAACTCGTCCTGTATTGTAATCTCTCTCGTCCCTCTTAAATTTCTGTGCCTTCCTTTGCTTAATCTCCATCTGGAAGGTATTTAGTTTCTCATCTAAAACTAGATAATTCTTAACGGTAGGTTCTGGCAGGTTCATCTCTTTTATCTCTTCTTCAATTTTACTGATCTCCACAAGTAATTTTGCTATCTTCCTTTCTGCGTTATCAATAAGAATCTGTATAAGATTTCGTGAGCTATTGTTTAGTTCCTTTTCCCAAATATCATATAGATCTGGTTCCAAATCCTCATAGGTCGGTATTGTGTGTGATCTTAAACCCCGTGGAATCCTATTCAATGTCAAATATTGTTTTAAAGTGGCAGCATCCCACCATTTACTTAGCTCAGTACGTTTCAATAATTCAAGTCTCACGAATTTGGCTCTAAGACCTTCTTTCTTAGTACCTGCCGGAGGTCCAACAGCTTTCCTAATGGTACCTCCTGCAGCCAAATTCCCAAACAGCGTCTCGGCTTCCTTATCTCTATTCATTATATAACCTCAGCGGCAGCTCTAACACCACAAATTACAGAAAATGATGGTAACGGCTTAAAAGAGCGCACAGCACAGAGTCCAGGTATAGGTAATAAAGCAATAAGTCAAGTAGGTGCTCAGGAAGAGGTGGGGGACTGGTTACCACAGTCTCCAAGACAAACCAATGGTCCAAATAAATACTGTGATCTTCCGAGCACTCAATCACATATCAAAGAGTCTTTATATAGTTTTCACTATATCTTTTAATGTCCAATCTTCCTTCCAATTCAATCCAATTTTCATCAAATGATTATTCGCAGCCAACGCACGTTTCGTCAAGTCCGTTTAGGACTAATGACTTCCTCAGGGCTGCAACCCAAATACACACAATCAGTCTTGGTTTACACTAATTAGAAGTAACAAAACAGAATAATATATACATTTTCCAACATGAAGTAACTATTAATCATTCTAAATAATTCCTCCGACCTTAACTTAGGTCCAATACGTATTTACAAATATTAACACACTGGTTGCATAAAGAAGAGTCAAATATACCAAAAACGTGTTAGCCACATTGTTCAAATGTAAATCATTTGCATTACAAAGCATCACAAGCTATAATTCCATATGAGTCATATGAGGAAAAATTATATAGGGTATAGGTTATGGTCCCTGATAACACCCTTAGCTTACAGGTTCTCTACTTTATCATAACAAGTCACTTGTCTAAAACTCACCTATTTCCAAATAGGTATCCACCCTTTAATAGTCCATATGTAGTAAACTCGATAGTTGTCAAGTATTGTTCTAATCGTAAAGAATATCTCCACATCTATAAATAAAATTGACAAATACTGCTGTCAAGTACTAAATACACAATATTAGACTGATCAAGTAATAGCCAGACCAGGTCTAATGTGGGCAGTATAATTATAAGTAGACCGATAGTAGCACTCACCAGATTGTAATGAATTTGTTTTATTATATTCTATACTCCAATATCCAAGTAGATTGTAATCCAAAAAAATTCGTTGGCTGCGAATAATCATTTGATGAAAATTGGATTGAATTGGAAGGAAGATTGGACATTAAAAGATATAGTGAAAACTATATAAAGACTCTTTGATATGTGATTGAGTGCTCGGAAGATCACAGTATTTATTTGGACCATTGGTTTGTCTTGGAGACTGTGGTAACCAGTCCCCCACCTCTTCCTGAGCACCTACTTGACTTATTGCTTTATTACCTATACCTGGACTCTGTGCTGTGCGCTCTTTTAAGCCGTTACCATCATTTTCTGTAATTTGTGGTGTTAGAGCTGCCGCTGAGGTTATATAATGAATAGAGATAAGGAAGCCGAGACGCTGTTTGGGAATTTGGCTGCAGGAGGTACCATTAGGAAAGCTGTTGGACCTCCGGCAGGTACTAAGAAAGAAGGTCTTAGAGCCAAATTCGTGAGACTTGAATTATTGAAACGTACTGAGCTAAGTAAATGGTGGGATGCTGCCACTTTAAAACAATATTTGACATTGAATAGGATTCCACGGGGTTTAAGATCACACACAATACCGACCTATGAGGATTTGGAACCAGATCTATATGATATTTGGGAAAAGGAACTAAACAATAGCTCACGAAATCTTATACAGATTCTTATTGATAACGCAGAAAGGAAGATAGCAAAATTACTTGTGGAGATCAGTAAAATTGAAGAAGAGATAAAAGAGATGAACCTGCCAGAACCTACCGTTAAGAATTATCTAGTTTTAGATGAGAAACTAAATACCTTACAGATGGAGATTAAGCAAAGGAAGGCACAGAAACTTAAGAGGGACGAGAGAGATTACAATACAGGACGAGTTTATACCTTTGCAAAGAGATTTGACTATCTGGTCAAAAAAGATTCCCTCTAACGTAACAAGTGGTGGCACCCCTGTGATGAGTGATACTGATGCATCTTCAGTGATATCCAGTAGTGAGAATGGAGATGCTCCAGAGCTAGTCCCGACTACTGAGAATACAATTTTTTTTGGGGAGGTTCAAAGACTAAGGAAGGGAAATCGGGACTTAGAGATGAGAAATTGAGATATACAAGCAAAAAGACAAGGAGAGGCAGTAGGGGGGGCAGGAGATCCAGGGGCAAGAATCAGGAGCCTGAGATCGTGGAAACAATGATAACTAATAATGAGTCCATTGCATGTGACATAGAAGTGATCAATCTATCGTCTTGTGAATTGTCTGATAATATGGTGACTGTCCTTAAAAAAGGTTTAGGTTTTTGTCCAGCTACGAATTTAGATTGGTGTATGCTTAAAATAGATCTCTTTAAATTTGTAAGAAATCTGAAAATTAAGAAACATTTTGCAAATGTACCAGTGAAAGACAAACAGTCATCTAATAAAGTTCTTAGTGAAATTACGATACAAGAATTGAAAGACACTCAACTTCTTTTATCACTTACTGAGAGGGAAGATGATCCAGTAACCATGCAGACACTTATTGAGGATCTTGAGATATCAAGATTTCAGAGGGAAGAGAGTGGATTGAGAGTAAAGTCAAAATGGACGCCACAGCTTATACCAGGGAATCCATCGATACATTCTATAAGATGGTTTGCACATATATTGATAAGGTAATGGATAGGTCAAGACTAGGGGTACTAGAGTACTTCGTGATAACCTTACATTTGGAGAGAGAGAGGCTTTACATGAGCTTATCAACAACAAAGCAATAACAATACGTACTGCGGATAAGGGGGAAACATAGTTGTGTTGAATACTATTGATTATAATAATGAGATCCACTCCCAACTCAATGAAATCTTGTATTATGAGAAACTGACTACTAATCCTATCCCAGACCTAATTGGTAGGATTAATGGTGAAATTAAACAATGGTATGACCAAACACTGCTAGACCATGACGAATATCTTTACCTTATGTTAAGTACACCTAGATCACCTTGCCTATACACTCTCCCAAAAGTCCACAAATGCCGGGACAAACCGCCAGGGCGGCCTATTGTCTCCGGCATTGGTGGGCCCAACGGAGCGATTATCTGAGTTCATTGATTGCTTCTTGAGACAATACGTGTACAATCTACCGTCTTTTATTGAAGACACTAAGCATATACTGAATTTACTTGAAGACATTGTATGGGAGGAAGGCATGTTACTAGTTACATTGGATGTGGTATCCCTCTATACCATCATTGATCATGATATGGGTATACGTGCTTTGGGACCATTTTCTTAGTGCGAGACCAGCAGAGATGTTTGACCATACTCAAATGATTTTGCGGATGACTCAATTGGTATTGGAGAATAATGTGTTTTTATTTGAGGGGCCAGTGGTACAGGCAACGCTTGGGGACTGCGATGGGTTCTAGATTTGCTCCGTCTTTCGCCAACCTGTTTATGGTTGGTTCGAGGCGGAGCGAATCTGGGGCCCTGAGGGTATTGAGTGGACCCCATATATACACTACTGGGGTCGATTCATCGATGACTGCTTGATGATATGACTGGCACAGTAGAGAAAACTTAAAGGTTTCTTCGATTATCTAAATGAAAATACATGTAATCTGAGATTTACTACTTCCTATGACATGCAGAGGATTACCTTCTTGGATGTGGAGTTGTATGTGGAGGGGGCCAAGATACAAAGTCGGATGTATCGTAAACCTACAAGTTGCAACTCGATCTTGCATGCTGAAAGCTGCCATCCTAAATATCAGAAGAGAGCTATACCTTATGGTGAACTAATTAGAGCTCGACGTAATTGCTCATCAGATATTGAGTTTGAGCAGAATGTAGTAGGATATGTCATCTAGATTTCGTAATCGAGGTTACAGACAGAATGTAGTTACTAAAGCTGTATCAAG